>NC_043963.1:21466875-21793304 GCF_902148855.1 Sphaeramia orbicularis
GCTGCTGGCTGATAAACCAACGTGATATCACGACTCGCATAATTATATACGCCACTTATAATTGGTGTGTTATACACTGAGGGTTAGGGTTCAGGTTATATGAACTAGAGATCTACGCACAAATTATGCCATCAAATAACACATGAAAGGTAGAAAATGCGTACATATAGCACACCAAATGCCACTGGCGTATTCCTTGCTTTTCCGTCATCCTCCACCGCATCCGTCCTTCTTTTTTCACCGCGTTTATTAATGACATCGGATTTAACTGGGCTTTCTAAAATAACTAAGGAGACTCGGCTGTCTTCACAGTTTGCGCTAGAGAAGTAGCATCTAATTTTGGCTAAAGTCAGCTAAACAACGACCCAAAACTGGACACTGACTGATTAATGTTCACATTGGCACCAATTGGACAGGGGGTCTACTACAGGTGGACTAACGGTGAGTCATGTGACTGCAGTACCGCTGTTGTATTCAGTGGAGTTGTGAACAGTGCTGCTGTTGGTTCTATACAGGTGGATGCTGTTATGGACTGTTTGATGCCTTGTTAAGAGACAGACAGACCAGCGATTCTGCGAACAGGTTCTGTTCACAGTGTTGTGTGAAAACTTTCTTTGGTAGTATGAGACTGGTGTGTGTGTGTGTGTGTGTGTGTGTGTGTGTGTGTGTGTGTGTGTGTGCTCCTTTAAGTGCGAGAGCGGTGTGTGGCGCGTGCGTGTGCGTATGGTGTGAGTGGTCGAGCAAGGTGAGGGAGCGGCAGTTTTGAGTATGAGTGTGTCAGAGGACAGAAGGAAAAAGTGTACAAACATCGATATACTGTGCATAAATAAAAGCTGCTGTCTTCCACTACTGGCAAGGGAGTTAACCCGACATCGGCCCTGGAGGAAATCTGCCCTGTGCTTGCTGACTAAGGTCGGACGAGCCGAGCAGGAGAGGTTAACAGTAGATTACCCTCAGTATTTGAATCTGTCAAAATGACGGACGGCCTTCAGAATTTTCCGTCATTTAAAAAAAAAAATCCGTCAATGACGGAATATTTTCGGTTAACGCGACCTCTGGACTGCACCCGTGTTGTGAACTGAAAAACACCCAAACTGCTTCTGTAATTAGACCACAAATGCTTACATGTATTTATTTATTTATTTATCTGTTTATTTATTACCACCATGAATGTACTTTGTTTCTGTTATTCACTCATATTCTGGTTAAATAATGCAAATACTGTTAAATGAGTTTATTATAATTTGATACAGATGTTGCACCCTCAAAATGAACATCCAGAAACATGTCCATCTTTGTTTTGCAACTTTTATTATCAAAAAAAAAAAAAAGAGAGAAAAACATCCCAGTTCACCACAAGCACATTTATATTACTTTGTGTTCAGCCTGAATACATTACGTTTTCATCAGTCCCTTTATAATTTTTTTCTTATGGTTACAGTGTTCTTCTTAAAGGGTAAGTACAACAACTTTTCTCCCTTCAGAAATAAGGTAAGTAATGCTTTTAACCATTTTAACAATAAGACATGAAATGAATTCCATTCTTATTTAAAGTGAATTATTTTAACTTGGCACTATGATATCAAACCAACAAGAAATGTGAAATTATGAACTCAGTATGTTTCAGTGCGCTACATAGGCCTATTGTTTATTGTCTTGGTTTGAAGTTTAAAGACAGGAGTGAGTACTTCAAACTATGTTAAATTATTAATGAGAAATGGGGGTGGGATAAAATAAGTTTTCTTCTTCCCATTCCTTTTCGAGCATAAATTAGAGTATTTGAAATATTGTACCTGCATGTATTCTGGTGATTGTATTTGTTGTATACAGGTCATTTGTGTTGTAAATGCTTACTCATTCAGAATAAATAAATAAAAGAAGTGAAATGAATGAAAATTATTTTAAAGTACCTTTATTCTACCAAGACCATCCTAGTGATGATAAACAGCAGCACAATGAACCAGTTTACAATCAAACATACATTATGCACAGACATCATGTGAACAACAAGAGAAATATAAAATGTTGGTAGCTAAAAGGAAAAATATCCACAGCCAGACGTTCCTGCCTCCATGTCCTATAAAATCCCTATAAAAGTGTTCAATGACACCAGCTCCTAAGGTTTCTGATCATGTTGTAATTGATTCCCAGCAGAAGGAGCAGCAGAGTTTAAAGTTATTTTTCCCCACTTCAAATGAGGAGTTAAGTGCCTTGCTCAAGGGCCACTAATTTCCTGTTTCCTGTTTCCAATTCCCTGCTGGTCCAGGGAACTGAACCAGCACCCCTTTGGTCATAAGCTGATTCTTCAACATTCTAGGCCTCAGATGCCCCTAATTGCTCTTTTCGCAGTTGTTGCATATGGTGTGAAAGACATATGTGAACTATCTATCAGTTATCCAGTTTTTTATGGTTCCTAGGAAAGTGAAACCAAAATGGCTTTTAAGACATTGGGGAATTTTGTTTTTCAGGTTTGCTACATGCCTCTACCTGCATGCTGATGCTGGAAAATATTTCACAGGAAATTCAGTAAAAACGTATAGCACATGATGAGTCACTGATTTATTTCGCAAGTGAAGCTAAAGTTTGCACAGTGTGATCTGTTCAGAGGGAACCGTTGGCATGCATGTTTTTGTTAAGAAGATGAAGCCAAGGTTTCACATTCTTTTTTCAAATTAACTAATTTTAGCAGCACTAGATAATATATACTTTCTAATAATATTACACTTTTTTTTTTTTGCACTTAAATGCGTAGTTTTTAATTACTTTAACCTCCTGAGACGCAGGAAAGTCAAAGGTTTGGCTTTTTTACATTAAATAATTGTCTTGATTGGAAACAACATGATGCAACAGTTTTTTCAGATGCATATATATTTTCTTTTTTTAGGGATGTCAAAATTGACGTGTTAACAAGGATTAATCCATCATCATGATTAATTAGATAAAAAAATTTTTTTAACACAATTAATCCATCTGCAGTGGAAAAATGACTCTGAATGTCTCTGGCAATGCATTTCAGGCAGTTTGTCCAAATAGAGTTACCGTCACACATGAACAAATGGGCAGTTGATCCAAAAGTGGCAGGCAGCAGAACCAACCCATAAAGATGGAAGACACTAAACAGCATGTTGGCCCTCTGGATGAAAACTTTAGTACAAAAAAACCCAAGACGGACCAGTTGTTTCAAGTTGTTCTGTTGAAACTGTTGAAGGTGTTTAATAAACACGTCAAGTACATATATATTCCCTTCTTTCTTGAGTCTGTTTGCTCATGCAATATGAAACGTGATTAATGTAGATTAGAAATTAATGATATTTATTTGTGATTAATCAAAATTAATCCACAGCAACCCTGTGATTAATCTGATTAAAAATTTTAATCGTTTGAAAGCACTACTTTTTTCTTTTATGGAATGTCCTTTGCAGTGGACCCTTTTTTTCTTTTTCTTTTCTTTTTTTTTTTTTTTTAAAGTAAAACTATGAAACCCTTGCCCCTACAGAGGCTGTCTTTCTGTTTTCTTTGTGCCATTTTCTTCCTCTGGGAGAAATATCAGCTGTATGTTGTGTGTCTTATCACTGTGCCTGCCTCTTAGAATCAGCAGACACTGGTGAACATTTCTGCTGGAAAATTTATGCTGACACCTACATTTCACAACTTTCTTTTCCTCTGTGGTCAGGCTGAATTTAATGTGGTGGGCAGTAATTTAGGAGGAGTTTATAATGAGTCACATACTAGTTATCATGTAGTTGGACTAAGTAACACTTTAAATACAGAGGGTGTTTTCATTCCACCACCTCACTCTTACAGATCGCATGATAGATTTCCAGGTGATCCCAACTTCATTTGGAAAAACATCTCAAGAGGAAGCTTTCTTCAGAATTATTTCCTCATTTTTTTTTCACCAGTCAGGTCACTAGAGAATCAGTGAAACACAGATTTTATGGAGACAGAATGAATAGCACAGCTTGTCCTCGTATTAGCTTTGACTTTTCAGGCAGATTTCTGCCTCCTGTTTACATCTTAGTGTTCATCATTGGTCTGGTGGCTAATGGATGGGGACTGAAGACTTTACTGCGAAACTGGACAAAACTCAAGATTATCAACGTGTTTGTTTTCAACCTTGGACTTACAGATGTTTTGTATCTGCTCACTCTTCCATTTCTTGTGATGTACCACTTTATGAAGAATACATGGTTTTTCGGAGACACATTCTGCAAGATAACAAGATTCTGCTTCAACCTGAATTTATACGGCAGCATCGGGTTTCTTACTTGTATCAGTGTGTACAGGTACTTGGCCATCGTCCATCCAGTCAGAGTAATGGGAAGATTAACTCTGACCCACTCGGTGGTTATTTCAGTCCTGGTTTGGCTTTTGGTGGGTGTTCAAAGTCTTCCCGACATGTTCTTCACCAAAACATCAACAAACATGACTAAATGTTATGACACCACCTCTGATGTCTATGTTGAGGATTATCTGAAATACAGTCTTGGATGGACATTGACTGGGTTTTGTATCCCACTCCTCATCACACTGGGCTGTTATGGACATGTGATTTTAACTCTCTACCGGACAAATTCTACTGACAAGGTAATGAAACAGAGAAGTTTAAAGCTGCTGCTCATCTTGATCATTCTCTTCTCTGTTTGTTACATCCCCTATCACATATTGAAGAACCTCAACCTCTGGTCTAGAGTTTTACAAAAAAGGAGTACGTGTCGTGGATGGTTTAACACAGTCTACATCACTCATCAGATAAGTCGTGGCCTGGCGAGTCTGAACAGTGCTCTGAACCCTCTGGTTTACCTTCATGGAAGTGAAGATGTTCTTGCTCACCTCAGAAAACTGCTTCGACAATCTCGTGAGAGGATCAACCTGAGGTTTTCATCGACCTCTGGCGCTGCCCATGTGGCAAAAATTACAGATGAAGATCAACCCAGGACAAATATGGTTTAAAACATCTGAAGATGTCCATGATATGATATAACTTTTTTCTGTTGTCAGCCATTTGCTATTACCTGTTGCTATTACTTGCCAATATTTTATGTTATGGTGTGAACATGCACTTGAGCTTTACAGTATTTTTTCAAAATGTTGTTATTATTACAGTGAATCTGTGGATCATAGACGTCAGTAACTGAAAATTAAATATGTTAAGATTATGCACATTTCACTGTAAGCATAGTTATGTTTTCCTGTACGTGTGTCATTGTGTATTTATGTTACATGTTACCACATAACTTGGATTGATTATATAATAAACTTACAAAAATGTCTTAACCCATAAAGACCCAAGCAGCCACTGGCGACCAAAACCATTTACTGATCTAAACTGTTTAATACCTGTTGATCCACTAATCCTATCAATACATGTAAATAATTGGTGCAAAATACAGTTTGTCATCTTTTCATGGTCATCAGATATGACCCATTTGGACGTTCAGAGGCTCCATAGTTACTGTGGACACACTGTCATCTTCTACAACACTAATTCACCAGTAAAACCCATGGAGTTGGATCAACGACAGTGGATGGGCACACTTGTTTGCATGTTCACGTATTAGTATTTTTGCTGAAAAAGTCACTTTTTCTTCAGTTTTCTCTGTTTCTCATATAATAACCCTCAAATTTAATCTGAGCTTTTATCAACATCTACATGATCAGTGAATTAAATTTGAGAAAATACACGATTTACACTGAAAAAATGCTAAATAAGGAGGATAATATTACAATAAATGGTGATAAATCACTTAACAAAAGGTTAAATGGAGAGCAAAAATCATTTTCTCTACATTCACAAAAGTAGCACTGGGTCTTTATGGGTTAATAGTCTATTTTGATTATTGATGAAAAAAGGCTTGTATTTGTGTGTTTTTTCTGTAATGTCAAATCTCTACCACCAGAGAGAGTCTGTAGCATTTCTTTGAGGGAAAGTGTCTACATTTATCCAAACGGTGTGTTTTCTCATACCTCCTTTACTAGATCATGCATTTATTTTGTGTTGTCATATACATGCACATTAGTTCTTAATTAAACATTCAGCTTCAGATGTGATAAACTGACATCATTATACTTTAAGGCTCTTTACTTGACAGAAGAATGAATAGGATTTGTGGACAAACCAAAATACAGACGTATCTGCATTTCTACTGAAATTTTGCACGAGTTTATCTTTCATCTCAAAGGTTCCGTTGTGAGTGGGGCTTCAAACGAGAAGTCCTATTTGTCATTTTTTTCTATCATGACAGACACAGTTTAGTCTTTCACTTCTCAGAAAAATGAATAACACAGCCTGTCCTCGTGCCAACTTTGACTTCACCAGCAGATTTCTGCCTCCTGTTTATATCTTAGTGTTCATCATTGGTCTGGTGGCTAATGGATGGGGACAGAAGACTTTGTTGCAAAACTGGAAGAAATTGGGAAACGTCAATGTGTTTGTTTTCAACCTCAGACTTACAGATGTTTTGTACCTGCTCACTCTGCCATATCTTGTGGTGTACTACTTTATGGAGAGTACATGGATCTTCGGAGACACATTCTGCAAGATAACAAGATTCTGCTTCAACCTGAATTTAAACGGCAGTATCGGGTTTCTTACTTGTATCAGTGTGTACAGGTACTTGGCCATCGTCCATCCCATGAAGGTGATGGGACGACTGAGTGTCACACACTCTGTGGTTATTTCAGTCATGGTTTGGCTGTTGGTGAGTGTTCAAAGTCTTCCAGACATGTTCTTCACCAAAACATATGGAAACAAACCTGGGAAATGTTATGAAACCACCTCTAAGTACAACGTTGAGGATTATCTGAAATACAGTCTTGGATGGACATTGACTGGGTTTTGTTTTTTGCATTACTTTTATCCTGCTGCTGCCTTAACCAGGGAATTTCTCTCTTGTGGGATCAATAAAGTTTCTTCCAATCTAATCTAAGTCACAACATGGCGCAATGTTATGTATTTATATCTTTTTTTCCCCCTATTTATACACATCATTAATCACCTTTGACTAGGTACAAGAGTAAATTGTCACAATCATTTCATGAGAAGAGGTAAAAAAAAATGTATTCCAACTTTATGGGGAACGGCAGATGTTACTTTTAAATATAACATTTACCACCAGAGGGAGACTGGACCCGTGTTGTGAACTGAAAAACACCCAAACTGCTTCTGTAATTAGACCACAAATGCTTACATTTATTTATTTATTTATCTGTTTATTTATTACCACCATGAATGTACTTTGTTTCTGTTATTCACTCATATTCTGGTTAAATAATGCAAATACTGTTAAATGAGTTTATTATAATTTGATACAGATGTTGCACCCTCAAAATGAACATCCAGAAACATGTCCATCTTTCTTTTGCAACTTTTATTATCAAAAAAAAAAAAAAAAAAGAAAAACATCCCAGTTCACCACAAGCACATTTATATTACTTTGTGTTCAGCCTGAATACATTACGTTTTCATCAGTCCCTTTATAATTTTTTTCTTATGGTTACAGTGTTCTTCTTAAAGGGTAAGTACAACAACTTTTCTCCCTTCAGAAATAAGGTAAGTAATGCTTTTAACCATTTTAACAATAAGACATGAAATGAATTCCATTCTTATTTAAAGTGAATTATTTTAACTTGGCACTATGATATCAAACCAACAAGAAATGTGAAATTATGAACTCAGTATGTTTCAGTGCGCTACATAGGCCTATTGTTTATTGTCTTGGTTTGAAGTTTAAAGACAGGAGTGAGTACTTCAAACTATGTTAAATTATTAATGAGAAATGGGGGTGGGATAAAATAAGTTTTCTTCTTCCCATTCCTTTTCGAGCATAAATTAGAGTATTTGAAATATTGTACCTGCATGTATTCTGGTGATTGTATTTGTTGTATACAGGTCATTTGTGTTGTAAATGCTTACTCATTCAGAATAAATAAATAAAAGAAGTGAAATGAATGAAAATTATTTTAAAGTACCTTTATTCTACCAAGACCATCCTAGTGATGATAAACAGCAGCACAATGAACCAGTTTACAATCAAACATACATTATGCACAGACATCATGTGAACAACAAGAGAAATATAAAATGTTGGTAGCTAAAAGGAAAAATATCCACAGCCAGACGTTCCTGCCTCCATGTCCTATAAAATCCCTATAAAAGTGTTCAATGACACCAGCTCCTAAGGTTTCTGATCATGTTGTAATTGATTCCCAGCAGAAGGAGCAGCAGAGTTTAAAGTTATTTTTCCCCACTTCAAATGAGGAGTTAAGTGCCTTGCTCAAGGGCCACTAATTTCCTGTTTCCTGTTTCCAATTCCCTGCTGGTCCAGGGAACTGAACCAGCACCCCTTTGGTCATAAGCTGATTCTTCAACATTCTAGGCCTCAGATGCCCCTAATTGCTCTTTTCGCAGTTGTTGCATATGGTGTGAAAGACATATGTGAACTATCTATCAGTTATCCAGTTTTTTATGGTTCTTAGGAAAGTGAAACCAAAATGGCTTTTAAGACATTGGGGAATTTTGTTTTTCAGGTTTGCTACATGCCTCTAACTGCATGCTGATGCTGGAAAATATTTTACAGGAAATTCAGTAAAAACGTATAGCTCATGATGAGTCACTGATTTATTTCGCAAGTGAAGCTAAAGTTTGCACAGTGTGATCTGTTCAGAGGGAACCGTTGGCATGCATGTTTTTGTTAAGAAGATGAAGCCAAGGTTTCACATTCTTTTTTCAAATTAACTAATTTTAGCAGCACTAGATAATATATACTTTCTAATAATATTACACGTTGTATTTTTTATTTTTTTTTGCACTTAAATGCATAGTTTTTAATTACTTTAACCTCCTGAGACGCAGGAAAGTCAAAGGTTTGGCTTTTTTACATTAAATAATTGTCTTGATTGGAAACAACATGATGCAACAGTTTTTTCAGATGCATATATATTTTCTTTTTTTTAGGGATGTCAAAATTAACGTGTTAACAAGGATTAATCCATCATCATGATTAATCACATAAAAATTTTTTTTAACACAATTAATCCATCTGCAGTGGAAAAATGACTCTGAACGTCTCTGGCAATGCATTTCAGGCAGTTTGTCCAAATAGAGTTACCATCACACATGAACAAATGGGCAGTTGATCCAAAAGTGGCAGGCAGCAGAACCAACCCATAAAGATGGAAGACACTAAACAGCACGTTGGCCCTCTGGATGAAAACTTTAGTACAAAAAAACCCAAGACGGACCAGTTGTTTCAAGTTGTTCTGTTGAAACTGTTGAAGGTGTTTAATAAACACGTTAAGTACATATATATTCCCTTCTTTCTTGAGTCTGTTTGCTCATGCAATATGAAACGTGATTAATGTAGATTAGAAATTAATGATATTTATTTGTGATTAATCAAAATTAATCCACAGCAACCCTGTGATTAATCTGATTAAAAATTTTAATCGTTTGAAAGCACTACTTTTTTCTTTTATGGAATGTCCTTTGCAGTGGACCCTTTTTTTCTTTTTTTTTTTCTTTTTCTTTTTCTTTTTCTTTTTTTTTTCTTTTTTTTTAAAAGTAAAACTATGAAACCCTTGCCCCTACAGAGGATAAAAATGCATTGCTGGGTCTCAGGGGGTTAAATCTTTCTTAAAAGCAATTTACACAGATGAAAAACTGAAGATTGCGATCTTTCATTACACTGAAAAAAGATCATGATGAGGTGAAAAGATTAGGTTTGGGCAAAATGTTCATGATAACATCATGACTTTTCCATTTATATCACATAAAGGTTGAAACTGTACTTTTGTCTCTTGGTTTGTTTTGTTTGCATTTTTAAATATATTAGATGCAGTTGGAATCCCAGTATTTGGCTATTACACATCTTAAACTGCACGTACAGGCTGTCTTTCTGTTTTCTTTGTGCCATTTTCTTCCTCTGGGTGAAATATCAGCTGTATGTTGTGTGTCTTATCACTGTGCCTGCCTCTTAGAATCAGCAGACACTGGTGAACATTTCCGCTGGAAAATTTATGCTGACACCTACATTTCACAACTTTCTTTTCCTCTGTGGTCAGGCTGAATTTAATGTGGTGGGGAGTAATTTAGGAGGAGTTTAGAATAAGTCACATACTAGTTATCATGTAGTTGGACTAAGTAACACTTTAAATACAGAGGGTGTTTTCATTCCACCACCTCACTCTTACAGATCGCATGACAGATTTCCAGGTGATCCCAACTTCATTTGGAAAAACATCTCAAGAGGAAGCTTTCTTCAGAATTATTTCCTCATTTTTTTTCACCAGTCAGGTCACTAGAGAATCAGTGAAACAGATTTTATGGAGACAGAATGAATAGCACAGCTTGTCCTCGTATTAGCTTTGACTTTTCAGGCAGATTTCTGCCTCCTGTTTACATCTTAGTGTTCATCATTGGTCTGGTGGCTAATGGATGGGGACTGAAGACTTTACTGCGAAACTGGACAAAACTCAAGATTATCAACATGTTTGTTTTCAACCTTGGACTTACAGATGTTTTGTATCTGCTCACTCTTCCATTTCTTGTGACGTACCACTTTATGGAGAGTACTTGGATCTTCGGAGACACATTCTGCAAGATAACAAGATTCTGCTTCAACCTGAATTTATACGGCAGCATTGGGTTTCTTACTTGTATCAGTGTGTACAGGTACTTGGCCATCGTCCATCCAGTCAGAGTAATGGGAAGATTAACTCTGACCCACTCGGTGGTTATTTCAGTCCTGGTTTGGCTTTTGGTGGGTGTTCAAAGTCTTCCCGACATGTTCTTCACCAAAACATATGGAAGCAAACCTGGGAAATGTTTTGAAACCACCTCTAAGTCCTATGTTGAGGATTATCTGAAATACAGTCTTGGATGGACATTGACTGGGTTTTGTATCCCACTCCTCATCACACTGGGCTGTTATGGACATGTGATTTTAACTCTCTACCGGACAAATTCTACTGACAAGGTAATGAAACAGAGAAGTTTAAAGCTGCTGCTCATCTTGATCATTCTCTTCTCTGTTTGTTACATCCCCTATCACATATTGAAGAACCTCAACCTCTGGTCTAGAGTTTTACAAAAAAGGAGGACATGTCGTGGATGGTTTAACACAGTCTACATCGCTCATCAGATAAGTCGTGGCCTGGCGAGTCTGAACAGTGCTCTGAACCCTCTGGTTTACCTTCATGGAAGTGAAGATGTTCCTGCTCACCTCAGAAAACTGCTTCGACAATCTCGTGAGAGGATCAACCTGAGGTTTTCATCGACCTCTGGCGCTGCCCCTGTGGCAAAAATTACAGATGAAGATCAACCCAGGACAAATATGGTTTAAAACATCTGAAGGTATCCATGATATGATATAACTTTTTTCTGTTGTCAGCCATTTGTTATTACCTGTTGCTATTACTTGCCAATATTTTATGTTATGGTGTGAACATGCACTTGAGCTTTACAGTATTTTTTCAAAATGTTGTTATTATTACAGTGAATCTGTGGATCACAGACGTCAGTAACTGAAAATTAAATATGTTAAGATTATGCACATTTCACTGTAAGCATAGTTATGTTTTCCTGTACGTGTGACATTGTGTATTTATGTTACATGTTACCACATAACTTGGATTGATTATATAATAAACTTACAAAAATGTCTTAATTGTCTGTTTTGATTATTGAGGAAAAAAGGCTTGTATTTGTGTGTTTTTTCTGTAATGTCAAGTCTCTACCACCAGAGAGAGTCTGTAGCATTTCTTTGAGGGAAAGTGTCTACATTTATGCAAACGGTGTGTTTTCTCACACCTCCTTTACTAGATCATGCATTTATTTTGTGTTGTCATATACATGCACATTAGTTCTTAATTAAACATTCAGCTTTAGATGTGACAAAACTGACATCATTACACATTAAGGCTCTTTACTTGACAGAAGAATGAATAGGATTTGTGGACAAACCAAAATACAGACGTATCTGCATTTCTACTGAAATTTTGCGCATGAGTTTATCTTTCATCTCAAAGGTTCCGTTGTGAGTGGGGCTTCAAACGGGAAGTCCTATTTGTCATTTTTTTTCTAT
Organism: Sphaeramia orbicularis; assembly: GCF_902148855.1. Lineage (NCBI taxonomy): Eukaryota > Metazoa > Chordata > Actinopteri > Kurtiformes > Apogonidae > Sphaeramia > Sphaeramia orbicularis. The sequence goes on from NC_043963.1 coordinate 21,478,959, forward strand.
CATGACAGACACAGTTTAGTCTTTCACTTCTCAGAAAAATGAATAACACAGCCTGTCCTCGTGCTAACTTTGACTTCAGCAGCAGATTTCTGCCTCCTGTTTACATCTTAGTGTTCATCATTGGTCTGGTGGCTAATGGATGGGGACTGAAGACTTTGTTGCAAAACTGGAAGAAATTGGGAAACGTCAATGTGTTTGTTTTCAACCTCGGACTTACAGATGTTTTGTACCTGCTCACTCTACCATATCTTGTGGTGTACCACTTTATGAAGAGTACATGGATCTTTGGAGACACATTCTGCAAGATAACAAGATTCTGCTTCAACCTGAATTTATACAGCAGCATCGGGTTTCTTACTTGTATCAGTGTGTACAGGTACTTGGCCATCGTCCATCCCATGAAGGTGATGGGACGACTGAGTGTCACACACTCTGTGGTTATTTCAGTCATGGTTTGGCTGCTGGTGAGTGTTCAAAGTCTTCCAGACATGTTCTTCACCAAAACATATGGAAACAAACCTGGGAAATGTTATGAAACCACCTCCACGTTCTACGTTGAGGATTATCTGAAATACAGTCTTGGATGGACATTGACTGGGTTTTGTATCCCACTCCTCATCACACTGGGCTGTTATGGACATGTGATTGTGACTCTGTACCGGAAAGAAAACATTGACAAGGTACTGAAAAGGAAATGTTTGAGGTTGTTGTTCATCTTGGTTGTTCTCTTCTCTGTTTGTTACATCCCCTATCATGTACTGAAGAACCTCAACCTCTGGTCTAGAGTTTTACAAAAAAGAAGGACATGTTGTAGATGGTTTAACGGAGTCTACATCGCTCATCAGATAAGTCGTGGCCTTGTGAGTCTGAACAGTGCTCTGAACCCTCTGGTTTACCTTCATGGAAGTGAAGATGTTCCTGCTCAGCTCAGACAACAGCTCGAGGAGGCCGGTCAGATGTTAAGGCGTCTCTATTTTTCCAGCTTTGGTAGAGTGACTGTATCACAAAGTAATGAAGATATTTAAAACAAGCAATGTTTGGTAAAAGTTGCTCAAACACTCCCAGTAACAATCTGTCTGTTTCCTAATGGTTCTAAAGACCCATTTCCTCACCTGAAAGAGACAAAAGTATCAGTCTGGAGCCACAAGTAATATTTTAGAATAACCTCAACCTCAGGTTTGGTCAAAAATACGAATATGCTGTCAGTGTTTGAATGAAACCATATGTCTGAGACCCGGGCTTCTGTCATTTGTTATTAGGTCTTTTTTAATCCATGTGTTATTCTTACTTTTGTTATGAAACAGTGACACACAGTGGACCATGAAAGTCACACATTAAAAATCTAACTTAAAAGAGAAATGACTTCTTTTAATGTGAAAATGTGCATTTATTTATTACAGGATTGTCTCTGAAACTACATAATATCACTGCTTTATTGCTTGTGCTTGTGTTGGCTTTTTATCTGTAAAGTTAAATTTCCACCACTGCAGACAGTCTGTAATAAAGAGTCTCAAGCTGAGTATGATTTGGAGAAAAAACACTGCTGTATGATTATTGTCTACGCACCTTAAGCAGAGAATGACATTCCAACATGCCCACACTATGTAGCAATGAGTCTAGATTTAGAATCTTCAATCATAATCCCTTTATTATTTCCTCATAGATAAGTAGTAAGTTATTAGGAAGAAGCATAGTTGAGCAGTAACTTGCATTTTTGATTTAATACAAATAAATCCACAAAAGCATATAGTATTTTTGCATTCACCGTACAGTTGTATGTTTGCATCATTTACAAGGCACTGGACGACATATAGCATTAGAGTTCCTGCAACATTATACTCAAATAATGTCACGAAATATCATGAACTCACTCAAAAAGTACTACAAGGTGCTGTAAAGAACATCTTACTGAAACCTGAACTGACTTTTTGACAGATCTTGATTGTGACAAGTTTCCTGTCAGCACAAAGCATGTCAGAATATTTCAATTAAACTTTGGAAACTTTTCAGAGGCAATTAAAGATAAAAGTTGGTACATAATCTGTTACACATTCAATACCAGAGTAATCCTAAAAAGACAAGCTAGATTCAATACAGTATAAAACTGATGAGCTGACACTAAATATCTATTTGTGAAATATGAATCACTATTTTCAGATCAGATCATGTCTTCGTAGGGGTATATTTCCTGTGCATGTGTAAGTGCATAAATAAAAATAGTGAGGGTAGAGGTTAACACAGGAAGCCTGCTCATTCATTTTGATTTTGACCCCAGAACAGATGCACTGCTCCAGTACATTCTGCTTTACAGACGACAGAATGAATAACACAGCTTGTCCTCGTATCAGCTTTGACTTCACCAGCAGATTTCTGCTTCCTGTTTACATCTTAGTGTTCATCATTGGTCTTGTGGCTAATGGATGGGGACTGAAGACTTTGCTGCGAAACTGGACAAAACTCAAGATCATCAACGTGTTTGTTTTCAACCTTGGACTTACAGATGTTTTGTACCTGCTCACTCTTCCATTTCTTGTGATGTACCACTTTATGGACAATACCTGGATCTTTGGAGACACATTCTGCAAGATAACAAGATTCTGCTTCAACCTGAATTTATACGGCAGCATCGGGTTTCTTACTTGTATCAGTGTGTACAGGTACTTGGCCGTCGTCCATCCCATGAAGGTGATGGGACGACTGACTGTCGCACACTCTGTGGTTATTTCAGTCCTGGTTTGGCTGTTGGTGAGTGTTCAAAGTCTTCCAGACATGTTCTTCACCAAAACATATAGAAACAAACCTGGGAAATGTTATGAAACCACCTCCACGTTCTATGTTGAGGATTATCTGAAATACAGTCTTGGGTGGACATTGACTGGGTTTTGTATCCCACTCCTCATCACACTGGGCTGTTATGGACATGTGATTGTGACTCTGGGATGTAAAAAAAGAAATAACAAGGCATTGAAATGGAAAAGCTTGAGGTTGTTGTTCATCTTGGTTGTTCTCTTCTCTGTTTGCTACATCCCCTATCATGTACTGAAGAACCTCAACCTCTGGTCTAGAGTTTTATCTAAAAGAAGGACATGTCGTGGATGGTTTAACGGAGTCTACATCGCTCATCAGATAAGTCGTGGCCTCGTGAGTCTGAACAGTGCTCTGAACCCTCTGGTTTACCTTCATGGAAGTGAAGATGTTCCTGCTCAGCTCAGAAAACTACTTAGAGATTTTTGTCAGATGATAAATTTGAGGGTTTCACCAAAATCTGGCCCTGCCCCTGCAGCAAAAGTCACAGAAGAAGTTTGACCTAAGAGAAACATTTTTAAATGAACATATCTGAAGATGTCGAATAATCCATTTTGTCAGTTGACGTTGGTATTATTTTTTCAAAATCCATTTGTTATTATTAGTTTTGTTGTGAAACTGTGAAACACAGTGGATAATTAAAGTTGCTTATTAAAAATTCATCTAAATAGAGAAAGTATTATGTGTATGATTTCTGTATATGTACAATTGTACATTTATGACATTATTTTAATTGATTACATGGTAAATTCACTGAAACATCATAATAGGGCATTTTTATTGGTGAAAAAAACTTGTATATGGAGTGTTTTTTTTCTGTAATGTAAAACCTCCACCATCTTTGAGAGTCTGTAACATTTATCTGTGTGAGTAAAAAAGTGCCTGCATTTTACAAAAACTATGTGCTTTTTTACATTTCATTGACAAGCTCACGCTCCTTAAGTTGTGTCCAGTAATCGGATCATAGTGGGAGATACACATGGGAGTTCTTACTGAAGCATTCAATGTCAGATTAAGTAATTTTATGTTTGCACCAGTATACTGAATTTTATATGAAAGGTTTTTGTAACAGCTCTTCACTGTGCTACGTGTCTTTCATGCTTGGTTTAGAAATTGCGACTGTGTAACTGCAACACAAAGTACCGATGATGCTTTAAAAGGTAACTGTTTAATGCTAATTTTTGTGTTCAAACAGCTTTAGCCTCTTCAAATGTTTTGTACTTGTTTATAATATTAATATATGCATGTGTGTAAAAACCACGTCTTATTTTGAATTAAAGACAGTAAATGTTAACCAGAATTATATTTTTATTTTTGTGTACAGATACATAATACAAAACTCTTTTATAAAACTTGTCTAATATGCAAAAATGAAAATTGCATACATTTTTGCACATTTTTTGTCTGCAGAAAAGACAAAAACACAGTTCAGCACATATAGATGTGGCACTGCAGATTTTCAATATTTTTAGTTCCTACAAGTTCCAGACACAGTAGTTATTCACAGTAGATTATTAAATTTCTTTTGCTTATTATCACATTTCTATCCACAGTCTGTTGGACTAATAAGACTTCTTGCAGAAAAAATAAACTAATGGTGACAATAGACAAAAGACAGTGACAGGTAACAGAGTAATGACAAGTATTTACATCCAGACATCAATAGTACAGATGTGTGCTGAGGCTGTGCCCATACATCTACGATGTCAGATGTTGACTGAGGATAGAATGCTTTCAAGCGGGAAGTCCTATTTCAGCAAACCGTCTGAGATTTTCCTTTTTTCTCTCATAAATGAGATCACCGACAGAGTGCAAGATTTGTCTTTACTCCTTTCAGACGACAGAATGAATTACACAGCTTGTCCTTGTATCAGCTTTGACTTCACCAGCAGTTAATGTAAAAATGTGCATTTATTTATTACAGGATTGTCTCTGAAACTACATAATATCACTGCTTTATTGCTTGTGCTTGTGTTGGCTTTTTATCTGTAAAGTTAAATTTCCACCACTGCAGACAGTCTGTAATAAAGAGTCTCAAACTGAGTATGATTTGGAGAAAAAACACTGCTGTATGATTATTGTTTACGCAAATTAAACAGAGAATGACATTCCAACATGCCCACACTATGTAGCAGTGAGTCTAGATTATGAATCTTCAATCATAATCCCTTTATTATTTCCTCATAGATAAGTAGTAAGTTATTAGGAAGAAGCATAGTTGAGCAGTAACTTGCATTTTTGATTTAATACAAATAAATCCACAAAAGCATATAGTATTTTTGCATTCACCGTACAGTTGTATGTTTGCATCATTTACAAGGCACTGGAGGATATACAGCATTAGAGTTCCTGCAACATTATACTCAAATAATGTCATGAAATATCATGAACTCACTCAAAAAGTACTACAAGGTGCTGTAAAGAACATCTTACTGAAACCTGAACTGACTTTTTGACAGATCTTGATTGTGACAAGTTTCCTGTCAGCACAAAGCATGTCAGAATATTTCAATTAAACTTTGGAAACTTTTCAGAGGCAATTAAAGATAAAAGATGGTACATAATTTGTTACACATTCAGTACCAGAGTAATCATAAAAAGACAAGCTAGATTCAATAAAGTATAAAACGGATGAGCTGACACTCTAAATATCTATTTGTAAAATATGAATCACTATTTCCAGATCAGATCATGTCTTCGTAGGGGTATATTTCCTGTGCATGTGTAAGTGCATGAATAAAAATAGTGAGGGTAGAGGTTAAAACAGGAAGTCTGCTCAATCTTTGCGATCTTGACCCCAGAAGAGACATTCTGCTCCAGTACATTCTGCTTTACAGACGACAGTATGAATAACACAGCTTGTCCTCGTATCAGCTTTGCCTTTCCAGGCATATTTCTGCCTCCTGTTTACATCTTAGTGTTCATCATTGGTCTGGTGGCTAATGGATGGGGACTGAAGACTTTGCTGCGAAACTGGACAAAACTCAAGATCATCAACGTGTTTGTTTTCAACCTTGGACTTACAGATGTTTTGTACCTGCTCACTCTTCCATTTCTTGTGATGTACTACTTTATGGACAATACCTGGATCTTTGGAGACACATTCTGCAAGATAACAAGATTCTGCTTCAACCTGAATTTATACGGCAGCATCGGGTTTCTTACTTGTATCAGTGTGTACAGGTACTTGGCCGTCGTCCATCCAGTCAGAGTAATGGGAAGATTAACTCTGACCCACTCAGTGGTTATTTCAGTCCTGGTTTGGTTTTTGGTGGGTATTCAAAGTCTTCCAGACATGTTCTTCACCAAAACATATAGAAGCAAACCTGGGAAATGTTATGAAACCACCTCTAAGGTCTACGTTGAGGATTATCTGAAATACAGTCTTGGATGGACATTGACTGGGTTTTGTATCCCACTCCTCATCACACTGGGCTGTTATGGACATGTGATTGTAACTCTGGGATGTAAAAAAAGAAATAACAAGGCATTGAAATGGAAAAGCTTGAGGCTGTTGTTCATCTTGGTTGTTCTCTTCTCTGTTTGTTACATCCCCTATCATGTACTGAAGAACCTCAACCTCTGGTCTAGAGTTTTATCTAAAAGAAGGACATGTCGTGGATGGTTTAACGGAGTCTACATCGCTCATCGGATAAGTCGTGGCCTCGTGAGTCTGAACAGTGCTCTGAACCCTCTGGTTTACCTTCATGGAAGTGAAGATGTTCCTGCTCAGCTCAGAAAACTACTTAGAGATTTTTGTCAGATGATAAATTTGAGGGTTTCACCAAAATCTGGCCCTGCCCCTGCAGCAAAAGTCACAGAAGAAGTTTAACCTAAAAGAAACATTTTTAAATGAACATATCTGAAGATGTCGAATAATCCATTTTGTCAGTTGACATTTGGTATAAGGTCTTTTTTCAAAATCCATTTGTTATTATTAGTTTTGTTGTGAAACTGTGAAACACAGTGGATAATTAAAGTTACTTATTAAAAATTCATTTAAATAAAGAAAGTATTATGTGTATGATTTCTGTATATGTACAATTGTACATTCATGACATTATTTTAACTGATTACATGGTAATTCACTGAAACATTATAATAGGGCATTTTTATTGGTGAAAAAAACTTGTATATGGAGTGTTTTTTTTCTGTAATGTAAAACGTCCACCATCTTTGAGAGTCTGTAACATTTATCTGTGTGAGTAAAAAAGTGCCTGCATTTTACAAAAACTATGTGCTTTTTTACATTTCATTGACAAGCTCACGCTCCTTAAGTTGTGTCCAGTAATCGGATCATAGTGGGAGATACACATGGGAGTTCTTACTGAAGCATTCAATGTCAGATTAAGTAATTTTATGTTTGCACCAGTATACCGAATTTTATATGAAAGGTTTTTGTAAAAGCTCTTCACTGTGCTACGTGTCTTTCATGCTTGGTTTAGAAACTGCAACTGTGTAACTGCAACACAAAGTACCGATGATGCTTTAAAAGGTAACTGTTTTTATTTTGGTGTTCAAACAGCTTTAGCCTCTTAGAATATTTTGCACTTGTTTATCACATTAATATATGCATGTGTGTAAAAACCACGTCTTAATTTGAATTAAAGACAGTAAATGTTAACCAGAATTATATTTTTTATTTTTGTGTACAGATACATAATACAAAAGTCATTTATAAAATTTGTCTAAGGTACAAAAATGAAAATTGCACAAATTTTTGCACATTTTTTGTCTGCAGAAAAGACAACAATACAGTTCAGCACATACAGATGTGGCATTGCAGATTTTCAATATTTTTAGTTCCTACAAGTTCCAGATACAGTAGTTATTCACAGTAGATTATTAAATTTCTTTTGCTTATTATCACATTTCTATTCACAGTCTGTTGGACTAATGAGACATCTGCAGAAAAAATAAACTAATGGTGACAATAGACAAAAGACAGTGACAGGTAACAGAGTAATGACAAGTATTTACATCCAGACATCAATAGTACAGATGTGTGTTGAGGCTGTGCCCATACATCTATGATGTCAAATGTCGACTGAGGACAGAATGGTTTCAAGCAGGAAGTCCTATTTCAGCAAACCGTCTGAGATTTTCCTTTTTTCTCTCATAAATGAGATCACCGACTGAGGACAAGATTTGTCTTTTCCCCTTTCAGACGACAGAATGAATAACACAGCCTGTCCTCGTATCAGCTTTGACTTCACCAGCAGATTTCTGCCTCCTGTTTACATCTTAGTGTTCATCATTGGTCTGGTGGCTAATGGATGGGGACTGAAGACTTTGCTGCAAAACTGGAAGAAACTGGGAAACGTCAGTGTGTTTGTTTTCAACCTTGGACTTACAGATGTTTTGTACCTGCTCACTCTTCCATTTCTTGTGGTTTACCACTTTATGAAAAGTACATGGATCTTTGGAGACACATTCTGCAAGATAACAAGATTCTGCTTCAATCTGAATTGATACGGCAGCATCTGGTTTCTTACTTGTGTCAGTGTGTACAGGTACTTGGCCATCGTCCATCCCATGAAGGTGATGGGACGACTGACTGTCACACGCTCTGTGGTTATTTCAGTCCTGGTTTGGCTGTTGGTGAGTGTTCAAAGTCTTCCAGACATGTTCTTCACCAAAACATATAGAAACAAACCTGGGAAATGTTATGAAACCACCTCTAAGATCTACGTTGAGGATTATCTGAAATACAGTCTTGGATGGACATTGACTGGGTTTTGTATCCCACTCCTCATCACACTGGGCTGTTATGGACATGTGATTGTGACTCTGTACCGGAAAGAAAACACTGACAAGGTACTGAAAAGGAAATGTTTGAGGTTGTTGTTCATCTTGGTTGTTCTCTTCTCTGTTTGTTACATCCCCTATCATGTACTGAAGAACCTCAACCTCTGGTCTAGAGTTTTACAAAAAAGAAGGACATGTTGTAGATGGTTTAACGGAGTCTACATCACTCATCAGATAAGTCGTGGCCTTGTGAGTCTGAACAGTGCTCTGAACCCTCTGGTTTACCTTCATGGAAGTGAAGATGTTCCTGCTCAGCTCAGACAACAGCTTGAAGAGGCCGGTCAGACGTTAAGGCGTCTCTATTTTTCCAACTTTGGTAGAGTGACTGTATCACAAAGTAATGAAGATATTTAAAACAAACAATGTCAGGTAACAGTTGCTCACAGAGCTTCAGTGTCAAATTACATCTCAAAATATTTTGCAGGGATCAGTCACCTTTACTTTCTAAAGAGTTAATTCCTTACACAGAAAGAGACAAAAAAAAAAACAAAAGTCAGTCAGGAACAACAAGTAATATTTATCCAGCTAAAGGAAATAACACACATTTTCATAGGGACGGCATATTCAATTTGCCTGTAGAGTTTTCATAAGCAACCTGTTGAATCAAGTTGAATTGGTCTTTTTAATGATTTTCTTCATATTCAAGCTTCCACGAAACCTTCCTGTAATTCAGATTTGTTTAGGTCCCGTTCACATTATCTCATGAAGACACTTTTTTTTTTTAGATCAGACTCAAATTTAGATTATAGAAAAGTGAAACTGCTTTAAATAATTAAGAATTACCAAACCATTTATAATTGTTTACTTTGGTCCCTGCATGAAGCCTCAAGGGAGGGGCTATAGAGTCATTCTAGGATATATCCCACAACCAACATGCATAAGGATTTACATTTGTATGTTATATGAATATTTGTCATAAAGCTGTAGTGCTTTGTAGTATTGTGGCATCACTATGCAAAAAAATCCATAATTATCTTTTAGCATAAATGATAAATAATAAATGCTTGACTGACAGCTGTAATTACTTATCACTGTTAAGATATTCTTTGACTTATTCTGCTTTATTCAATATGTGTCTCAACATGGAAGCTTTAAAAAGTGGCTTTATTTTCCATAACAGCATAAACACCATCAGGTCATTTATCTGTATATTAAGTGTATGTTGTGTATGATTTTTATAGTGTTCTTTCCAATAATCAATCCAATTATTGATTATAATTGAATAAAATAGTGCTCAATCAGTCAAAAAAAAAAACCCAATTTGTTCAATTACATTTAACCCAGAAAAACCTGTGTAAATATACATTGCGCAGGTACTGCTTGCTGGCGCCACCATTATTTACTCCATTTTTTTCCCGTACATGAGCCTACAGAGGACAAAAATCAAAGTAGCCGCCTGCAAAAGGGGGTGGGCTTTTCCATATCTTAAATCTTTTCACATTCACTTCATGAATGTTTTTATTTTTCTATACTTACCTTGTCGCCCGATAGAAGTAACGACAGAGAAGTTGAGGTGCTCGCCATTTTGGCAGGTTGTGCAAATGAGGTATTCGAAAATCGCAAAAGATACAGCTGAGGCTTTTTGTCCTGAAGTGCCAGTCGTTAGGTAAGCACTACACTGGAACAGAGAAATCGCACTGTCTTTGCGTTGATTCAGGTGTTTGCTGCCACCGAGGGTAAGGGAGTCACGCACTGTACCTTTAAGTGTTCTGATTTGGACCAAGAGGAGACAGGAGCAGAAGGAAAGTGCATTTGCTCCATATTTTGGCTCCTGTAGCTTTAAGTACACAAATAACTGTGTGACTATTGTGAAGCAAGAACACTTCAATTAATGTACATTTTTAGTATTTGTAGATTCTATATATTATGGATGAAATTCTGACTGGAATTTCAACTTCTCATTTATACATATATGTATTTTAAGAGCATGATTAGCTGTTATTTGAAGCTTCACATATTATCTGTTTTTTTAATCACTCTTGGTCTTTTTCAGTCTTATCAGATGTCTAATGAGACATCTACAGAATGCAAAAATAAGCGTAACAGTGAACAGACAAAATGCTATTATGACTGCCATGACATCCAGACAGTGATAGGCGTACCATGGCAGCTTATATGACTCTGTGCGCAGATGGGCTGCACCCTTGTGTCTCATGACATACTCCATCCAGAAAACAGCACTGTCAGTGGGTTTCATTGGTTTATCATGATGAAGCTCTGACAGTTTGTGCATATTGAGTTTGTAGTGATTTTCTGGGTCCAGAATATTCTTTAAAGCCTTTGTGAGAGTCTCAGTGTCCAAGGTTGTGACCTCAACATACTCAGCGGCTCCACGAGCCTTCATACGCACCATGTTGTCAAACTGGTCAAAGATAAGAGGAATACCCAGAACTGGGACGCCATGGTAGATTGCCTCATAAAGGCCGTTTGTACCCCCATGTGTAACAAAGAGCTTGGTTTTCGGATGACCTAGCAAGTCATTTTGTGGCATCCATTCCACTAGTATGGTGTTACTTCCCAGAGTGACAGGCCTCGCTCCAATATGTCGCCATATGACTTTCTGTGGCAGTTTGGCAAATGCTGAGGCGAACATCTCTGATATTTCAGGACCAAGGTCCCCAAGCAGGGTCCCCAGAGTCATTATTATCACTCCATGTTCACCAGAACTCTGCACAAATTCCTCTAATTCTGGTGAAAGTGGTTTAGAGGGCTTGCCCTGAAATCCTCCGATATAGACCACATTGGGCATGGTGGGCCGAGGAAACTCAAACGTGAAGTCAGTGCGCATGAGCCAGAGATCAGCTCCTTGCATAAGAGACATGACACTGACATCTGGTCCAAAATAACGGTCACACACAGCCTGGTAAGGTGGATTTGAGACAAAATGGTGCATGTAGACCAGAATTCCATGGTAGATTATATTATTTAATCTTTGAAAGAAATCCATTTTGTCAGAGTAATCAGAGAAGAGCTGAGGAACGTACGACAGAGGAGAAGGAGCGATGGCAAAGTGGGCATCTCCATTGAAAATCCAACGCACATTGAAAACCATTGGAACCTTGAGGTAATGGGCTAGCAGTACTCCACCTGGAAACGCAGGGTCAGCCAGAAGAAGTTCATATTTATTGTCCATCAACTCCTTCATGAGTGGCTTATTCTCAAAGATAGCGATGACAAGTTGAGCTACATCTTTCTGGTTATCTCCAACCATGTTGAAAAGGTGTCTATAAAACTCAAAAAATGCCCACGGCGTTCCTCTTTTGCTTCTGATCTCTATTGACTTCTTCAGGAATGAGCTCATGAAGTCTTGGCTCTCAAGGTTTTGTGCTTTTTCCTGAGTGATGGTGATGGAGGTGTAATGAGGAGAGGATTCTGACACATACCAGCTGGTGGAGGAGCGGATCACTGTGATTTCATGGCCACGAGAATGAAGTGCCTCCACCAGGATTTTCATATTAAGCCAGTGACTTCCATCCACAGGATACACCAACACTTTTCCACCATCACAGCTGGAGGACAGAGCCGCTAAAACCAGCAGAATGAACATGAGGCCTGGATGTGACCCCATCCCTGTAGAGGAGACAAAGATTAACTCACAAATATTTGCACTCTGCACAGATATGATGCAAGGAAGGACAAATGGTCTTTGTTTTCCATAATACCTCTAACCTCTGTCCTTAATTAGATTTAGTTTTTTAAAATAAATGCAATTTTAGTGAAATAAATAGATTAGTGTTTTTTGTTTTTTTTTCAACAGAAGTGACGTGTATTATTATTATTAGTATTCACAATTAAATATCTTGGTAAAGAACTAATCATGATTTTGTTTTCACAGCTGCAAAATTCTTCAATTCTTTTATTTTCCCTTCATATTTAAACTTGTGCCAACACTTTAATGAAATACATGTGTTCCCTGTAAACTTTTTAGGCATGTTTTTGATTTTGTGTACCGTAATGCCTCATGGTATCCCCAGAGTGATACTAATAATTTCAAGTCCACAACTACAGTATTTTTAACCTCCTAAGACCCAGGAAATGTCAGCAAAGTACAAGCTTTTTTTGTGTTTTTTATTAAATAGGTGCCTATATTGAAAATATCATGATGCAACAGTTTTTTTCAGATGCAGTTTTTAAAATTTTTATGGAATGTCTTTTATGGTGGACAGTTTTCTTTTCTTTTTTTTGTATAAAGTTGTGAAACTCTTGTCCACAAATGTGGACAGAAAACCCATAGCTGGGTCTCAGGAGGTTAAACCTTCGTCATATCGTTTGTCTTTCATTTTCAACCCAACGACCTGCAATGCTTTTCCCTTCGTCCAGTATCTCAATCAATTTCTTTCCTAGAACTCTTAAGTAATGTTTTGTATCAATTAACTATGTCAAAGTTCCTGTGGACATTCAGAATAGTATCGTACCAAAGTGTTGAGCATAGTGCATCAGCTATCTTTCACATAAAATAATATATTTTAAACACATGCAGTATTCACAGTTTCTGCTGCAAACTAAACAAAACTAATTCACACTGCAAACTGAAATCAGTAATCACATCTTAAACTCTAAAATAGGACACAACTACATACCATTACAAAAAAAAAAAGTACACAGGAAACCAAAAACCACAACCTAGATCTGCTGAAGTGCAAACTCACATACCTTTCCGTAGTGATAAGATTTTAATCAGCTTTCAAAGATTAGTGCAAATAAATACTCTCTCTATAAAACTGTAATTTCAGAATTCATAGCATTGTCAGAAATGGGCTCAAATACTCCAACATTCTGCTGAAACAATAGAAAAATCTGGAACAGTAATGCATCTGTGCTCCTCAGGCCTGGTAATGTAAAGGCATTAAATGGACACTATGAAATACTTATCTCTATTTAGTCAAAGATCACAGTTCCTGTAATGGTTCAAAGCTGAACACACAGGCAGCAGCTCACAGTTTGTTAGTGAAACACATCCTCACCTCAGGTCTTTGCAACTTCAGATTCTGTGGCCTCTCTCTCAAACCACAAAACTGCAGTGTCTCTGTTTATCACGCAATGTCCTGCAAAGCTACCAGCTGAAATGTAAGTGAATGTATAACTCAGCACTGAACCGGTCAATTCTCCCTGTTTATCCAAACAAAACCTAATGAAAAACAGTGCCCACCCCCTTGTAACCACCACTCCTCCTCATGGACCTTTTCCTGCTCTACTCACAAAACATCTGGATGTCATAAAATTGAATAACAAAATACCTAGAGAGTGGAGTTTAAAGTTTAATTAGCAAGCAAATTATTTACTTCACTGCAGAATTTTTTAAAAATTAATTTCTTCAAAACAAAAAAGATTGCAAAAAAATAATGACTAACCATATTTCTGTCTCATCAACTCAAGAAGAAACACCTACACTAGTTTATATTTACACTGCTTTTCACCTTAGTCATTAATTAACAGTGTGTCTCCTTCATTGCAGGATGTTCTACCTACAAGAGAAAAGGATTATCACACATATCTTATCTTGCCTTGATTATTCCAGATTAGCACGGTTTTACAATATAGTAGCATAGTGACATAAAGGCACAGAGACTGTAAGAGAGAACAAAAGACGCTGCAACTGTTTTATTTTAGGACACAACTGTTGGCACGCAACATTGAAATTCCCCTGCACTTGGCCAACTGTTGCACAAATGTCTGCATACTTATGGTTAGAGCAGCGTAAAGGACTGAGTGGGATGCTCGTTTGTGCTTTTCCATTCATAGTTTTGCAGTTTTATTTGATATCTAAGTGTATATAAACGTGGCAACTGTCCAACTAAACCTAAGTTCATTTTTAGCCGATGGCATTTGAACCACCTGTAGGTTAGAAATGCCATCCTTGTACTGTAAATCTTACGGGACATAAAATTCATTCTAGGCTTCAATCGTAAGTAACCCTGTGTACGTCTGATTTTCCCTTTGTCGGTATATCAAACTCCTGTTGGCTGCAGAATTATGAAAAAATATGTGTATTTCAGGAATGTTGGTGGAAAAGACAGAATCGAGCCAGAGTGGAAGGTACAAGAGTCTGTGGTTTTGTGCTGAAGTGCAGTGAAATGTTTTCACCACTGCAACTTTGTTTTTGATGTTTAAACCAATGTGAGTGTGCATGACTAGAATAACAGAATAATTCAGTCATCATGTTCTGTGTCTTTAGGAAAAATAATCACAATCATGTTTAAATCTCTGGATGCACTGGATAAGACTTCATGTTGTGTTTTTCATGCACCACACAACTGAAAACAATGTCTTTGCTCCTGCACTGTACACGAGTACGTATAAGCATAAATGTTGTCTCCCAAGTGCTTTCTTAGTGACCTTTGCACTTGTTTTGACCCGCCCTCTGAGAGTGGCGGCGTCTCCCTTGCCATGTGTGTACATTGTGAACTCTGGCCCTGGCAAACATTAAAGGACAAGCCCAGTCTGCTGGTATCATATGTCCATGTGCAGCGTGAAGAGAGGGCTCAGGGGGGTGGGGTGGGTTGAGAGGACTTGGCAGAGGGATTTAGTTTCTTTAAAAAGAGCATGCGTATGATCAGAGTGTGTATTGTGCTGCTCTACTAGTTGCTTCATTGGAGGGTTGCATACAATGGAGCTTCCCCAGCTGGAACATTTGAGGCGTCGCAGGTGTGACAGTGCAGGTGAGAGCTTGTTGCAGCTTTGTTGCCTTCAGCACCCACAGTAGCCGGTAACTTAATAAAGTAAAAATTTGCCATGTTAACCAGCTATTTGCTGACCTTTTCCATTCATATGACTCCCAGTTGCTTAAAAACAACTTTGCAAGACACAGTAATACAAGAGTGAAGTGAAGGTGTTTTGTGACTTAAACTGGTAAAGCTTCAACCAGAAAAGTTCGTTTAAAGGCCTGTTCCTGATCCCAGATAATTATTTTAGACCTGTTTGGATAGACCGGGGCACCCCCTCTCTGAATATAGAGGGATTAGAAGTGAGAGGAAAACAGGAACACCCCAGCTCTGATCCGTCTGGCTATACTCTGTGAGAACATGCTGATCTCCAATGCCCGCTGGAATAGCATGTACCCTCTCGTAACAGGGAACCAAAACAGGAAACACTGGCTATTAAATCATAATCAGTGCCCAGGAGCAGTTAGACTTTGATCACAATTGGTGATGTGGTATTCCCTGTTGGAAATTGATAGAATGGATGGCATTTAGATTGAGCAGTGTGACTTGATAATTTGATAGACTTCATGCTAAACTTACAAACACACTGTTGGAACTGAAAGTTCACACCTCGATTAAAAGCATTCAATCTCGGGTTTATTTCATTTCAATAACACGTGCCCTCTATTAATTCTGTTTGCCCATTTAAAGTAGTTTCATGATGTGCAACAGAAGACACTTTTAACCCATAAAGACCTGGCGTTACCTGTGGGACTCTTCCCAAATTAATTTTTCTGTAGATTTAAACTTTCTTAAATGATTTATCACCAGTTATTATAACATTATTCTCTGTATTTTACATTTTTCTAGTGTTAATCATATATTTTCATACACTGAATTCACTGATCATGTGTAGATGTAGAGATGTACGTAAAAACTCAGATTAAAGTTGAGGGTTATTATGAATAGAAATAGAGAAAACTAAAGAAAAAGCGATATTTTTCAGTAAATTCTATCTTTAACTGAGCATAAACCCAGTGTGTCCATCCACTGTCATTGATCCAACTCCATGAGTTTTACTGGTGAATCAGTGCTGTAGAAGATGACGGTGTTTCCACGGTAACTACGGAGCCTCTGAACATCCAAAAAAGACCCATGTGATGCTGTTGAAAATCTGAGAAACTGCATTTTACATTAGTTATTTGCATGTATTGATAGGATTAGTGCATCAACAGGTATTAAATATTTTAGATCAGTAGATGCTTTAGGTCACCAGTGGCTGTTTGGGTCTTTATGGGTTAATTCCAGTTTTTATTACATATTATGTCATTTTCTCTGATGATCAAAAGTGCACATACATTCCATTCACATTTGATGGCCTTTAAATTGTCCAACTTGAATCCAGCATCCTGGATATCCCTCCACAAGCTTCATGCAAGACCTAAACAGCAATATCCTCCTGCAAAAGACATGGCAGTTTTTCAGTGTGAGCCATTTTGGATGTGCGCTTAGATCCATTGTCCTGCTTAATGCATTGTCCTCCATTGGTGCCTGAGCCTTCAGATGAAGTTCCTAAATGTCCACCTAATTCTCCGTCTTCATGATGACATCAGGTTTACAAAGTGCATCAGTCCCTCTGCAGCAGAAGAACCTCACAGCATGATACTTCACCCTCGTGCTTCATGGTCTGGATGATGTTCTTTGGGTTAAAATACTCAGCGCTTCTTCCTCTATGCATAATGTTGATTGTTATAGTCAAACAGACATATTTTCATACATTCCTCTAAAGGTCAGATCTCTATGAAAGTGGTTGTTTTTTTGTTTTTTGTTTTTTTTTGTAGCTACTTAATTCCTCCTTGGGTAACAGCCTGTATGTTACCGATTTACTATAGATTGGAAAAATTTTGGATCAATATCAGAGTACTGATGATGATCCAAGTGCTGCTCATTGCTCCGAATGTGCTATGTGCTAATGCTAGGAATATGCAGAGACCAAATTTCAATGCAAGCACAATTAAGTGAGTTAACCTTTAATCTTTTAACGTCATTACCAATCCAAAGATCCAATCATTCATTTCTGCAGGTCCTATTTCCTCAGTGGTGGTGTGGTTCTGTGGTTTTTACATCTGTGTACCACTGTTTGGACTGATGACTACGGTACCTTCAGACATTTGGACAATTCTTCCAAGGGGAAACCATACTCCTTTAATGTCTTGGCTGATTTCTTTAGACTTTCCCATGATGCCAAGTAAAAGGACACTAGGTGTGAAGGACGACCCTAAAATACTGCTGCAGCTATCCCACCAACTGCCTGATGACATTGACCTATCTGAAGTTTTTAAAGTCATGACATCAGTTTCTGGATGCTTTAAAGACACAGTGAATGGAATGAGTGTAAAGATTTGAGAATGTGATGAAATAAAGCTAAAAAATACATGAGAGATTAAAAAAAAAAAAAAAGAAAAGAAAAAAGAAATCACAAGACCCGGTTAATTGCAACTAAAACAAAATTATTTTTTGCATACTCTGACATCTTCTATAATATATTAAGTGGCAAAGCAAAAAAAAAGTGAGTCATCAGAATCATGTAAAACAACTCTTCACCTCAGCCACTAAATGTAGTTTCCATAAAAAACAAAACAACAGAGTTACTGTATTTATGTGCATAGTAAGTGAAGATACATAAGGTTGTACTCTGTTACTTGTAATTTTTTTTTAATGGCTTGAACTATTTTTTACTTCAATCAACAAATTTGAACAAACTTCCCAAGAACCATGACGTATTAGATTAAAAATAAACTGCATCTTAAGAGATCAGCAAAACTTTTGTCACACATTAAAGATTATAGAAATCTGTAAGAGCATTAAGACTAAATAACACCTCTAATGTTACACGCTCCACATGTGCCTTTAGATTTCAGTTTGTGTTCCACTTTTCTATTTTCATCCACAAGGGAGCAAACCTTTGTGGATGTCATGTGACAATGGCGCGCATTTATGAGTCTACACGTGTACACAACAGCTAAATATCTGTTGTGTTATCTAGGAAACAGGCAGGAATAGCCCTCAGCACTCTGCTCTTATTTCACTTGTCAACAACAACAACTTCCTGGATTATCCCAGATGATCCACAGCAGTAAGTGTATTACTTCCCTCTAGTGGCAGGAAAACTTACTGCACAGGGTGATAAACACTAACCCTGTGCCATGCCAGCTCCTCTTAGTTTAATCTGTACATGGTCTCCACTTTGTTCCACTTGTCTTACATGACTCTGTTGCTCTTACTGTGGCTGAGCGACCAGTTGTGTCACTATAACAGATGCACTGTAGTGGATTTGGATGGTTCTTCCCTGCCGTCTAACATCCTCACATGGATTTTGGCAGCTCCCCTCAGGCCTTTTCAAACATGAAACAGACGGAGAGGCAGGCAAGCAAGCAGCATGGCCTCAGGTCCTCCCCCTCCTGCTCGCCAAGTGTCTGTCCTGAGCAACAGTCACCTGACCTGCAGTAGGTAGAGTTCAGTGAAGCACTCAGCCTGTATCCACACAGACAAAGCTGAGCACCTCAGTCGCTCACGCCTGTATTCTGTTGCACATCCAGACCTCATGGCTCTGATCATGAACAATGAGCAGAAGAAACTCACTCAGACTCCACTGCTCAAGATCTGGGTGCCGTGGATGGGCTGCAACTTGAACCGCAGGAGGGGATGTAAGTGCAGACACAAGATAATAGGATGCATTACCTGTTCTGCCTCTGCTTTAACTCAGTTGTTTTAACAGGTGGAGTTAGTATTGCTAAATGTTTTCTCCTCTTGTGATATAGCAGAAACAAAAGAATGTTTTAATGCTGACTCTTCAGCTTTGACCTCCCTCTACATTCAGTCCTGATGGAGGATGCACCAGTCTGAGATCAGAGATACAGGGGTCAGCCATGGGACAACAGCCAGGCTGGACCAAGCTGGGTCTGAGTTGGCTCCCTTTTCAGTCACTGACGTGGTCCTTTGAGGATTTCGCTGACGCAGCATACTCCATTCATAATCGAACAGCCTGGAGTGTGACAATCTCTATGTCTCTGTATTTACACATGGGGAATCTGGGCAGTTAACTATCAAACGCTCTCTGCCTTATAAATTACTGCCATTTTGCAATAAATGGGTCATTCTGGGGTAAGAAAAAATGAGCAAGGATGGACGTTCTTTGTAAATTTGTGATACTTGAATGGAGCTAAAAGACAGTCCAGACTTTATCTTAGAGGATGCTGTAACAAAGAATCTTTCTTTCCACAGGATTTTTGCATTTGTCTTATCACGGTACATTTCTTTTTAAAAGTATTGATTGTGAATTTTGATTTCTCAAGAATGCATCTTCATGTATGTGAAGAACTGAGCTGTTAGTGACCGTCTGTATGAAAGATAGGGATATTTTTGCACATTTTAAAGGGATTACGTAGATTTTCTTAAGATACCCGAGAGAAGAGTATAAGTTGTTCTTTGCTTCATTAGGGATTTAGCTGACTGTTATTAGTATATATAGATTTTTTGTTGTTATCGTTATTATTATTATTATTTCATTATAATGCCTTTGCATGTGTTTTGTTTTTGTTTATCTGGTTTTCTGTGACACAGTGTACTACCGACCAGGCATGCAAGCCAAAGACTCACTTACACTGCTTCATAGACATTTGAGCTTCATCTGGGAGCTCTTATTCTCCCTCTTAATGAAGATTACCTTGGCATCTAGTAGTGCACATATGCACACCTCACACACAACACATGTCCTTCCTGTTTTACAGAGAAGCTGAAAGGGGATTGAAGTTAGAGCAAATGTTGTCTACATGAATGATGTGTCACATGTGCAGCATTTACAGCAACAGCCATTAACTCATTTTCTATGTCTCTGTGTTTATTTTCATTTCAGCCTCTGTGCCTCAGTTCTGTAACTCTCCCACGATGATTGTCATGGTGGGGTTGCCAGCCAGAGGGAAGACCTACATCTCCAAGAAACTCACTCGCTACCTGAACTGGATTGGTGTTCCCACAAAAGGTCAGTTTTTAAATATTAAATATAGAAAGCACATGTAAACGAGTGGATTTATTATACTAATGTGTTTCAAATCCTCATAGTGTTTAATGTGGGCCAGTATCGCAGGGAGGCTGTGAAGACATACAAGAACTTTGAGTTCTTTAAACCTGATAATGAAGAGGCCATGAGGATCCGCAAGTAAGTACAATACAGACCGGAGCTGAATGATTTATGCACAAAAACCCATGTCACTTCTGATACTCATTGTCTAAAAAGTCTATATGCATTGTCTGATTTTTTTTTTTTTCTGTTTTCTTATCACATGCATCATTCACTTATTTCTTGCAGTTTGTGCTTCTTTGCTTATATTTATATATAAAAATGAGTGTAACCTCTCTCTCAGGGCCTGTGCATCAGCTGCCCTCAAAGATGTCAGTGCCTATTTCACAAAGGAACACGGACAAGTAGCCGTGAGTATGAAGAAGACTAAAACAGTCTGTAATTACTTTAAAACCAGTGGAAAACATAACAAGAAATCTATCAAAACAGACTTTCATAGTTGTAAGAAGAGACACTTAGTGCAATCACACGTCCCTGTAATCATTTAAGATTTTTAAATTATTACTAAACATGATAAAGTGCAGCCATTGGTTTATTATAATAAATATATGACATTGCTGGCAAAAAAGTAAATTGTTGCAGACAAGAAAATTAGAAAGATGTTTGTAGTAAAATGTAATATATTAAACAATGTATGATATTATACAATTATGTTCTCCC
This sequence comes from Sphaeramia orbicularis, assembly GCF_902148855.1. NCBI lineage: Eukaryota > Metazoa > Chordata > Actinopteri > Kurtiformes > Apogonidae > Sphaeramia > Sphaeramia orbicularis. The sequence goes on from NC_043963.1 coordinate 21,500,013, forward strand.
CTTGAGGATAGATAGAGTTGGTATCTGCATCTGTAATCAAATTCAGTGGGATGTCATGTTAAGACATTGAAACTATTTGATATGTTGTTCTTAATCAATGTGATATATTTCATAATTCCAGGTCTTTGATGCTACTAACACTACCAGGGAAAGAAGGGCCATCATTATAAGTTTTGCCAAGGAAAGGGGTTACAAGGCAAGTACAAATATAATCCATATAAAAAAAACAGATACATATGTACAGTAAAACAATGTTTTATAAGCTGATAACTGATCAGTTATCATTTTAACCTCACAGGTTTTTTTTGTGGAATCAATCTGTGAAGATCCTGAAATTATTGCAGAGAATATCAAGGTAAGAAGCAGCTTCATATCATTAATGACTTATTATAATGTTAAAAGTTTAGAGCTTTCTCAATTGGTGGCCCAAAAGTGGGTCATGGATTTATCCCAAAGTGAAATTCTTGTGTGAGGTTGAAAAAAAAAAAAAAATCTTTAGTTGCTTTTTATTGCTTTAAATACTGCCTGATTTCAGACATTTTTTTGACAGAAATGAATCAAAGATGTGCAATACCCAGCAGTAATGCAGACATTTAATTTATAGATGACAGTTTAACACAGAAAATTAAAGACTTCTGTGCAGCTGTAATGTTCACTCAGTTTATTATTAGTATAATGTATTCTAAATGCAGTTATTAAAATATATGTAATTTTTTTTAAAAGACGAAAAGGTCTTAACAACATTAAATATGTGTTTGCTTGCTTTCAGTTCTGTATAAGTAGGACACAACTTGATGAGTCAACAAAATGTGGATCCAAAACGAGACCATAGGTTTAGATCCACTGGTTTGAAGAAGCTTTGACGTAACTTTCTGTAATAAGTTCTAAGATCACTTTACTTTCCAGCAAGTGAAGTTTGGGAGTCCAGATTATGTGGACCGTGACATAGATGAAGCAATGGAAGACTTCATTCAGCGCATAGAGTGTTACAGGGCGAACTACATGTCTATTGATGATGAGAAAGACAGGTACTTACCCATGATGCTTTTCCTCACACAGATTTAAACAGGAAATCAAGTCGTACAAACCCTATAATATAAATAGTTTCTGATATAGTTAATTTTTTTTGGTCAAACAGGAAACTTTCCTACATCAAGATATTCGATGTGGGCAGTAGGTACCTGGTGAACCGAGTGCAGGACCACATCCAGAGCAGAATTGTCTACTACCTCATGAACATCCACGTCACCCCGAGATCCATCTACCTGAGCCGCCACGGAGAGAGTGAACTCAACCTTTCAGGACGCATTGGTGGAGATGCAGGCCTGTCCTCACGAGGCCAGAAGGTACGTAGACTCTATCATGTAAAAAGCTTGTAGGGTTCATCAGCTTTTATATGAAAAGAAACTAAACTTCTCACAAATTAAAAGTAAAATAAAAAAAGAATTAAACTTTAAAATTCACACTTACTCCCACTAGTACGCCAATGCTTTGGCAACCTTCATGCGTGGGCAGACTATCAAAGACTTAAAGGTGTGGACCAGCCACATGAAGAGGACCATCCAGACTGCAGAAGCTCTGGGAGTCCAGTATGAACAGTGGAAGGCCCTCAATGAAATAGACGCTGTGAGTATATACATAAATAAAGTCATTTTTACAATGTTGGCAGGTTTAGTGACTGTGTTCATGGTTCAGTGCATTTCAAGTCCCACAGCTCATCTGTTTTAGTCATTGTAACGTCAGTGTTTGTTAACTAAGGGTGTATGTGAGGAGATGACCTACGAGGAGATCCAGGAGAATTTCCCAGAGGAGTTTGCACTCAGAGACCAGGACAAGTATCGCTACCGCTACCCCAAGGGTGAGGTGAGTGGTCTGCATTGTGACTGTGACATACTGCTTTCATTAGACGATGATCTGAGCATCGGTGGTGCTGTACAGTATACATGCCGCTGTGAAGGTAAATGAGTCTGAATGACTAATTGATGAACTGCTGAATTATTCTATCCCCTGCCCAGTCCTATGAGGATCTGGTACATCGTCTCGAGCCGGTCATCATGGAGCTGGAACGGCAAGAAAATGTCCTGGTTATCTGCCACCAAGCTGTGATGCGCTGCCTGTTGGCCTACTTTCTAGACAAACCTGCAGGTATAGAATAACAGACTCAACCTCTATATCCACTTCATTTTTTTCTACATCCCATGGAAAGATTTAAAGAATAATCCATTCACATTGCTCCTCTGTCTTTATGCAATACACACTTTCAACCAAATTCTTTTTCTCTCTGAAGATGAGCTGCCCTATCTCAGATGCCCTCTGCACACGGTGCTCAAACTTACACCAGTAGCTTACGGTAAGTGGTTAGCACATAAAGTCTCTGGTCTATGTAATTCTTTTCCTGACAGTCTGACCTTCTTCTTCACAAATGTAGGCTGTAAAGTGGAGTCATTTTTCCTCAATATTGAAGCAGTCAACACACACAGAGAAAGACCAGTGGTAAGTTTCCGCAAGTATACAGTACATTTGTCATAATAGATAGTTAGCTTTGCCAAGATTTAGTCTGTGGCAACAATTTTTACACAGATAGGAGCAACCAGGCCTATACATTTAAAATGATATCATTTTTTTTTTTTTGTATCTGAACATTTACTGAGTGTGAGGATAATGTGAAATAACAGTTTATATATATATATATATATATATATATATATATATATATATATATATATATATATATATATATATATATATATATATTTAATGTGAGTTTTTGTGGTGTTTTTTGCAGAACGTTAATATCAACAGAAACCCAGAAGAAGCTCTACACACTGTTCCTGACCACATATAAGCACAGGCAGACTAGAAACTGGATGCACCGCTGCTGATAAACTTCACTAAATATTAGATATGGACTCTGAAAGAGGCAAGTGGAGCTTGAGGTACACATTAAAACCCTCCAAAGAGAAGTACATGGACTCATCCTACAGTGAAGAAACTCTGCGTTCAATATGTCTATGAAATATTATCAGTCTGTTTCCTTTTTTTTTTTTACAATGTGGAAGTGTCATATTGTTTACAAATTGTAAAGAAGACAATGAAATGTATAGAAGGTAAGAGAGAACATGTTTAAAATGATGTAAGCAGGTCATTATAATGGCTATAAAGTCTATAAACACATGTAACTGTACAGATGATAATAATATGTTGTCAATAATGTAATTATTGAGGAAGGAATCAGCACCATGGACAGCAACCAAACAAACAAATCACTGAGTCAAACACTTGTAATGTAGATGCCCAAATCCAAGAGACTTGAATGGGATGGTGTAAATAAATAATTTAATGAGATATACCTCAATTCTGGCATGGATTTTTACTAGAGAACACATTCAGTTACAGCTGTTTTCGTGACGGACTGGCAGTTCTAAGGTTCAATTCAGCTAATGTACTCCCCAACACACCAATGGTTGGTACTTTCCTGCAAATAATGGGTCTTTGTGAGTAAAGGGGAAAGGAAAACACGCATTTGGAAGTCATTTAAATGGAGGAATATAACTCGGGAGTGGAGAACTTTTAGGATCACTCCCACCGAGCGCAGGAGAGGAAGGGGAGGAGATGTTTTGGTGGCGTCGTGTCTCCTCAGATAGTCGAGCAGGGGTTAATAATCCGTCATTTCTCATGGACTTCGGTGGCAGCAGTCCGCGAAATTTCCAGTATGCGTGAACACCAACTGGGAGCTGCTTTCAGTCAAACGGACTCACTGCATGCAGCTTTCTGAGGAACTTTACGCTTCGTGATAAAGCCTTTTTTTTCACTTGATGGATGTTTAATTCTTATCAGAATTCCATTTTCGTCTTTATCCCTTCAGAGGAACGTTTTTGGGTTTTTTTTGTTTTTTTTTTTTTACATAAATCAGAGGGAGGGGAAAGACTGCCCCAGACAAAAAAATAACCTGGGTAAAATGTGAGGTGTGCACCGCGTCCTGCGTACGAGCTGGTAGACTCCTATTGACAACGTGAGATTCCTGGACTATTCAACTTATTTTGGAGCCTCAAAGCTGTTTAATAATGGACATGCTAAACTTAAGAATCCAGTGCATTTTAATATTAGTTACTTTGTATGTGCAAGAGGGATCATCAGGAGATTATGAGGTGCACCTAGGAGGAAAAATACTTTTACAGGTGAGGATATGTATATATATTTACGTTTTTACCTTTTCATTAGGTTGGAAGTCTACAGAAACACATGCCTCTTTTGAGTTTAAATGAGCATTCATGTTGTAAAATTAATGTACAAATATGCATTTAAATAATGAAACTGGAATTCCTGTCCCCCAGAAGACACTACTGGGTTAAATTATTGATCTGCAAAATCTTCCTGAACCTATCGTAAAAGTTTAAAGGGTCATAGAGCAAAAAAGGGCCTGCACAAAATGTATCCCATACTCCAGTCTGATATGCATATACACATATTTATGGTACCCTATAAAGGGTTTCCACTATTAAAGTTATTTATTCATGTTAAATTCCCAGCAATGTCCAGGATATGTGGTAATATATTGACACAGGAATGACTTGTGTGCAAAATTAACATTTGAAACCAAACAGTACACCCTTACTGGCCCTGTGTACAGTGAAAGCATTTATTTCCAGTTCCACTTCCCCTCAATTCATGAATGGCTTTGATTCACAGTATTTTGACATAAAATCTTCACCAAGCCTTTTCATGTGAAGATAACCTAAAAAGTAGTTTTTTCTGAACAAACTACAGAACCCAGAAATGGCATTTTTACTTACAATGTTCTCTTTCTTAAAAGTACCCAGTGCATATTTTACTCTGCTACCCAAGTGCTTGTGTGACTTGCAGCCTTGTGTCTTTTCCAGAGAGTAAGACGGCAAAGTAAACCAGCAAAGCCAGTGGTAAGTGTGTGCTCTTATTAAGATGAAATGCATTACATATTTAAGTAGGATTTAGGAGCTGAGTACATCATAAAATGTCTCATATTCACTGTGAAATTGTTGTTGTTGTATCTGTGTTAACTTTTGCATATTATGTAAAATGATCCTAAATAAGCACACTAAAACAGCATATAAAAAGTTAAAAATAGCTTTGTATTCCTGTTTTTGCATCATGTTTAACTTCAGAATAAGCCGCCCAGACAGAGAAAACCCCCGACACCTCTCAGGGTATCATCAGTAGCTCCACTGTGGTTTGAACTCTGTTTGCTTCAGTGTTAACCGTGAAGCAAATACCTGAGCATACAGTAATTCTGTCTGTACAGCGTAAACCACAGCTTTCCGATTTAGCAGCGAGCTAGGGGGATGATGTGGCTCTTTTCCTCATGCCTGTCGCCTCGTCCTGCTGTAATGTGGCCGGTGTTGACCAGATTGGTCTCAGCAGGCGCCAGCGTTACCCAAGTAAACAAGAGGAGGCAGAGACACCATGCAGGGAGCTGCTTTGTGCTGTGTGGTTGACTTGTCAGGGTGATCCGGGGCAAACTGTGATATGGAAAAAAAAAAAAAAATAGGACATTTATGTGCAAGGTTTACTTGTATACTTTTTGTGTGCTTCTTGGTAGTAGCTTGAGTTTTCATAAGCAATTACAGGTGTCTTTTCAAGTGTATCCTTACTGGTGGTGTCAACAAATGAGGCCCAAACACACTTTTTACCTCTCAGATTTATCTCTTAAATAACTGACATATTTCAGATGCTGGCTGATATTTCTCAGACCCTTTCAGTGATTGCATTTTTGTTTGTAAATTCACTAGCTGAAGGTGACAGACTACCATGTGAAGTGTTCAGTGGTGTCCCGCTATGCTGTTACCACAGTCCAGAGTTCAGTTTGGAACCAGCTCCCCATCACCAAAGAGGCAGCATTTGAGGTGGACCTGCCCTCCTCTGCTTTTATCTCCAACTTCACCATGTAAGTCAGCATAACATTTACCATCTATCCACTGTCAGTCTGCCTTTTTCTTTTTTTTGCTTTCTAATATCAGTAAAATTTGCTTTCACGGAAACTCAGAACGCATCTCTTCTTATTCAGAAATCTTTGCGGATAATATCCAAGCTTATAGAAATAACTAAAAGCGATGTTGTTGCTGTTGGTGGGTAGAATTCTGAAATAAAACTTCAGAGGATTATATAAGGAAATAGAAATCCGGTCCAGAGGAGGCGCATAATTTGATTACTAAGAGGGTTGGAAACCACTCTGCTTTAAAAATGCTAAATATAAACAAAACAAATAAGTCAACATTGCAGGCCAAACAGGCAGCCTAGAGCTGGATTTGGAAGCGGAAGCAGGTCAGGAGGGGGGAAACCAGAGGGCAGATGAATACCAGGCTTTGTGAATGGAAGTCAGAAAGTTAATAGAGAAAATGACAGGAGTTTGCCCAGTCCCCCTTTTCTCCCCTGCACAGTTTACCAAGGCACACTGCCAGTTTAGATATGCTACACACACACACTCTCCCTCATCCACTGTGTGTTTGCGTGCCCAAAGGATTTTTTTTTTTTAAGTATGTGTGAGTCTAGGACTGTAATCCTCCACATCTCCTTCTTCCTCTGTCTCAGACCCACACAACTAAACATACGTGCACGCACACTCAGAACCCATATGGTCGTCAGCACGTCACCACATACCCAGAGGAAAAGAGCTGTGGCAAACCTATTGCGTTAGGTCCTTGGCATTCCTGTTTCTGAAACTAAGAGCTCTGTGTTCTGTGTGAAACTCATTGATGTACAGCCATTCCTTTACCCCCTCAGCCGCACATATAAATACAAGCACCTCCATTTTCCACTCGGCTCTCTCATGCCATTCTGTCTCAAACAAGAGCCGCTTCAAACTTGTGGGTTTATTTTAGCTAACCTTAATGTTTTTTTTCCTCTCTTTGGATGTATTTGTTCAAAGGACTTGACCCTAATTTAGCACCTCATCACGTGACATCAGTGGTCACTAACATCTTCTGTGTGAACTTGATCACACTTTTGACCGTTGGCTTTGGACAGGATTTTGCAGGGTGTAGCACTCAGAGGCACTCCCTCGGAGCGTCATCGGCATGCAAGATCTCTCTTCATTAATACTGTTTTCAGAGGGAAATTACTCTTTTCCACTCAGCCTCTTTATGACCCCACCTCCCCTTCACGTAGTATGAACTCCATCTGTAAACAAAAATGATGCGTGTTTGTGGAGCACATAGCCCAGCTTTGTGACGGATCTGGAAATACAAGAAGCAAAATAAAATAAATCATGCATAACAGCTGAATGCAGGCCGGCGTGTTTCTAACTGTAACATAATCTGACTACTGTGAGTCACACAGAGAGCTACTGTATTTCTTCTTCCTTTTTCCTCTATCCCATCAGCACCTCCAATGGCAAGGTGTATGTGGCCCAAGTGAAAGAAAGAGCCGCTGCCAGGAAAATTTACGATGCTGCAAAGAAGCAAGGAAAAACAGCTGGACTTGTCGCCACAAAGTCAGTCATAAGCAAAATTATCTCCTGTGTAACTGGATTACAGTTTTGTGAAATATCTTGAAATGTTCTCTAGTCTTATAATACTTTTCAAAGATGTCCCATATTATGACTGTGTTGAACCCCAGAGAGCGGGAGATTGAGAAGTTTCGTGTGGCAGTCAGTGTGCCGTCAGGAGCTCAGATGTCCTTCTGTCTGACGTATGAGGAGCTGTTACTCCGTCGACTCGGCCGCTACGAACTCATCTTAGGTCTGAGGCCGGGACAGCCTGTGAAGAACCTAACGTTAGACGTCAGTATAACAGAGAAGACAGGTCTCAGTTTCATCAAAGTGCTTCCTCTCAAGACGAGTCGGCTGCTCTCCAACAATGCTCAAGGTAAAATATCACAGACATACCACGAAAGGATGAAACACAAAAAGTAGTAGATGTAGGGGATTACAAAACTGGTCTAAACTTTTGGAATACTTACACTTCCTCTAAGAAACAACACTTCTAACTGTAATAAATGACTTTAATTGCCTTTTTTCACCATTATGATAGCAATAGATGATGATACAATACATGTTGTAATGGTGCGATGTTCAAGTACAGTAATTCACCTTGTTCTTAAACTGCTTTAATACATCAGTAGTGTTTATAAGTAATGAGCAAAAGTCAGGACACATGTAGGAACTGTCAAAGTGTCAGATTTACTCCCAATTAATAAACCTCCGTAGAAACAGTATCTAAAATTCAGGTTCAGTCAGTGACCCAAAATGGAACAAAGCCAAGGTAAACCACCAGAAGTTTCAGGAACCAAAAATGGAAAAATAATGTATATTTAAAGATTATGAAATGGGTAATTTAATGGCACAATAAACACATGAGTAACTTAGACCTTCTGCAGCAGTGGAGGTAATGAAGCCTTGAAAATTGATAATTCTTTTGCAGTTGCCCCGACTTTTGTTGATCACTTACAATCCGTCTCCCTGTATAAAAGAACAGTCTGTGTTATTAGACTTTTCTGTTATTTGCATAATATTGCACTGTACTATATCCTGTATACTATAACATTTCCACTACTATGCTAATATGACTATGTTAAGAAAAAACTAGATTAAGTAGAAGACGGACCTTTATATCCCTTAAAAGTATAGTTATGTTCTTGGATGAAGTGGTTTTCTAAACTTCTATAACTTTTATATGCCCTCAGCTTTGTGAATTTTACCAACAGAGTACCAATATTTCTCTGCAGGTGATGCTGAGGTGCCTCCGTCGACTCATGTTGAGCGGAGCACTAGCTGTGCTCGAGTTCGCTATAATCCCACTTTGCAGCAGCAGAACAGTGTCTCCTCCAAAGGTCTTAATGCAGACTTCATCATTCAGTATGATGTGGACCTCAGAGACCTTATGGGTGATGTTCAGGTATGGAGCTTTAATGCATTTGTACCTTGTGAAATACACCAGTATGGATATTTGTGTCCATGCTTTGTGTAAATGTTGTTTGTTTAATTTTTTTGCTGTTGGGTTTTCTGTCGCTCTCAGGTGTATGATGGCTATTTTGTCCATTACTTCGCACCCAGAGGGCTTCCTGTGGTTCCTAAAGATGTTATATTTGTCATTGACATCAGTGGCTCAATGATCGGCACCAAGATTAAACAGGTAAGCAGCCTCATGGTGTCAGTGCATGGTGTAAGGCTCTACATTGAAGAAGCTAGAATGTTATCACAAGGATACTCTCTAAATTGTGACACTATTCTGACAAAGATAATACAGGATTTCTCATTATTTCTATCAATAGACCAAGCAGGCCATGAGCACCATTCTGGGAGACCTTAGGGAGGGAGACCACTTTAATATCATAACCTTCTCAGATAAGGTTCAAACCTGGAAGAAAGGGCGAACAGTGCGAGCGACTCGGCAGAATGTACGAGACGCCAAAGACTTTGTTAAGAGGATTATTGCTGAAGGATGTGAGTCGAAATGTGAAGTGGTCTGACCTGTGTATCCGCAGTCAATCTTTGTATAGCTTTGATTTTTTTCTGGTATCGAGACTAATTGTCCTTTTTGTTCTGTTCTTGTTTTAGGGACCAATATTAATGCAGCTCTGCTTTCAGCGGCCCAGCTCGTCAACCCCTCTTCCAGTTCCTCCAGCCGCAACTTATCTCGCCGTGTCCCTCTGGTCATTTTTCTCACAGATGGGGAGGCAACCATTGGAGTAACAGCTGGCGACACCATCCTCAATAATGCCAAAAAGGCTTTGGGCTCAGCCTCTTTGTTTGGTCTTGCATTTGGAGATGATGCAGACTTCCTCCTCTTGAAGCGTTTGGCTTTGGATAACCGTGGAGTGGCAAGGATGGTGTATGAGGATGCAGATGCAGCACTGCAGCTGAAGGGTTTTTATGATGAAGTAGCCAGCCCTTTGCTATCAGACATCCAACTTTCCTACCTGGATGATAAGGCATTTGATATCACCTGCTCTCTCTTTCCGAACTACTTCCAAGGCTCAGAGTTGGTGGTGGCTGGGAGAGTTAAACCAGGCATCAAAGACTTAAAAATATCAATGAGTGCCACTGATTCAAAGCAGCGTCTGAAACTTGAGAATGATGTTTTGATTTCCCCTGAAAAAGGAAACGAGAGTGAAGACTTGCACAAATGTTCAGAAAGTTTAGAAGGGATTTCCAGCTTCGTGCATCGTCTGTGGGCGTATTTCACCATTAAAGAGCTTCTTTTGGCCAAGCTGAACACTACTGACCCTGCAATGCAAAGATTACTGGCAGAAAAGGCCACCAACATTTCCCTCAAATATAACTTTGTCACACCTGTCACTTCTCTAGTGGTAGTCAAACCAGATGCAGATGAAACAGCTCCAACTCCAACCACTGCAAGACCCACCACAGCAGCTACTACAACTACAACAACTGCTGCTAATAAAATATCAGCTTCTGGTGCTGCAAAGATGCACAACTTATCCTCCAATCCCAGGCCTAATAAAATAAAACCAAGCCCTCCTAAGCCACCTCTGGGACAGCCTAAAAAAACCTCATCACCACCTACCACTAAAGTTTTACCATCCAAGAAAACCACTACAGCCTCAACTCCCAGCACCACCAAAACTGCCCCTGCACCATTCTCTGGTAAAAAGCCCAGCCCTTCCCAAAATGTGTCAAAAACTGCCTCTCCTCCTCCTGCTGGGAAGATGTCCACTTCCGTTCTCAATTCTCTGAAGACAGCCTCACCCCCTGCACCTGGAAAAGTCTCCACACCTCCATCAACACAAAAATCATCCACCACATCACCAACACCAACCACAAGTGATATAACTCCACCCATTTCATCCAGAACTGACCCCGGTCCTGTTCATGGGAGACCATTGACCTCTCACCCCAATACAGGGAGGACCGCTTTGCCTCCTGCAAAAGTGACGGTGCCCTCTTTTGAGGCCGAGAACATCAGCAGTACATCTGCCACCAATGTCCAGATCACCACCACTCTGCCTGACCTGTTGTCCACCCTCACCTCTCCCACACCGGCCCCGGCCCCAGCTCTGGTAGACAACAATACCAGCTCAAGCATTGACACAGATCTGAGCATCGCCACTCTGGTCGCAGCAACCTTTGCTCCTATGCCTGGTGTAACAGATGGGCCAAGACTATGGGAGGCAGCGGGACTTCTGGGTAAGTTGTTCTCCTTCTAGTCACTGAAGCTAATTCATCATCTTGCCTTTTCTTTGCCCTGAAAGGATGTTCTCTGAATACTTGCACTGAAAATGAATTGATTTTTCCCCCTAACTGATTATTCTTCATCTCTCCACTAGATGTCTCTACTTCCATTCAAATTCAGAGAAAAGGTAATCTCTCTGTTTATGCATTAAATCACCCTAGGTCTCTTTTTTCACCTGCTTAAATGCATTTAAATATGTATGTTTTAAGGTGATTCAGATGAGATTATTTGTAAATGTATGGCAACATTAATTATTATTTATTTTTGTCTTCTCTGTAGATATTGACCTTGTGAAAGGTGAGAATTCTAACTATTATTGCTTTATATCTTATATCTTTGCTTATAACTAAAGCTGTGATCTGTTAATGTTTTACTGAATTCCCTTTTCCTAGACTATGATGCCACCTATGATTATGACTATGACCTCAGCTATGATGCTTGTAAGTTCTGAAGTTCATTTATTATTTTATTTTTATTTTCTTTCTCGTGAAATTTATGGCTGATGTCTTTCAGGGGATGATACTGCAGACACTGACACAGGATCATTTGGTAAGGTTTTATATTTGACACAGATGAATGATTTAAATAATATGTAACTGAATATAGGGACACAGCTACAGTATACAGCCTGGCAGTACATGTCTAGTCCTGTTGTTGGTTTCAGTGCTTGGGAGTGAGGAGGACTGTCCTTTAGCTGAATGTCTTGTCCTTTTAGAACCTCCATCCAGACTGAGCACCGTCCGAGTATTTTCCTCATCAGGTCAAGGGCCTAAATTTATACATTTGTTTTGAAATACGCTTTCAAATATACTTATATAAGGCATATACTCTGTTATATTTACAGTGAAAATTGTCTGTTGTAGTTGATGGAGATCCTCATTTTGTGGTCCAGCTACCAAAGCTGCATCAGAACCTATGTTTCACAGTAGACGGCCGGGCCAATGATGTTCTTCGACTATTAGAGGACCCGGAGAGAGGTACAAAGCAAACGCATTAAAACGATTTCATAAATGTTGGCCCAGTTTGCCCTTTAAGGTGCATGACTAAATTCTCATCTTCTTCCTTAAAGGGATCATCATAGATGGCCACCTGATGGGAGCACCCTCCAAACACGGCGCTGAGGACCGCTCCAGAACCTACTTTGATCAACTCATTATCTCCTCAGCCACAGGAAGCTCTGGTGACATTATGATCACACTCTCACTGGATGCTGTAGTGGTAGAAGGAGAAGGGCGAGACAGACTTCCTATCAATCAGCAGGGATCTGTGACAAGACAAGGTGTGACGGTAACTGTGGACAACCATCGCAGCTGCTGGATCGAGCTGGCCAAAAATGTGCGTTTCCTAGTTCTATTCCACCACTACAAACATCCCAGCTACCTACAAATGGCTCATCTGGGTTTTTACATCACAGATGGGCAGGGACTCTCCACCTCAACCCAAGGCCTGCTGGGTAAGCAGACGTGATTTCCACTGTAATCCGACTAAAAAACAAACACACCTGACTCAGTGTCCTCTTTCTGCCCACAGGCCAGTTTCAACATGCTGATATGAGTGTAACCACAGTGAAGGATCACATGGATGGAGGTGCGTATCGGCCTAACAAGGAGGGGGTTCTATCGAGGGGGATCCTCAGGTGGGGTTCAGAGCGTATGGCAGTGACCCTGCAAGACAAGACACTGAAAGATTCAGTGCGTAAACGGCACTTGGGCAAGTGTTGGGTGGTGCCAAAGACAGAGGTAGAAAGACTACTGGGTCATCCGTATGAGAGTTACGTTGTGGATCATGTGTAACCCTAACTGAGTCAACTCCGCCTTTCTGCCACCCTGCTGCTCAGCTCAGGTCACAACAATAATCAGGGCCTGGTTATTGGACAAAAGATGAACAACAACTGGGACTCCATGGGGGCTCAAATAACATGCTTCCACAGTCACGTGGAAAGACACCAATATTCTCTAAGGAGCCATGAAACACAGGTGTGGATACAAAAGAGCAAAAGTGAGGGTGATATTGTAGTCTACAGTAAAAAGAAAGCTGCAAACACCAGATTAAAGAGGATGTATGGTTTGCCTAATGTGGTTAAGGACTGAAAGAAGCTGTTGTGTCTTTTCCATCACTGAATTTGAACTGAATTCAAGCTGTGTTCTGAATCTACAACGGAGACACTATGTTCTTCTGTTCGCATGGCAACCATAAAATGTCCATTTGTGCTGCAGCACTTTGCTCCAAAACGACTTGCACACTATCCCTGTTCACAACTTAACTAATATTTGGCAGATATTTCTTGTATTTCATTGTGAAATAATTAGTAGGCAAAGGCAGAGTCCTCTAATTCAACCATCTGTAATTATTAAAAACTCTACCATACTTTGTTTTAGTATGTGTATATAAAATATTATTGTATGTATGATAACCCCCCTCCCCTCTGAAAAGGATACTCACCTGCATGTGGTTGCAAGGTCTTCAAAAGAAATAGAAAACATTATCAGGGTTTTTTCCAGGTTTGCCATGTGCTTTTTATTTTTCTATCATTTCATTCATAGTTTAATTCATTTTATTTGTTACACAAGACATTAGGCATTGTTCACATACTAGTGATCAAACAAGGACAGTAAGTTTTCTACTACTCAACCTGAACTATTTCTTTTGTCAATTTCAAGGGATATTGTCAATAGTGGTTTTCAAAGGCCAAACTGGATGGAAATTAAACAGTACAACCACACATGAGGCTTTTGTTTTCAATAAATGAAAAAAGACAGAGGACAGTATCTGATGCTGAGGGAGGGCAGGGGAAGGAGGCATCAAATATATCAATGTTCAAAGAGTAAACAGTATTCCAGTTTTTATCAGATAGCATGTTTCCAGGATGAAGACCACACACAATGTTGAATGATGCACAGTGCGATACTGTTATGAATAGACAGCGTTAAAGAGATTTTGATTTCAGCTCCATGACACACTGTTGCAGTTATTCTTCCATCAAAACCTGTTTCATAGGAATGTTAATAATCATATTAAACCATGATGGACACAGGAATGATCACTTAATAAGGTAAACAGAACACATGACACAGCAAATAACAAACAAAAACAAATGATTTCAGTGTGCATCACTTTTAAAATTCATTTTATCAGTTATTATTAGAACATGAACTAAGAGCATAGCATATTCAGCATTTGACGTAAACCTTCCACAATACGTCTGTGAAATTTAAATAAATAGAGCATAACATTAAGACACGTCAACACCCCAAACACGCAATTATTTTGTTTAGAGTTATTTATTAAGTGGCAGATAAAGTGAAGTGGAATTGCTTAAGTTTTTTTAAAGGAACAAATTGGAGTGTCTCATTTGTTTGTTGTTGGTGTGTAACAAGCAAAGCCACAGATCAGTCTGACAGTAAATGTGAGATATGAATGACACCATGACTGATTTATAACAGCAGCCCCGATTTGGTAGAAAACAGTATCCCTTCGACAGTATTCAGTCACCTCTCTTGAGGAACCTATTGAGCAAGAACTTTTTAGATGTCAGTATTTTTTCGCCAATAACAGCAAAACTATTTTTGGCACAAGATTGATCTGCAACAGTTAGATAAAACAAAGCAGTAGATTTTTGTGAGAGGCCCAAACCCAAACCTTTAAATAAGACCCCAAATTAAGGCTACAACCAAATAAAAGCATCTTGGTTCGTTCACGAGGGGCGGCACTTGGAACTGTGGCTTCGTACGTTTGCTATGCTACAGACACTTTGAGTTTCCACCTTTTCCTTCTATTTAACAACTACATTTTTTTATGAATTTAGTCCCTAAGGGAATGACTTATCTCAGTGACATATACAAGGGTTGAAACAACCGAGACACAATCTGGTGCTTTCACTCTGAGCCGAAAATTCAGTCTTCACCCTCATCACACAAAAGCGACACTTCCCTATTGTCAAAACCAAAACATCCCCCACATACATTCTCTCCTCTGTTACACAACTCCTTTCAACAATAACAATTTGTAATAAACGGTTATTATCATTCGCTTCAAATACTTCATAAGTCCTTGCTTAACACTAGACCAACCCTCTCCGTGCCTCTTTTGCTTCACACATTCCCTTTTTTAATATTCAAGCCTACATGAAGACCACAGTTTCAACCACATTTCTGTAAACTTCATAA
Source organism: Sphaeramia orbicularis (assembly GCF_902148855.1). Lineage (NCBI taxonomy): Eukaryota > Metazoa > Chordata > Actinopteri > Kurtiformes > Apogonidae > Sphaeramia > Sphaeramia orbicularis. The sequence goes on from NC_043963.1 coordinate 21,515,344, forward strand.
CTTCAGCCAGTGAAATGTGCACCAAATATATAGAAATAAAACTCTTCAATAATTTAAAATGTTAGAAAGTAAACTATCCAAAGTCAAAACCTGACATAACGCGACAGAAATAAACGAAGGAACAGTTCTGGGCGGGGGTGACAGTTAATAGCCACTGGTTAGCTTGCCTGCTAGCACAGGGAACACAACAGCATTGCAAAGTGAGCACTATCAGTTGACAGAACAGCCCATTTATACGGAACTTCTCATCACATTTTTGCCTGACCAACAGATTTTGCCAAAAGGAGCGGCGTCTATTGAAGTAACACAGGTAAAAGACCAAGTAAGAGAAAAGTGAAAGCAGGGTTGACAGGAGCGATGCGTGGAATGGTCCAGCCTTCATACCGCAGTGCCATTGGTTTCTATGTACAATACTACTGTGTGTAAAAGATGCATGCATGTTAACTGGAGGTGACCCTTCCAGAGGATTCTACACTAAGCCATTACAGGTCTCTCAAGTCAGAGCTTGAAAATCACACCTTCAAAAGCCGCTGATCTTCCTCAAACCACTCAAACTCTGATATGAGGAGAGAAACGCTACAGAAAGAATGAAATGCTTTGAAAATCGGCAACGACGAGTGATAAATTCACCTCTAATGATAATAGTTAAGACATGATTATAGTTTCTACAATGGAATGAAAGACCTTATCAACCCTGCTTTTCTGTGACAGAGATAGGGAGTGTGAGTATTTCAACAGCGTGTATGTGTGTGTTTGTGAGCGTTTTTATGTGTCTGACCATGTGTCAAGAGAGAGAGGGACATAAGGAGAAGGAGGCAAACGGCTTAGGGTGGGCGGAGCCAAGCAAACACACCCTCCGCCACGCTCACGCTGACCCCCACACCTCCCCGTCATGATTTTTAAAGCCCTATTCAGGCAACCCCGGCCTGTTACCACTAGGGCTCTTCCATGTCTTTTGCCCTTTTTAGCCCCGCCTCCTCCCCATGGCCCCACCCTCTCTCGGAAAGCCCCCCCTCGACCTCTCACTGCTCATCCTCCCCAAACACATCGTTCTGTTTGCGTTTCATGTTCTCAAAGTCAAAGTCGCTCCCAGTCATACGTTTGTAGATGTCCTTGATGTCGTTACAAGTGGTCTCGAAGTGAGTGGTGGCATCGTAGGACCTCGAGGCAAAGATCTGGGAAAGAGTTTTCAAATATACATATATATTTTCACAGCCGTTTTTTTTTTTGTTTATACAGTGTGTCTTCACATAAACAGCTCTAACATTTACATAAGAAATATTTCTCACCTGGCTTTCAGTGCCATCATCTGTGGGCTCATAAAGGTCACTAATAGCCACAAACCTGTAAAAAAAACAAACACAATCTCCTCTTAATTACAATGCTTCTTAGCAAATGAAACCTGTTAAATGTATTATGTGGTAAACTCTGAATTATGTTCAAGGACTGACTTTTGGTCAATGGGCTCCAGGAGCTCCAGGGCTGGCTCTATCTCAGTCTCTGGCGAGCTGGTTTCCACTGTGGTGCTGACAATGGCAATGTACTTCCCCTGGGCTGCCACATTGTGAGCATAGGAGATCATGCACACGTAGATGTCTGGGGAGGTGACAAAAATGGACAGAGTGGGGGTAATTACTGAAAATGGATGATGCTAGTAACACATTGTTGGAATTTAGTGCAGAATATTGTACATAATTTAGAAATATGCATGACTTCTTTTGTTTTTACAACAGTGCTGAGTCAGTGTAGAGACTTGTTAGGTACAGTTTATAACTCACATTCAGGTTTTAATAACCTTGTCCTCACCTGAGTTGCGGTTAACCTGATTCTGAGGAATGATGATCTGGCAGGAGTTTGCGTCATTAGTGTTTTTGATGGGGTGACTGAGGATGCAGATCACACGGATCACCTGGCCCGCCTTGCGAACACGGTCAGGAATGTAGCTGGGGTCACAGATGAGCTGCTTACAACGAGCCAGCTGTAGCAGGAAACGGATAAAATGCATGGGATTATGTCTTTATAGGTGTGCATGTTATTCCACAAGTGTCTTTTTCAAGCTCTCCTCCACTTAGAAACAAGACCAGGGGATCTTTGACCCCACGTAAGGGACAATAAACAGTAAATGAACGTAGCTGTACCTCGCCCTCAGACTTCACTCCGATCACGCGGCCACCTTCCATCACTATCTCATCTACTGGTTTGTTCAGCATGTAGGTTCCACCGTAGATTGCACTCAACCTAAGACGAGTCATAAAGACTGTTAAATTCCTCTATAATAAACTTTATTGTTAAAACACATCTTGAAATACATTTTACATTTTCCAACTATGAATTGTTTTGAGAGAATTACCTAGCAAATCCCTGTGGCAGCTCTCCTAGACCATACAGGGGGTAGAGGTAGGGACTCTTGCCATACCGTGCCAGAGATTCACTGTACAGCTTGATGCGATTGATGGTGTCCAAACAGGCATGGTCAAGGTACCTGAAGGAGAAAAAAAATAGATATGTAGACATAGTAACCAAAGAAATTGTCTTACTCTTAGAATTGCAAAATGTTCTACTGATTTCTGAAGTGAATATATTTAATGTTTTGGATATCCTATTTCTGCTATGTACACAAATTGGTATACTCCTCAGTAATTACATGATAAAAATATACATTGTAAGCCACGTAAAAAATTTAGAAGACTTGAAAACAGGTAATGTAACAAAATGTGTGTGTGTTGTTCTTACTCATCTGTCCTGTAGAGGGCCAGGGCGTGGCCAGTGAAATCAATCACATCCTGGCCGAGGTCAAACTTCTTGTAAACATCCCTCATTGTTGTAGTTTTTGGGTCCACGCCCTCAAAAGTTTTGGGGTCATTCTCATCGAAGTTAGCCACAAACACTAAAAACTTCCGAAACCTTCGCTTCTCAAACATTCCCATCAAGTCTGAAATGTAAAAAAGTTTCAAATAATTATATCCCTATTGTTAATAGAATGGGAGTCAAATATAAAACCCATATGTCTTTATTTAGAAATGGTGATGAGACATATTCAAAGGGCTTACTTGAAGCTAGTGCCTCAGTTTCAGTTGATGGCACCTTGAAGATTTTTGTTCCTTTATAGACGAAGCTTCCCTCCACTACTTTAAAGTCCAAGTATCGTGTCACTTCTGTGTACAGCAGCATCTTCACAAGCTGACCTGTGATCATACAGACACATGTTGGAATTCATGCACCATCAAACAGGTTATCAACCTATAGTCACCAAATATACAGGGCTGTTTCCTCCATGAAATTTTTGTTGATAATTCGGTAAATAAATGGCTGTGATTTGCTATAGTAAAACCTTAATAATAAGATGGTGCTGTAATGTCTTGGATCATATTATGATGTTTATATCAACAGATGCTAAATGACATGCAACTGGTCAAATGTCCAACAATAATATCACAATATTACGGAAACGTGGCATTTTTTATCAGTTTTATCCACTTGTTTTTACACATTTAAATGTAAATGTAATAATTATATAACTTGAATGAATTAATTAATAATTGTGACAAATCTATAAATATTAAATACTGTATATTTAACTGTCTATAAATGCAGATGGACCCATGCCCTACAGTATAAAAAGTCTAATTAATTTATTCATGATATTATTGCCTTAATAGTAATACTATTACAGCCATGTCCACTATATCCTACTAGTTTGTCTGCATCCCCTGAGGTTGCATTCTTTGAGTATATTTAAATATATACTGTATTTAAAATACTTTGTACTGTAAAAACTCTTATTATTGTACTGACCATTTGCCATAAGAAACTTGGGGATGAGGTCAACATTCCAGTCTCTTCCTCTGCCCATTGACTCAGGTGGGCTATCTGGAAGAGTGAAGCGCTTGTAAAGCTGTGAAACAGGACGGAAAAACACAAATCAGTGACATCCTGTGCAAGAGGACCCTATGTAGCTCACCAAATCGGAACCATCGCAGAAGGTAAAACCGTTAGCAAATGAAAGCAGTAAAACAGCAACTGATGCACAATAGCCCTGGAGGTAAAATGAGATGTAGTGAGGGACATAAAATATATTGATTTGTTTTATAGATCCCTGGAGCCTCTTACCTCCTCCAGGGGGGTGATGGAAGAGCTCTCGCCACCATAGTAGGGATTTCTGTCCATGTGCAGGACCTTTTTCCCATTCACAGACATGATCCCAGAGAGAATGCATTCCTACAGAAACAAAATGTAAAACCTTTCATCAACATCTATAACATGAAATCATCAGGGTGGAAATAATAAAGCATCTGATCGAGATGACTCTGGAAAAATGCAGAGGTATGATTAAACACAAGACATGAACGCAAGGATTTGAGATAAGGCTGCAGGGAGGTACATAAGATACTGTGTGCGCATGCGTCACTCATGTATCTACTATGATAATAGTAATCATAATAACAATAATAATAATAATTAAATAAAAATAACAGTGATAGGAAGTGTCAGCTACAGAATAACTATTTTCCCACATGATAAAACACAAGATTATATGGTTATGTATTGACGAAATGACATTTGATATCTTTAATAGGACTACCTGAAGCCCGACTGAACCTTTTAAATGCGGTTGGTACAGGTGTTAAAAGTCCAGTTTAATATCACATGAAGGCTTTAAAGCTCATTTATGTCGCATACGGTGTGATAGTAGCGGCGACCGCAGGCTTTATTGTTAAGGCTCAGTCATTTAATAAACCTTGCTCAGGCCTGCGCCAACGTCAGGATGGAGGCCTGTCTATGCAAAGAGGACCATCTCACACTGGGGTTACGCCTAAAAGATGCTACTGGCTCAAACACACGCGGAGCCGGTGCAAGAACAGACAAATAATATTTCTAAAGGTGCCGTTTGCTCAGAGTGACGCAAGAGAAGGTCAAGCGCAAGGTTTTATTTTTGCGACATTTTTAAAAACAGCGCTCCTCTTCACATTTTTTGTAATGTCTCAAACAGAGAGAGAGATACAGAAGGCTCTCACTTTTGGGCTAGGGTAGAGGGGAGTAGGCCCCTTCTGGAGAAAATAACCAGAAAGCCATTAAAACAATTAGTGCGTTTTGTTTCTGAAATGAGCAAATGAAGCTTGACTACTTACTGTGAGTCCAGTGCCCAAAACGATCACATCATATTCCTCATCCATGTTGTATCACCGCCTCTCCCGTCTCGCCCTCTTTTTGCTGTAAGAAATGAAGGGTACTGATGGAAAGACTGCCACAGGATCCAGAAACCAGGATTTTGCTCTTTTGTTTTAGCCCAAGTAGTTAAAGGCTCGTCCAAAGTGAAATGTTATTTATTAATCATTAGGCATCAATGACCAATAAATGTACTGTCCACACTGTCACCGGCGAGGACAACCAAAGATGGCCCTGATCGTGGATCACTCTAGAATTATATGATTGCGCGTCGGGAAATAGTGCGCATCCCCCTTCTCTCTTGCCATACTGCGCCCTGCCACACAATGGACTGAAGTGAAGAGTAGGCTGTAATACGAAACCCCGCTCTGAGCTGCCTTTATCAAGCGATTGCGCACGCGTTCAGCTTTATTTTGCACTTTGACTTTGAGTTTAACATGTTTGGCATTTTAAGAGCCTTTGTCCAGGTCTCTGTGTTCTCTATTTTCTTTCCCAGCCTTCATTTCCAGTTGTAGGCGCATCGTTGCGTGGATTCAGACTTAGGTATCCATCCGCCATCACAGCTGTAGGGATGCTTCAAGGGAGTTGCTTTCACTGAACACGAACATTAAGTCAATAGTAAAACATTTACATGAGTTAGGTCATTTGCATTATGTTATGATAAGGAGTTTTTCAGTATTTTGATTCCGGGTTGTTGTGTTTATTTATTTTCATAGATAATAAGTCAAGCCAACTCTGATAGGGTTTCAAAAATGAGTATATCAGCACCATGGACAGATGCCAGGTGTACCTAACATTTTGGCCAAACACATCACACCCAAATGTACACCCTTTTTCATGTCAAACAATATCGCATGCACTGTTTTTTTTGTTGTAAGAACATTACATGACGGAATGAAAGGAATTGAAGAAAACAAACATTAACAGTGCAGTCTGAGAACGGATACAAGGGCTTGACAGAGATTTGTCCTGGCCATGAAACACTCTTCTGGATTATTAGATATGAGTAGGACAAACAGGATATAGCTACAGCCTGTCGTGGCGTTGGGCAGGGCAGGCTGAATGAAAAGAAGCAGGAAGTGGCTGCTTTAGTGCGAGCGCACATGATTGTCAGCTGGTGTGGGTCACGTGATCAGGACTTTGCGGAAAAGTAAACGAAAATGGCAGGATCGAGGTGGACGACACAAGTTACTTTAATGCCTTTTTGGGCCGGTTTGCTCGTGTTTTTCGCCACGGCGACCTCCACGCCTCAGGTACCACTTTTAATGTGGTCAACTGAAAGGTAATAACTGTGTTTCTTATGTTATTCGTGTAAGACTGAAAACTTTTCGAAGTAAACTCTGGCCGGATGTGGCTTTGATGCTAATGCTAACACTTGCGGCTAACTTGTATTTACACAACGCCAGCGACCAGAGCTTGCTAAAACTTAGGCAAAATAAAGAATGGACAAATGCTCGCCCGTTAATTTGACTGAGAAGGTTCTGTAGATGTCATATTTGCTCGATTATTTTCCTCTGTGTTTAGCTTATCACCTGTGGCCTCACCGGCTGGTCACATCACGTCCATTGACCAGTTTAGTGCCTACATTTCCTCAGCTTTGGGCTCTGGACCTCACACAGTACTGCTGTTTCTACAGAACAAGGTGACTTTTCTATTTAAAACATGCTTATTATCAGTCAGACATCGTCAAAGAATGGCCACAAGTTGTGAATAACTTTTCAGTGGGAGTCATGCTCAGCTAAAGTCTGCTTAAATACAAACTGATTTTCATTGGATTCAGTGACCATGTGTTAAACAAGTTACTGCATCTTTAGCTGAGGTGAAATAGGGTAGTAATGAGTCATGTGTAGTTGCAGACCCATGTGATTTGTTGGTATTCTTACCCTAGTGTGATACACTACTTTGACATACTTCCCATTTCACAGTTCCCCTTTAACACATCCATTCTACTCTGTAGCACATATTTTATAACAGATTGTTTTTGTGGATCCATTCTCATTTTCATGGTTTCAACATTCTGTTCTTTTTCACTTGGTGATGAAATCATGTTCCCACATTGTAATTTCCTCATTTCTGTCTGTTCAGTTAAGCAGAGATGACTTTACAGTTTATGGTGGAGTGTTTGGAAACAAGCAAGATAGTGCTTTTCAAAACCTTGAGGTATGTTTTTATTCTCAGTGAATACCATAAAGCTAAATTATTTGTCCTGCCAGTTTAATTGGACTGATATTGTCTTTTGTTTGATTCATTCCTTTCCAGGCTGCACTGCAGTCTTCATCCTCTTCAGTGACTTTTCCTGCCTTGGAGTGGACAGGCTCCTCTGCAGTGCTAGCTCTGCTGCAGGAGAAGCTCGGTGCATCATCAGTGCTCACGGATGCAGAAACTCTGTCACATCTCAGCATAGACACATTTATCAGCAATCTGCTGCTCATTAACCTGCCGTATTGCACTGGGTATGGCTTGTGTCTTGAAACAAGTCAGTAAATGGCATGTCATGGTCCTACTGTTAATATTTGTTTGTTTGTTTGTTTTGTAGCTTGGAAAAATCTTGCAAAGAGGTCCTACATCACAATGGTAAGTTTTAACTGTGGAGGAATATAAAATGTAAAAGGGTAAAGCAGTTTCGTCAGTAGCATAGTCATGAAAAATACTGCAGCTTGTGAAATTTAATTTATTATATTTTTTTAATCACATGTATTTTTTTTCCAACAGATGAGATTATTGGAAAGGTTCTGAGTATTATGAAAGCCAAAAATGTCCCATACACTGCAGTGTACACAGGACTTCAGCCCTCACGAGTAAGATATTATAAATGGCATGCTTGAAAGCAGATGTATCATATGCCAGATTGAAAAAAGGGAAATTATAGTAATACTGTATTTCAGTTCTGTGCTAACACTATATTAAAATGTTAAAATACACCTTGCTTAAATACTATGAAACCTTTAATGTTATTTACTTATGTCTGCAGGTGATTGCAGAATCAACTTTGTCGAACTCTCCCATGGGCCGGTCCTTGCTCCAGACAGCTGCACCTAGTGTCAAACCACCTATTGTTTTTAATAATGACTCTGGTACACCCTGCATTTTGCTTTGGGCCCAGAATCTTAATGTCAGCTTTAAAGACACAGAGTGGACCGACCTTAATTCACAGACACCTTCGCTAACGGGATCTATGTGTAACGGCAGCTTCTCACTGTGAGAATGCCTTTGTTTGTATATTATACAGCACATTACTGTTTTGGGCTTACGTAAGGCAGTAAAGTTGTATTAAATGTATTTTTTTTGTCCGTGCAGGCTTGTTCTCAACTATGAAAATGGAACTTCACTGAGGTAAGGCCTAAACTCAGTTAAAATATCCCAGAAGTACTATTCTAGATTGGCATATTTTGTAATCTTCATTTCTTTTGTGCAGTTTTTCCTTGAGTCGTCGGTTCTATCCGGTGTCTGCACGGGACTGGTTCACTCTGGACTCTGTACAGTTGCAATTTAATGGTTCAGTTGCAACTTACATTGGAAGCCGCAATATCTACGCCCCTGCAGAGTATTCCTTCCATTGTCAGTCTGTTAGCAGTTTCCGAGATCCTCTGCTAGTGCCAAACGACACCGACATAACCCTGAAAGACTGGAAGCTCAATTTTGTCGACTTCCAGGTACAACAGTAGTGCTTTCAGTGCTGCTGCTTAATATTCGTTCAGCGGTGCATCACTATCGATAAAGTATTATGAGTAGTATGAGTTCTGTTACTGTATCGCTGAATTTTCATTCATTTCTTAAATGTTCATGCATGTGTCCTTTTCTATTCTGATACAGATTCAGGGCTTTACTCTGACGAATGGAACAAATTTCTCTTACGCCAGTGACTGTGCAGGCTTCTTCACCCCTGGGATTTGGATGGGGCTGCTGACATCACTGCTCATGCTGTTAATTTTTGTGTATGGTTTACACATGATCATGCATCTCAACACCATGGATCGATTTGATGACCCCAAAGGTCCATCAATTTCTGTGCCTCAGTCAGAGTGACACACTCCTCAGCCTTCGCTCCACCATCCTTCAGAATCGAGACCTTCTTGTCATCTAGGTTTTTGTATATGTTGGTTTATTTCTTTTGAGATATTGTTTAAGGCAGATTGATACGGTTTCATGTTGTCTTTGCTCAATCCTTTCATGGTTGTCTGTTCTGTCAATACTGTTGTTTTTACAGGGCACATTCCATTGCATCTTTCAATCTTCACAAGTGCCAAAATGGATACACTTTTTTTTTTTTTAACTGTGCTGATTTTGAGTGTGTGCTAAAAATGCTTTTGTGCCACTGTTTTCCTAAAGCAATTTGCACTCTTACCAGAGAATGCCTTCTGTGCCAACATGAATGTGACTGCTGGATGCTGTAGGACAATTTCAGACCTCAGTTCTTACTTTTTTGACTGTAATTTAAATACTACTGGTGATAAAAGAAGTGCCTGTTTATAAAATTTGATGCTGTTTGCTCTGACATGTTGCCATTTTGGAATTGCCGTACAGACGTGTGTTAATGTTTTACGCTGATCTTAGTTTTATTCTCACTCCTCATTGTCAAATTACATTCAAGTGTTGTCAACTAAATTATTTATGAGCATAGCCTCCTTCTGCTAAACCTTTCCTAAAAGGTTACCTTCTGCTTCAGGTAAAAATCAATAAATGTCATATGATGACAGTCTCAGATTTTCACAGTTATTGAAGATGTGCAATCGCCAAGTTTTGCTTTTTTAATGGCAAATAAAGATACAAATATGATCAGGTTTAATGTGTTCAATGTTTTGACTAGACTGTTGAGACTGGTTATGGTATGGCAGTAGTAACAAGGAAGTGCGCAATGTTTGCATAATGTATGCACCTGGGCGGTTGCCATAGTTACAGCGGGTCAAACCACCATACAGTCCAGTGGACAGTGTGTCGTCGCAGTTTCTCTGTCTTTTCCAAAATGTCAGCGGCTCAGAAAGTGGTTTTCGGCAGCTCTCAGGAAAGGAAACTTTTCCCCCTTCATTACGCTCCAGACCGACTTGGAATCCAAATGTCACGACGACAAGCGCCGCATGTCGGACCCGGTTGTTATGACAACCACGAGGTTTGTCTACATCCGCACTGCTAATGATGGAGTTAGTTACCTGTAACCAAACCCCTAGAGTTTCTAATGGAAGACTTTGTACACTTGACTTCTTCCGCTGAGAAATTAATGCGTCATTTCTAATATGACTTTTTTTTTTTTTAATGACTGTCTATTCTATATGATAGTCCTCCCACTTTCCATTTGTTTTTTCTTCTGCAGTTTGGGACCATAGTTTATAACTTAGAGAAGACTCCTGGAAGTAAGAAAGGATACAGCCTCTGTGCCAGAACTGCAGCACGATTTCCACCTGACAGTAAGGTACATTTCCAGAGGGTTTACTGCCATTTCAGAGAACTCAGTGTTGGCTAGAAGTAATTATGTTAAACTTTTTTTTTTTTTTTTTTACTTAACATATTTGTGAAAGAAAGATGGTGACATTTAATAACAGTACTGTGCACGTGTGCACTGCTGCCATAAGTTTGTTTTAGTGTCTGTATTAAGATCCAACCAGAATATACATTAAATCTGTATTAAAACTTGATTAGAACAAATATTTGCAAACCCAGTTTCTTCAGACCAGTGTCCTTAGTGACTGTCCTTTGCATTTAACACATTTTGAATTTTACTGTGTAGATAAAAGTAGATTTACTAATTTATCATTTTACACAGATTTCATTCAACACATAAGTTTCATACTATTTGGATTACTTTTTTGTTATGGATGCAGAGGTCACACTAAATCCTTTTATCTGTAGCGCCCTTTCAGTTCTGGTTGTGAGTAAGTAAAGCTTTATTTATTTTATATAGCACTTTTTAAAACAACATGTTACAAAGTGCTGCACAGAAAGGAGAGATAGATCAAATCAAATTTTAAGCTAATTTACAGGAACCCAGCAGAATTCTCCCCAACAGAATCCTGAGTGTGGATCTTGTGTATTTACTTAATGTAAAAATAAATGTAAGTAGATAAATTTGCTATTTACATCCCAGCAAAAACAAAAAAGCTAAAGGTGGCCCAAGATTTGTATATTTTACTGTACTTAAAGGTAAAAGTCAGTTCAAATTTTTATCAGGATTAGGTGCAAGGACATGTGATTTTTCACTAAAAATATATAACCTCACAATATTTTAGGCCTTAACTATTATCATATTTCAGACTATATAACAGTTCACAGTAACCCCTCCCCATATCACACCATTTACATGTGCAACCACAGTGTAAATATGTAAATACTATTCAATTTTTTTTTAATGTTTCATTTTAATTTTCTATTTATATAAATATCAAATTTCTTATTTTCCTTTATATTTCATTCTCACTTGTGTTTTTTTTCTACCTGTCTTTCTCTTGCACTGGTGTGTTGTATGTTACTGCTGTCAACTGTGAAATTTCCCCTTGGTGGGATCAATAAAGTTTTATCTTATGTCATACCACTATTAAAAAAATCAAAGCCAGAGCAGAAAATAAATGAAAAAGTTACAAAACTTTTTGAAGTCCACTGGGGCCCAACTACAACCAATAGATCTGAGAAAAGCTGTTAAGTTTAGATGCTTTTCACAATTTGACAGTAATTTGGCTTGGGTGCTTTACAAATGCTGCACCAAAGCCTTATAATAATTGGAAAAAAAACCCTTTCAATCAACAAACTATGCAGAAGCTACATACTTAGGCATACTGTAAAGTACAACTGAACTGTGTGATAACTTATGTGATAACATGTGGTACATCTACAACCTGTGCCACTAGAGTGTGGTTCCTTCACCATGGCAGTACCAGCCAGATCAAAGCACATCCAGAATCCCCCTGCCTGGCAAAACACCTTTCAACTCCACCACTCAGAGGTTCAAAAGGACATCATGTACAGCTGAGGAAAGCCCAGGGTGAGGTATTAAACGAGGCACAGGTTTCATTGTAATGGCGCTCCTCTGAGCTGACAGATGTTACTTTGTAATGCAGCCCTGCCACCTACGATGTCCATAATGTGGTGACAAACAGGAAGGTGAGCTGGCCCATGCGCTTTGGGAGCCCAGACTGGTCTCGTCTGCCTCAGCTGGACAAAAGATCATTTTGGGTGAAGGTGGGTGAAGTATAGACCAGACCAGGAGTTTTATCACTGCTGTGCATAGACTGAAGTGTGTAATAAATTTAACCAAGTAAATTAACTACATAATTACAGATAGGACACTTAATTGTGCTGCATCTGTAACCCTATTTTAGTAAGTAGAGATAGTTTAAACTGAAGCTATTTAGGTGACCAAAATAAATGTAGACTTGTTCCAAAATGCAGAACTTTACACATTAAAAGTTTAAAATTAAGGTATAAGGGTAATGTCATCACCTCATCAAATGGCAGTATGATGATATTGGTTCAATTTATAAGATAAGATCTATCTAATGCTATTTTTCCATCTTCCTTTGTAGTTAAACAGTGAAAAAGAATATCAGAAACTGAGGAGCACCCTGGCCTACCTGAGTTTGTACTACTGACACTGAAGCGGATGAATTAAAAACCTATTCACAACAATACGAGTCTGTGTTTTTGTATTAAAAGATATGAAAAAACTCAGATGTCAAAATTAAAATGTATGAAATAAGTCTGAAATATGCATTAATAAAAAAAAGAAACGTTTTTCTTTATTCATAAAAATTCCTCCTTTTTCCAAAATAATTCAGACAGACAGATTTCACACAGAAGGAGCTCGTGCTTGCTGAAAAAAAGGACAAGTAATAGAACAAATGGAAGCTATCTTCAATAGAAGTCAGTCAAAGTCAACAGCAGTAGTGGCCCCCAGCACTGAGCAAAACAGCTGTTGGTCCCGGGTTGCAGCAAGCTTCAGGGCTGTGCTGCACCTCTCTGTGGAGGATTTTACAAACTGGACAGCTGAATGTACCAAACACTGTGGCAGATAAGTCTGTAAGTTCTAGTCAAATTAATCCCATTTCATTTCTTCCTCCTCACTTTGGGTTTCTTGACTGGCCGGAGGTATGGGTTGTCAATCATATTATCCTCGTTGGCTTTTGCAGATGGAACGACTCCACTGGGAGGAAGCATGGAGTTCTCCTTATCAGCACTTGGATCATCCTGAATGGAGATAATTGATGTGTAATGGGAACAAAAATCATCATATGTAATCTAAGTATCTGTACATAAAAGATCACTTCCTCTGAGCTTACAGTGATGATGTTTCCTGCTGTGTTTTCGCTGTCGGTCTGGTCGTCCTGTTCGGAAGAGTCCGTCTCCTCTAGACTTTGCAATTCTAGCTCTGAAGGCAGGAGGGCGCTGAGATAAGGGATGACACTTGGCCGTGCTGCAATCACTGACGAGACAGTGTACGGATAAGGACTCACTTTAACATGCACAACATAACAAAATCAACTGAATGCATGAACCAAATGTTACAATCAAACTGTGTTTTGTTGAAATCACTTACATGGAAAGGCAGTGATATCATCTTTGAAAAGGCTTTGAGTTTCTCCTGTCTTTGCCATGAAGCGCGTAAGTGCTCGCTCCACGTCTCTTCTCTGAGTTGCTGCTTTTTCTCTCACCACTTGGTATTCTGACGCAGGCTCTCTGAAAGTCTGCAAAAAAAAAAAAATTAATTTATTTCACTTTCAGATTAATTTCATTGCTCCCTCTGGGACCATTGTTGTTGCATTTCTGACATTCATCAGATTTTTACATAATGAAGTTTGCTGATTGCAGTGAGGAAAACTGGTGAGTGGATCCTTTTTATTGAGAATTTTAGTCTATGTACATGTAGAATATTACACGATTATGACAACAAAATACCGCCCTTTTTTACTGTCTAACTGTGGATTAGTTTAACCAAGTGTTACCGCTCAAAAATGCACTAGTGTATTTCAGTTTCACATTAACAGACTGTGTGGGTAAAAGCAGAATTACATGATTCATGTTTGTAGGATGTCTATAATGCTCATACTCACTGGTGTTCTGATGTAGGTGTGAGGGTCTGGGAATTCTGGGAAGTGGCTGGGGATGTAAGGTGGGTGTGTACGTTTCTGTCCAGCTGCCAATGCTTTAGGAGTTACAGGAGGGTTGGTCACAGGAGCTGAAATTCGCAAAAACATTTATCACGTACAAGAAGAAATAACAGTCAGTCATAGTTTTGAATTGAACTTCTCAGTTACTTTATGATTTAAAGTAAGAGCTGCTGGTAGAGGGCTTACTTACGGGCAGTTATAACCATCCTTTGTGATCTTTTGGCATACACAGGCAGAGTGTCAACATTGAAACCTGCATGGACACAAAACATGTAATCATATTTTCTGCAAGATGTTGTGTTTGTGTTGTATGTGTTGATGTGCTCTGGTTCATATGGACCTACCCATTTCAATGAGCGTGATAACGGTGTCCGATAAGGTAGGTACACTTCTGGCTGTGTGCTCACAGTATGCTTTGGCACAACGACCAATTTCACTTATATCTGAAACAATGTCAAAAAACACAAAAACACTTCTCAACAGCTTTAAGGACTTCATACATCTATCACTGTAAGACTTTGGCACATGAATTAAATATTTTTCTACAACACCTGAAAAGTCTTTACAACTGAAAGAAATGACAGCACATCAGTCTAAATACATCATGCTCATTTAAAAAAAATCAACATTTTAAAGTGGAGATTTGTGAAATTGGAATTTTCAATTCATTTCAATTCAACTTTATTTATAGAGCACATTTCATGCACAAGGCAGACTCAATGTGCTTCACAACAGGTATATAACATAAAATATGGATTTGAAAAAACACAACAGTCAAATAAACAGTAGAAGGGAATGGATTAATGTCCTGGGCATCCCCCATCCTTACACCCTCCTTCTAGGCAAGGAAAAACTCCAAAAACCCAGCAGGAAAAGAGAAACCTCGGGGAGAACCATAGTGAAGGAGAGATCCACTCCCATGGACGGACAGGCTGTAGATGCACCAGGACTGATGGATGTCCATTTTGTAGATTGACTCAAATGAGCCGATATATATAATATAGGTGTAAAATTGTCCAAATATGCCTCAGTACAAAAAAAAAAAAAAAAAAACCTTATCAGGGCACCCAAGCCCCCTCACAAACCTGTGAAAAACCTATTTTAGCACATAACAAGTAAAAAAAAAACAAAAAAAAAAAACTGCACATGCACAAAATTTCTAAATTACTAAAAACTGTGGGTACATACAGCTCTGCATCATCTCAGTGAGTGTTTCCACTGCTGCCTTCTCTGCACTTTCAAAGCCGCATTCTGTGAGAAGGGCGCTGACCACAACCTGCAGGGTGCGACGACGAGCCAGGTGGTAGTTCTCTGCTGGGCTGGATGTACTTTTACTGCCACCACGCTGACGATACAGGCAATTATTAAAATACATGGTAGGAAAGAAAGTACAAAACCTATGTTATCATATACATACAGGGCTGCACAATTAACCAAATTGCAAAAACAACAGTGTAATTATAAATATGCAAAACTTTATCAGTTAAAATTCAAATTTAAGAGGATTTAAGTTGATCTATTTCGTATTTTGCATGTAGTAACACTCAACAGAGAGAGGTATTGTATTGTTTATTCATACCAAGTCTTTGCATTTCTTCACATTAACTTAATTTGTATGGTTGGGCTGAAACACGCACAAACATATCTTACAGTCATTGATCTGTGTATTTCCCTTATTAACCAAGCAAGTACACTCATTGAAAATCGCAATATGACTTATACGCGAAATTGTGCGGCCGTAGCACTAAATATTTAACACGGAGAAGTGAATGCACTAAGTTTGAACAAAGGAGAATCTACATATTACATAAATCTTTGTGTGATATAGAATCCGTTTTGTGTATGGACGTGTATGTACTGGGAGTGTAGCATTAAGGATTAAATATTCTAGATTACAGGTTAGATAAACTCCATAATAATACACTCGGACTTTAAAACAGTCAGTTAACAGAAATATCAACATATCTTGCTTTAATTTAGTGTCAGATGTACTAGCTAAGTAGTTTCACGTTAGCTAGATACCATCAATTTACCGTTACTGTACGAGGTCAATACAGCCAAAGCTTTATTGTAATTTGTAGACACATTCAAATGTCATTTAGCTAAAAACTGACGTACTGGCCTGAATCGTAAAGCGTACAAAAATGCAACTGAATTATAAGCGATTCAGCCCTAAATATTTCACTTAAGTAGATGTTTGCTGAAGCGTCTGATCAGATACCACGGCTAACGTTAGCTAAAACAAACCGCTAACCTGCTCGGGATTATCGGTATAAAAACCCTCTCTTACCCCTCCGGAGTTCAGAGACCCTCCCGATACCACTGCAGGATCTGCCATTTGTAACTATCTGAACAATACGCGTAAAAATGAACAGATTATAATAACAACAACTTTATTTTAGCGCCGGCCATTCGGCTACAGCTAATAAACATGGCACTGACGTCATTTCCGTTGTCACCGGAAATTTAAATTGTCTGACAGCTATTGAATAAAGCCCTCCAGTGTTAATATGATAATACTGCATATTCAGACCTGCATACTTTTAAAAAAATAAGTAAATGAATAATTAAATAAGTAAATAAATAAATAAATGGCGTTATGAGTTTTCAGCGTAATTAAGTTTTCAGCAGCCTATTATTAGTATGTAGCTTGGAGATATTAGTCATCAAACATTTCTTCTAACCCAATAAATAAATGACAGGAGATAATGTAAGCACTGTGTCACAGAAAATATAAATTAATTAATTTGTAAGATCAGGGCTGATGTGTTTCAATATCCCAAAAGTTAAATTACCTGAAGATATTCACAGTTTCTCTTAATTGCCGCTATTTATGAAACTTCCTTAGAAACTTAACAATAACTAAAATTAAATCATGAGCTGAATGAGTTTCAGTAATGAAAAATGTTTAGTATTTCACTGTCTAACAGAAAATATAAGTTACTAAATTTGAAAGATTAGAGTTGATTTGTTTCAATATCCCAAAAGTTAAATTACCTGAAGAAATTAACAGTTTCTCTCAATTGCTGCTATTTATGAAACTTCCTTGGAAACTTAACAATAACTAAAATGAAATCATGAGCTGAATAAGTTTCCATAGTGAAATATGTTTAGTAAAATGCTTATTTTAATTTGTGCATCTGCAGCCCAGCAGCCAAACAACACTGTATCCTGCAGTTTTCATTGTTAACTTATTTCCTTTATCTACCAGAATGATTTTGATGACACCCCAAAAGAAAGAAAGCAAAGTGACCAGTTAAACACGGTGATTTAATTTACCACCACTAACATTTTCATGAGGTGATGAGACAGTCTTTATGAAGCATGTAAGCGGTTGGCTGAGCTTCTCCGTCTAGTAACCATCAGATGTGTGGCATCAACCAGTGGTGTGTGCACATCTGCAACATCTGGTCTAATCAATGTCATCTGACAGTTCAGCTTCAGATTCTTCTCCTTCTCCTCCATGATCAACTCTACTTGTTGATCCTCAGTGGTACCATCTTCTGCAAACTGCTGACAAACCGTTTCCATCAATCCTCCAACAAGCCCAAGCATGGCCAGAGTGGTGCCAAACATGTAGATCTTCAACATGCCCCGGCTCGGTTTCTGGTTCAGAATCTCCTTTGCAAATGGAATAATCTCGCCAATAGTTTCCATATTGTGTGGTTTGATGAGCCTGTTGAAATAATTGAGAAACTGTACTTTTATGGGTTTTTTTTACAATATTGTTCAATTGCCAATAATTATATAATAAAAACAAAAAGTGCAGTTCTGAACAAAGTACTTGAAAAAAAACTCAAATCAGTCAGCTCAGTGAATGATAGAAACTTACGTTGACTCACACCCTGAACCTTCTCCTCTTTTTTCAGTATTTGGCCCAGGCAGTCAATCGAAGGCAGAGACAAAGGCAGATACTGCAATTTAAAGACAAATGGAGCCTGGTCAACTCCCACAGTTTTGAAAAATGCATATTTATGAGGATACTAAACCTGGGTTTTGGAGTTAGTGTGGGTAAAAGGGCATGGATTTCAAGGGTAAGAATTGGAACAAATATGCCCTGTAGACAGCATTGAGACACTTGGTTTTTAAATATATTTTATTATAGATTAAAGAATGCATATCCTTAAATACAATTTGTAATGTTTTCTTTAACATTTTCATACATAATTATGGCATGTAGCACTCAAACAATAATGCAACATATAGTAGCTCTGAATCTCTGGGTTGCACTGAATGTACAATGTTGTCCATAAAGTTGGAATTATTTTGCTTTCAGATGTATTCCTCATTTTATTCCCATTTATATACATAAGTAATCAGCTTTGACCAGGTGCAATGATCACACACTGAGTCCCAGTCCCCCTCATCAAGAACAAATCACTGTCATTGCCACATTCATTTCATGAAAAGAGGCAACAATATTCCAACTTGACTACACACATTGATTTGCATCAGGAGAGCATGCTTAGTGTCCAATCACAGTCTCTCAGACCCTGGAAAGCCTGCCCTGTTTGATAACAGTATACATGGAATATCTCGTGTTGAGAATAACGTGATAAGGTTCATTAGATGTCAAGGTTCATTAGTGTTCCCCTAATCATGCGGCCCAGTGCTGGTCTAACATGTGTGTGTGGAGCTGACACTGAGGGGTTAAAGTGTGTGTCGTCTGCTCTTTGACCTCATGTCCTTCTTCATGACAGGAGGGAATGAAGTTAAGTCAGGTCAGACAAATGAATTGTGAAATGAGTCTGATCTTTGTCACAGAAAGCCATGTGTCATCAGTGAAAATGAAAGCTCACATTTGGACAACGCATGATAGTTCAGCAGCACTGACATAAATATGATCCAGTTTGGATTTTTGTCTTTGTGTTATCTTACCAGTCTAAAGTAAAGGAGTGAAAAGAGCAACAAAAAGTTTTGTAAATGCTTAAATAATAGAAAATTCTGAAAATAAATGACCTTTCACTATTTAAACACATCTTTACTTCTGTGACAAATAGCTTTGAAAAAACCCTAAATATTTATGCTTCTGAAATGCAAAAAAAAAAAAAAAAAAAAAGAAGAGAGAAAATTTCATCTTACATGATGTGATTACTGTACTATCACGTTGCTCTATTGATTACCATTTTAACTTTTGTTCATCTGTAATGAAGTGCTGACCTTTCCCCTGCTTTAGTCACTTTGGTTTGTGTTTGAACTGCAGACTTTCCACAAATGTTGCAGGGGGAATATTGCCATAATTATGCTGTTGATAATGTTCGTCTTTGAGTAACTCAGCGTGCATTCGGGGCATTTAATGTTTGCCACTGCTGGGAAAAGGTTGAGACTGTTTGGAGATCTTTGCCCTATATTTCTGGTTTCTTCTGCCTGAATGAACAGTCTGTCTCTACACTGGATTATACTAAGTTAACCATGTTGTGGTTGTGGGGCGAGGAGGGTTTACAGAGTCGAGCGTGTGTGTAGATCTGAAAACTCTTTCAACAACGGCTCAGGGTAGAAAAGGGTAAGTACACATATGAGTAAGGGAGATTTTGTTTTATAAATACCACCTATGAAGTGTAAAAGCATGAAGACATATGGTGATTTCCAGGCACCTCCAGTGAAAGATGATTCAGACTACTGTAACAAATGTTGACGCTTTCACATTTTCCATCGAATGTAATTTATTCCTGTTGAAACTGGCTGTTCTAAACACACTGTTCTTGGAAATCCATGCTACACTTGAGGAGCCAGTGTGTCCTGAACATGTGCAGCCTGGTAATTGCTTTGGTGGTTAGTTTAATTAGCAGAAGCCAGATCACAGCATCAGATAAAAAAGGGATCCTTCTCAGAGGGGATAAAACACAGCAGTGCTCTTGGTTCTGAGCAGGCTTTATTTATGAGCACACAGGAATCATAATACATAGACTAGATGAACATCTGTTGAATACATCAATACAAAGCCACATACAGCTGGATCGACAGAAAGCAGAAAGTGCAGACAAACATTTTTATCAGTGGGTATAAACATGGACATTTTATATTCCAGCAAAGTGAATGTTTGTGACCATGAATTGGCAAATTCCGGGTATACTTGTGGCATTTACACTGTTTTAAAATGTTTTATGGCTGTGATGCTCTTCCTTTTTTTTTTTCTTCTTTTCTTTATTTCTTTTTTTAAAAAGGAAACAGACACTTAAAAACAGAACACAATGAATGTAATAGAATATAGAATATAGAATATAGAATATAGAATATAAATAAAAAATAAAAAATAATATACTATTTGAATAACTTACATTTATGGCTTAATTAAAGCAGGAAGCATTGTGTTTTCCACTTACAGTTTGCAGATGCATTACAAATGATAAAGTACAGTCATTTTACTCAGTGGAATAATGGTATTTTTAAAACATGTACTTATGATTCTAAGAAACCTGTACACATAACCCCCACCCCTTTCAAGCAAAGAAATAAACAAAAAAACATAGAGTGTTCATTACATGACAGGTTAAAGTCTGCCTCACGGTAAATGTGATAAACATTCAAGAGGAGGCCAGTAACAAGTGAACAACCCTTCGAATACTGTGCAAAATATCTCATTTAATTCAACTCTACCCTGTGCATCTGAGTTAAGGTGCATTGTGTGCATCTGAATGTGTACTGCAAATGTGTGTTTGGGTGCTGCTTCATGATGTAGTTGGGTAGCTTCATAGGCACTCTTTCCAAAAAAATGTAACATCCTACAGCATGTGAACTTCACAAAGCAGAGGATCAACCATGTTTCACCCTCAGTACCAGGGGAGCTGCTGCCGACACTAAACAGCTGCAAGCTGAGTCAGCACACCAACACTGACCTGCAGAGGGCAGAAACACGCCGCAGATGAGACACAAACAGAAGGTGACCTGGTGTCCTGAACAAGCGTCTGTCTGACTGTACATAAGATTTAGATGTTCGTTTGTTTGTTTGTCAGAGTAGTGTCTCACCTCTCTTCATGTGCAAACATAACAGTATGATATCTTCTATTGTTTTACTGTTATACCTTTGCTGTGCTTCATTGTCTAAATTATTTTTGCCCTCTTTTCTCCTGCCCTCTACAAGTGTTTTCTGCCAGACTGACGTAGTAATTAAGAAAATTATCTCTATGTACTACTTGGTAAAATATGGACTAAATAAAGTAAATAATAAGATGATAGCTAAACACTATTATGCTATGCAGTGTCTTCATTATCAGCGGTAATTTTGACTATATGTCAAATATCATGTTTTGGGAATTCATATTACAAAAGACAACTGTAATAACTAACAAATTACATTATTTAATCTGTCCATAATACAATGCAGTGGTGATGTATAACAATGTATAACAATACAAAATGCATCAATATATGAAAATAAAAGTTTAGAGGACTAATGTTTCTTAAATATATTCTATATAGCATATCCTAATTGTTTATAAATAATAAATGCACCTACCAAGTAAAATGTTTCTTCCATGTGAACTTCCTCCAGCTTTCACATGACAGAGCAGACTCCAGTCTGGACAGTCTTGCCATTACGGTTCTTAGCGTACCTGAAATGCAGGAAGTTTCAATCAGTAACTGTTCCAACTGAATCAGAAAGTATTCAATGTCAGAACAGGATGTTGGTACAAACCCGTTAAGATTGGCGGGCTCTGAGTGGTACACGTTCTTGCCCTGCTCAGCGATAGTGGGTGTGTGGTGTGGAGTGGTCTGACTTTGACTGGCCTTCAGCGAGTGGAAGTGGCTCTTTAGTTCGATGGGAGTTGGGGGAAGGGTGATCTGATTTTTCCCATTTGTGTTTCCACTAGTTTCTGCCGCCTTTGGGTCGAGCCTGTCTGGACGTTTGCGCTGCTTAGTTGGGGAGGACAGGTCGGTCACCTTAATGTCTGGGATACTGGCCTGCCTCAGGACCATCTCTGAGTGGGCCAGCTGCAGCTTCTTCATGTGGTTTATAGCTACAGCAGCATTGTAGGCTTGCTGTGAAGTGGAGATGGATTAGGGTTAAAACATAAATCAGGGAATCAGAGAGACTACATATAGTATGTTTATGAAAAGGTCTCTTCTTCAGTTCACAGTTGTTTAAATTAATATATTCATCATTTTTCCCCTTAATATAAGAGTGCACTTTAGTTTTCTGTACAGTAAACATCACTCCCAACCCACGGTGGTTTGATTACACAATACTTTCTACTAAACTGTCTTTCATCAGGAATGACGCACTGTAGGTGGACACCAGATTAACCTACTATAAATTACAGGTCCTGAATAGGCTGACCACATTGGAGCCAAGAAATTAATGAGGACTGACCTTCCACTTGGACTTGGCAAAGTTCTTCTGAATCTGGATGCTGACAGAATAGTAGATATCATTGCTGCGGGCTGTCTTTCCAATGATCCTTGAAAAGAGTCAGAAGAGAACGATTATGTTTATTTCTAGGGAACGGATCACCCAGGATCAGTTTTCATGAGCTTGCATTATTTGTAATTTGCCACACCTGTAAAATACAGCATTAATGTATAACAATTGTTTTCTCATGAGTAAAATGTCTAAAATAGACATATCTGTTGTTTTCTGTTCCTTTATTGTATGGTCTGAAACAAAACTCAGTTTACAATACAGCAGTAGATCAGATCAAAGATCAGATCAGTAGATCAAATCTTTAATTAATGTTTCACAGAGCAAAGAGAGAGTGTTTGTTAATTTTCACAACTTCACTTTATAGTATGGAGGAATAAACCCTCTACTTTTACATACTATATCTTATCAAGTTTTTAAACACCTGAAAACATTACAGTCACAAATATTTTTAGTGAAACTGAAAATAGCAAAAACTTTCTGGATAAAAAATATGGATGAATTAATCTAATAATTTTACAATCATTAAAAAGTATTTAAATTCAGCCTAGATATGCAAAGATTTTTGGCACTTTTTTTTTGCAAAATGCATAATTTTCTAATCCTCTCATTTTCATTTAATTTTTGACTTGAGGAAAATTATCATATTTCAGGCTAAACAAATGTTATTATATATTTTCTTACTGTGGATTAAGCTAATTTGTAGTTAAATATTCCTCCTGAGACCCAGAAAAGTAAAAGTTTTGTTTTTTTTACATTAAATAATTATCTTGATTTGAAACAGTATAAGACAACATGTTTTTCATACATTTTAAAATTTTTATTTTCTATGGAATGTCCTTTGCAGTGGACAGTGTTTTGTGTTTGCTTGCTTGTTTGTTTGCTTGTTTGTTTGTTTTTAAGTAAAGCTGTGACACACTTGTCCTCTAGAGAAATAAAAATGCATTGCTGGGTGTCCAGAGGGTGTACTAAGTTTCTTACCAGGGATGTCGGAGCGCTTGGTCTGTAGTATAGCGCATGTGGGGATTTTTCTGCATCATGTTACGTATGAAGTCTTTAGCTACAGATGAGGAAAAACACAGATAACAGATACATTTCCATGACTGTTGAAGGTTAATAACCCATAAAGACCCAAACATCCACTGATAATCAAAATCATCTACTGATCTGAAATGTTTAACACTTGTTGATCCACTAACCCTATCAATACATGTAAATAATTGGTGTAAAATACAGTTTATCATCTTTTCATGATCATCAGATATGACCCATTTGGACGTTCAGAGGCTCCGTAGTTATCGTGGAAACACCGTCATCTTCTACAACATTGATTCACCAGTAAAACCAATAGAGTTGGATCCATGACAGTGGATGGAGATTAGTTAATGATAGATTTTACTGAAAAAGAGATGTTTTCTTCAGTTTTCTCTGCTTTTAACATAATAACCCTCAACTTTAATCTGAGCTATTACAAACATCTACATGATCAATAAATTAAACATAGGAAAATACCTGATGTTCACTGAAAAAACAAAAATACAGAGGATTATGTTATAATAAATTGTGATAAATCCCTTAAGAAAAATTAAATATAGAGAACAAAATATTTTAGAATTTACACAAAAGTAACACTGGGCCTGAAAGCCCATACTTCAAATCTGCTGTGGTGGTGTGCTGAATAACATTTACAAAATTTGTGTTCACTGTCTAAACCACAGGTGTCAAACATGCAGCCTGGGGGCCTAATCCGGCCCGCCAAAGGTTCCAGTCCGGCCCGCGGGATGAATTTGCAAAAATTATACTTCAGATGTTAATAATCAAGGATGTCAAACTCATTTTAGTTCAGGTTCCACATACAGGACAATGTGATCTCAACTAAAATAATAGCATAATAACCTATAAATAATGACTCCAAATTTTCTTAGTTGAATGTAAAAAACATAATATTACATTACACCTATAAATAATGACAACTCCATATTTTTCTCTTTGTTTTAGTGTAAAAACTTACATTAAATTATGAAAATATTAACATTTACAAACTATCCTTTAACAATAAAATGTGAAAAACCTGAAATTTTGTAAGTAAAATTTTAACCTTTTACTTCCTGTTGTTAAATATTTTGTGCCTTTGTAGATCCAATCCATAATATGCATGTATAAATGGTAAGTTGAGGTGTAATATTGTTAAAATTGCACTTATTTTTCTCAAGAAATCTCAGTTTTTTCAGGTTATTCTCATCATTTTTGTTTGGATAGTTTGTAAATGTGTATATTTTCATAATTTAATTTTGACTGCACTAAAACAAAGAGAAAAATTTGGAGTCGTCATTATTTACAAGTTATTATGCTATTATTTCACTGGTTCGGCCCACTGGAGATCAGTTTGGGCTTAATGTGGCCCCTGAGCTAAAATGAGTTTGACACCGCTGGTCTAAACCTTTATGACCCTGACTGTAAGTTCATAAAACATCAGGACATCAAACCTAATCGCAAACAGGATTAATGGAAACAACAGGGTTTAGTTTGAACTGAGCTTTTATGAACATCTACATGATCAGTGAATTAAAAATAGGAAAACGTCAGATTTATCCTTAAAAATGCCAAATACAGAGCATAATATTAAAATAAATAGAGATAAATCAATTAAAAAAGGTTAAAAATTGAGGAAAAATTCATTTGGGAACTGCCACAAAAGTAACACTGGGTCTTTATGGGTTAATGAAGTGTATGCTATAATGCCTAGTGTAATTACCAGATTCTGATATGTCATCCCAGAAGGGTGAGTCAAACTCATACTGCGCCTTCATGATCTTAGAGAAGAGTCGTGTCTCAGTTTCTTCATAAAATGGGGGGTATCCACAGAGTCTGCAATGGCAACATGAGGAGAATCCATGAGTATTGTGGAGTGGATTTTACACATACAGCAGATGTTCACTAGGTGGTGCTGCAACTTAGTCCCTCCACCTTACTTTAATATTTAGGTAACTGTGTCAGGCATACATGACCAGCAGTGACCTTCAATCTGCAAATCCTCTCACTTAAAAGCCCAGGATAGATTTACTATCTTGGGTGTATCATGTTTGGTGGAAGGCTTGGCTTTTATACTCACAGGATATAAGTGATGACTCCGATAGACCAGCAGTCCACTGCCTTGCTGTAAGGTTTCTGTGCCAAAACTTCAGGAGCTACAAGTGAGGAAAAAAAAAATCAAAGTTATGCCACATTCTGCTCTTATGAAGCCTGTGAGAAATGTTTCAGATAAGCACAGGAGCACTGAAAACACACCCATAAATGAAATTCATCTGTGTATTCCATTACACCAGCCAATGTGAGTAGTGTAATTTAAATACTTTGGATTACTTCAGTTATATTATGGTATATAATATAGATATGCTTAGACTAGGAATGTTATCATTGTTATTAATTATAGAAGGAGAAGGGGTGGGAGTTTATAAGTTGTACTTCTTCTCACTCCTTTTCAAATATGTATTATATGTCTTATGTCTTATGTTTAAGTGTTTTGTTTATTTATTTTCTTCTGTTTTGACATTCATATTCGAAATCAATCAATCAATCAATCAATCAATCAGTCAATCAAAATAATGACTTACATGATTGTTGTGTGGAATGGTGTCAATGAATGAATGCAGCAAAGTGCATATAAATATTATAGTTTATATAAATAACAGTTAATTATGCAAATCTGATTGTGTGTAAGATGACTAAGAAAAGTGTATGTGAATGGTTTGTATGGATGCTTTGTGTTATTGTAAAAAAATATATACAGAAAGAGTGTGTTCACAAAGCAAAGGAAACACAGTTAATTTAAATATTAGTTTGTAAAAAGAGGGTGGGAGTCTGTAAGTTATACTTCTTCCCACTGCTTTTGGAGAGCTGAAAAATTTTGTTTGACCGTGTTGTATGTTTTTTTGTTATCTGATGATTCTATGTGCTTGAAATAAAACTAACTAACCAACTAACTAACTAACTAACTAACTAACTAACTAACTAACTAACTAACTCACTCACTCACTCACTCACTCACTCACTCACTCACTCACTCACTAACTAACTAACTCTATACTAAACTGGACTGAAATCAGGAGTTACTTTATTTTCACTTTCCATACAGATGTAAGTTATATAACAGTGTGTGCTGCCGGATGGAAAAAAAGATATTTGCCACAGCATCAAATTAGAGTTAAAAACAATAAAAAAGGCAGAAAATGAAATTGGTTTTCACTAAATTTCTTATCTTCTTCAATTAAATGGCACCAGAAAAGGCAGTTTTTACTTTCTCCATCTTCCCACCACATTGAAATGGTGAAAAAGATAAGAGGAACATACATTTCCTGTTTAGCTGAAAGTGCAACCATATGGACATATAGGCTTAAAGTGAGCACTTATGGGAATTTAGTGATAGATAGATAGATAGATAGATAGATAGATAGATAGATAGATAGATAGATAGATAGATAGATAGATAGATAGATAGATAGATAGATAGATAGATAGATAGATAGATAGATAGATAGATAGATAGATAGATAGATAGATAGATAGATAGATAGATAGATAGATAGATAGATAGATACTTTATTAATCCTGAGGGAAATTCAGTGAACTTAAAATTTCAGGGTAATACTGCCAACTCTTTTTAAAAAGAATAAATGTGTGCTAACTACCACATATTTTAGATTTAACTGTAACTAGACCCAGTGAACTCATATTTTATATTCTAAATAAATGCACGGTGCTATTCCAGAACAGCGGTTTATGTCATTCACCAGACAGACTCACCTACATAACCTGGAGTGCCACAGGCTGTGGACATAATGCCGTTATCGACCATCTTTGAGAGGCCAAAGTCACTGATCATGATCTTGGAGTCCTCGTCCTGGCTGTAGTAGAGGATGTTCTCCGGCTGCACAAGGACAAATAGACAGGACAGATGTTCACAAACTGAGGTACTCATTGAACTACTATAAATATTACTTGAGTTGCAGTGGAACACATTTTTGTAAATAATTTATAACAGTAATAATGTAGATGAAATAGTATACATTTTCCTGTAGTAAAAAGTGCTTCAGTAAAGTTGATCATCATGAAGAATATCCTTTATCGTAGATATTTTAATGATCATGACTGTCAAGCTCGATGGACTAGCTGGCAGTTGAACCCTCTATTCATGCTGTCACATACTTTCAGTCTATATGAAAGTGTGTGTTGTCATGTGATTATCTGTTTCATACCTTGAGGTCACGGTGCACGATGCCGTTTTGGTGCAGATACGTGACCGCCTGTAAAACCTGTTGGATCACACTGCTGGCATCCTTCTCCGAGTACACCCCCCGGTCCAGTATACGGTCAAAGAGCTCACCACCAGAAACACTGAAAACAAGTAACGACACAATCAGTATGTCATGTCAGAGCTCAGCCAGACTTCCAAGATAAAAAAAAAACAAAAAAAAACTAGAAAACTTACAGCTGCATGACCAGATAGTAATGGGACCGACTTTCGTAGAAATCCTCCATCCCCACAACGTTCTCATGTTTGATCCTGTTAAAGAAAATAGTCATGTGATTTAATGTATCTACACCTGAAGATTTTTGTTGAGTTATTCAACTTATTTATGTATTTACGTATTTATTTATTTATTTATTTATGTATTTATTTATGTATTTATTTATGTATTTATCTATCTATCTATCTATCTATCTATCTATCTATCTATCTATCTATCTATCTATCTATCTATCTATCTATCTATCTATCTATTTATTTATTGAATTTTATTTTATTTTATTTTATTTTATACTGATTTATTTCGAATATGGTAATGATACAAACTTCCTGATTGCTACTAATTGACTTCTTTGCACAACATAATATAGAAATGAAAATTCAAGGAAGCAAAAAAAATAATAACTCACAAAAAAAGAAAAAGAAAAAAGAGTCATATCCGAAAAGGAGTGAGAAGAAGCATAACTTATTAGCTCTCACCCCTTTGTCTATTGTTATTTATTTATTTATTTATTTGTTTGTTTGTTTGCTTATTCATTCATTTGTTTTGAGCAGAAAAAAAACCTAAATATTTTTAGGTGTACAAGGAACCAATAGCAGAACAAATAGATTAATAAACAAAGGTGATCAAGACAATATAGCGATTACCGTGTACACTAGTAATAACAAATTATTATTATTAAATCCCACCCCCATCTCATATTTATGCAACACAATGCATTACTTTTGCTTTCTTAATGATAAAGTTACATCTGTTTAGAGTCCTAATAATGTAAATAACAGATAGTAAACAGATTAGGAAAGCTGAAGTATATTACACATAGTAGCTGTCTAAATGATAGTCTGCATAACTTATAACATATTCAGCAGATTAAGCAGATCAGTGGGATTCCTTCTGTGCTTGTACTCACAACAACAGAGGGATTATAAAATGAAGGTTGAAGGCTGCTATAAATCCACGTGCCGCTTACCTCCTCAAAACGGCAATCTC
Source organism: Sphaeramia orbicularis (assembly GCF_902148855.1). Lineage (NCBI taxonomy): Eukaryota > Metazoa > Chordata > Actinopteri > Kurtiformes > Apogonidae > Sphaeramia > Sphaeramia orbicularis. Next base: position 21,544,479 of record NC_043963.1, read on the forward strand.
ATTCTCCAGATTGAGGTCTCTCTTCTGTTTCTTCTTCACACACTTCATGGCAAACATCTTTCCTGTCTTCTTCTCTTTTACCATGTAAACCTCTGAGAAAGCCCCCCTGATAATTAACACACAAACATATTGAACAGGAGTTAATAATGATGCAGCTGCTGATTGCTTTGGAGTAGATAACAGGTCTCACCTGACACATGAATGGAAATGAGTTCTGCCTCTTACTGGAATGGGGATATTGTTAATAAAGTATGAAACACCCTGCAGTTAGTGCACTTGCATTTTGTGGGTTATTATTAGTCTTTAGTTTCTTTATCATCAGCCAGCCAAGACCAGCTTTTGTCTACAGAAAAAATTATTAGACCATCAAGGTCATCAAAAACAATGCTTATGCAATCAAGTACTAACTCCTGTGTGTATCATGTGACTAAAACAGACATGGAATGCCTAAAGCACTGTTTTTTTCAGTACAATGCCATAGATATTGATATAAGAACTGATGTGATTTTGGTTATTATTAAGAAAACATGGAAAATGGTTAGACATCAGCTCTTAAGTTAAACTCTTATGAGATATTTTTGTTGTTATCATTATATCTGTCCAAACAAATGTACCTTTAGTTGTACCAGGCCTTAAAATGAACAAGAAATTGAAGAAAACAAGGGGTGGTCTAATAATTTTTTCCGCGACTGTATTTATTTGCATGTTTTTCTCTGTATTTCCCTACTCAGGGACTCACTTACATTACATTTTAAGCTTTGAAAGGTACCTAGAAATGGCTTAATACAAACTACCTAGAGATTTTGCAATCAAAATAAACACAGAAATAGAAACACCATAGAGTTCATTAAGATCTACTAAGAATCTGTGGCGTAACTATTCACATGTCAACCAAAGCAGCAGAGGCTTATTATTCTCCTCTTTGATGCTCTGTGTCCATGCTATCTTCAGCCTAGTCTGGGAATAGTTGTTCTACCAGGTGGATTAGGCTCTTTATCCCTGACGCAATGGAAACAACAGCAAGCAGTGGAGCCTGAAAGCAAAGGTCAGTAACTGAGCATGTGCGGCAGGGTTATTAGGGACAACTAGTTTCAGTGGTAGAGGTCGGGTCATGTACAACTTGTAAATAACTGGGGGTAGATGGGATAAAGAAACCTTGACCCCTGTCTGTACAGTGACAGTGACCTTGAGGCTGAAGGAATTTTTTTTTTTTTTTTTTTTTACTGTGGTTAATTTTTCAGTTTTGCTGTTATGTCTCATTTGCAAGCATGTATTCAGACTAGGGATGTAACGATTACCGGTATAATGACAAACCGTGGTAAAATTGCCAACGGTTAGTATTACCGTTTAAATTCTAATTATCATGATAACCGTGTTTGATTACTGCACTTTTAGGGGAAAAAAAAACGCATATGTAAAGATCTGCTTTTATGTCAAATATTTGAGTATAGTTTTAATTTATTACAATTTTGATTGTCTATACCTAATATTTGGAACCAATATTCACTTTTAAAGTCTTTGAAAAGGTTCGTTAAGCATCTGTGTGTTATTTATGCAATAAATTGTTTCCATTTTTCAAATCGGATTTTATATATTTTTTTTGTGTTTTCTGTCCTTTTCTGTTTTTATAGTAGGTTAAAGTGAAAATATAATAGACAGATGATATAGACAAAGTTATGCTGAAAAAAAAGCTCCCAAACATGGGTATAGAAAACATTTGTAGTATATAAAGGCAAAATCAAAAGGATTGAAAAATGGACAAAATAGGCTCAGACCACTAAGGGTTAATATTTGAATGTTTCTGCAACAGAAGGTACATTGTGCCAATTATTTTATTTGGCTTTTTTGTTATTTTTTTGTTTTTTTTTTCCCAAAATACAACTTGGTTAAAATATTTCAGTGTGTTTATTAGTACTTTTTGAATATTTTGAGCACAATTTCAACAATACATTGCAATACATTACATTGCAAACTCACTGATCAATTATGTACAAACTAGAACACTGAGGTCATCAAACGCAGGGTTACTAGCGACTCCCAGAAATATTACAAAGAAAATGGGGGACGCAGCCTTTACTATCTATGCACCAAAGTTATGGAATACAATTCCAAAAGACATTAGAGAAGCCAGTTCACTGAATATATTTAAAACCAAATTAAAAACATTTTTATTCTCATTAGCCTTTGAAAGGAGATAAAAATGGGGTCGCAATTCAGGAACCAGGAATGTGCACTGTTTTTATTTTTATTTTCTTTTATTGTATTTCTGTTTTTATTTTTTATTTTATTGTATTTCAAATTTCATCTTATTTCTTGCACTTCAAAAATTCTATGCATAATCAAATATTCTGATGTGCGCTGTTTTTATTTTTATTTTTATTTTATTGTATTTCTCTCAAATTTCATCTTATTTCTTGCACTTCAAAAATTCTATGCATAATCAAATATTTTAATGTGCGCTATTTTTATTTTAATTTTATTGTATTTCTCTCAAATTTCATTTTATTTCTTGATGTATAATCAAATCTTAATGTATTTTAATATTGTATTTTTTCAATCAATGTGAAGCACTTTGGGCTACAATTTCTGTATGAAAGGTGCTATACAAATAAAGTTTATTATTATTATTATTATTATTATTATTATTATTATTAATACCTTGATAATAATGACAACCATGATAATTTTGGTCACAATAACCGTGATATGAAATTTTCATATGTTACATCCCTAATTCAGACTTTATGCCGGCTCAGGGAGGCAAACATGAATAAGCTGCCCCCACTGCATGCTCATCATAACATATCACTTCTGCTTGCTCAAATGATTTCTCCTTGGCTACCAGAGCTCATTTTCTTCATTGGATCTCCTTGAAGCTCATTGTGGCTCTCAAGAGAAATCATCAATCAAGCTTTGAAATGAACGCGATGACAGAGAGCACCCCACCCCTTCTCATCAATCAGAAATCACTGATGTATGAGTGTGACGCACATATGTCAGCTAATATCATTCTGATTTTTGGAGAGATTTCAGGGCTTACTTATTCCCCTGAAGAGCCTCTATCCTGATTAGCAACCATTGCCAGGGAACAGTTGATGATGCTGTTTACTTTAAGTGCGCTGGCGACCTATGGGAAATGTTGCTTCTGGTGTTCTACGTCAGTTTCCTGTCCCTTCTGGATTCTCCTATATATTTATTGTGATGGAAGGGGAAAAAAAAGTACACCTGAGAGCAGGCACCAGTGGAAAACTTTCACCAAATGGAAAATTGCACCAGACCTGTATTCCTTGCCTGTATATTTAAATAAAACGGATGTTGTTCATGTGTGTTAAGGGAAATAAGTGCAGCTTTTTTGACTGAATTAGGCTACACATTAGATCATGTCTCATTAACGTAATGAGGATGTTCTACAAGGGGGAATCACTTCCTTTACAGTCAAATCCTTGCTGAAGTGTTGAGCTAAAACCTTTTGGCAGCCTCCACAGCAGTGATCTGGACTCTTTTCCAGGAACACACTGATGACATCACGGCAGCACTGACTACTTGATCATTTATTTACTGCAGCTGCTGTTCTCCAGTCATTTCTATAGACTACTAGAAGAATATCTGATTAACCCTTTCATGCATGAATTAGGAGAACCTTAATCAAGATGTTTTTCCCCTCTTTAGGCATGAAAAAAAACAAAACAAAAAAAACAAAAAACAATGCAATTGAATTTTTTTTTATGAATCTAATTTTTCATAGAGTTACAAAAATGTCCACTCCGCTGGACACCGTGCATTTAATTTTAGAAGCAAAGAAATGTGTATTTACTACATGTATTTACTGATATACTGTGTGAAAACTATGAAATAAAACATGTTTAATGCTGCTAATCTGATGTTTTCACACATTTTATCATACTCTAATACTAGTTATTACTCACTTCATGGAGATAATATGCAAAAAAAACACAAACTTTTTGTTTGTACAGTCTGATAACAATTAGCATTTTTTTACACTCAAACATGTTACTGCAGATTAGGTTTATTTAGAACAGCAAAGTTACAGTAATGGTATGAATTGCAGTGTATATGGAACTAAAACAACAAAATCCATGAATATACACAGGAAATTTGCCCGATTAAAATTTACACAGATTGAAGAAAATTTTACTGTGCTCAGATAGTATTTGGTCCCTCTCTAAAAAGAGTAAAAGTTACTATTTGGGTGGGGCTCTCCAAAATCAATATTGAGCCAAAGTTACTCTTTTTGAGGAAAATTCTTTTGACTACAAATAAATAAAATACTCAGTAATTTTTTCCTGTGTACAAGAGAACACTTTTGAACAGCTGTCCACTGTAGTGACCACTATGCATGAAAGGGTTGATAATGCTAACCTGATGGAAAATAGGCGACCTTAAAAGATGGTTATTTGAGTGTAATGAGCTGCAAAAAAGCAGCTTTGGGTGAATTTCATGTTGATTTTTTTTTTTTTTTTTTTTTTCAAAATTCAGCTACAGGTTAAATTCTGCTCATAAACATCTCTCAACTTTCCAGGTATTCTTAAGTTGTTGGGTTTTTTTTTTTTTTTTTTTTTTTTTACTTTTACTCATTTTAAATCAAAATATGAAACTGTAAACTGTTCTAATGGCTTTTTTATGAATGAACCGCTAAGCTGATGGTAAAGCCAGGTACAAGCGGGAAAGTGAGACAAGCCACAGAGTCTTAGGTAAAGTAGGTCTCCTCCATGTCAATCCAATCAAACCAATGATCTAATCTCTCCTCTGACTCGGACTGGACGCTGAGGGTCTGTAATCACGCCACATTCACCATGTTTCTTCAGCACTGGAGTGATTTAATGTCATTTACTGTGTTTTTCTTCAACATCAGAAGAGCAAAAATTGAAGCTCTTGAAATATGTGCAACAGTTAAGTACAATACTCTAAAATATTCTGGGTTAAAATGTATCAAAAATCCATATAAAAACATTTTGCATGTCTTAACAGCTCAGTATATTAGCTATGTGCTTCACTGATTTAATATACTTACGATCCCAACTCTTCCATGAAGTCAAAAATCTCCTGGATGTTTTCAGTGTTTTTCTTCCACACATAGTCGGCCTCCTGACGACCCATATTTGCAGCAGCTTCAACAGGGATTTCTTTCAGGGAAAATGAGTAAAAAGAGACAAAAGCATAGATGTTATTTACCCTGATGATTTCATTTAAGTCCCTCAATGTCCTTTAAGATTAAGGTGTGAAAGTTATGCATGCAATTGCATATAAGCAGCGATAATCCTGGCTTATTGTCCAGACTCCTTCATCCTCATAATCATAAACAGAGAGTCCTTTTAGGATTAAGAAGTTGTCTGAATCATGATGAGATAGCTGACTGGACGGTTGGTCTGTCTACTGTGCCGCTCAGACGGTCTACTGGAGGACGCAGCAGATGACACACAGTGTTGGTCAGACAGACAAAAGGCTAGGACACTAATCTGTGCAGCTGGAACTAGCACACAGGAAGGTACAGGCAGTGCCAAGTCAGGCCCATAAGCACTGCACTACAACAGAAAACAACAGCAAGAAAAATCCAACATCCAGTCAGAGAAACCGAATAAGGACAAAAAAAATAGAATATTTCCCATGTGCTTTCCTGCAACACTTCAACTTTTTCTTTAATTGTAACTTTATAAGAGCTTCCAACTCAACTATGTCAGTCAGTAATAATGCAATAATGTAATCAGTAATAATGACGTTTTATACTGGAAAAATATTGAGGCGTGTCTTTGCTTAAATGAACTTCCACAAGGATTAGTGTGGAAACAAATGACCTACCCAATAAAACTCAAGGCCCTGGAGAAGGATTAGGTCCACTTTAAATGAACAGGTTACCTGCTTTAGTTTCCTGCCCATTCTCTCTTATATAAGGGATTAGTAACTCTTGATTCAGAGACCTAATCATTCAGCGATACAGAGAATAGCCCAGACTAGAAAGCTAAAAAAAAAATTGGTTGGATTCAAAATATCAGTCTGTTACGTGCAGAGTTTCGAGTTAGATTACATGTTTGTTTTTGTTTTTGTTTTTTTAAATATCCTCCAGAGATCCAGCAATTCCATTTTTGTCCTCTGTAGGGGACAAGAGTTTGACAGCTTTACTTAGAAAAAAAAATCCTGTCCATTGCAAAGGATGTTCCATTAAAAAAATACGATTTATTTATTTATTTCGAACATGCAAGGAAACAAAATAAAACAAAACAAAATAAAAGATTTAAATGGACAGAATCTATCTTCAAGCACATACAAGTCTGAATTTTGCATGGTCGAAAAGGAGTAGGAAGAAGTATAAACTTAAATAAAATTAAAAATTGTATCTGAAAAACTGTTGCTTTATGCTTTTTGCCATCAAGACAATTATTTAATGTAAAAAAGACAAAACTTTTACTTTCCTTGGTCTCAGGAGGATATATATATATTCCATCTTATACTGTGCATCCTATGTATTAAATCTTATATTGATTTTATCCTATTGAGTGTGTTTTAGTTTGAATTTTTTATCATATTATTTTTATATTACATTTATATTACATTATAGCATGCTGGCCCTGTTGCTTCTGTTTCTGTCTCTTTCATATGATGCTAAAACTAATGTCTGTTTTTTTAAAGCAATTTCAGCTGCACCACTTGTATGATACACATGGTAAGTTGAGCATGATCCAACACAGTGAAGACCTGCCTCTGATGAATGCATGTATCTGAAACTATCCTCAGAGCAGCTACATTCGATCAACAAAGCATTTTCACACAGTCCTGTCCATTGCAAAGGACATTCCATAAAAAAAAAAAAAAAAAAAAAAAAAAAAAATTGTATCTGAAAAACTGTTGCATTATGCTTTTTGCCATCAAGAAAATTGTTTAATATAAAAAAGACAAAACTTTTACTTTCCTAGGTCTCAGGAGGATATATATTCCATCTTATACTGTGCATCCTATGTATTTAGTCTCATCTTGATTTTATCTTATTGAGTGTGTTTTAGTTTAAATTTTATACTAAATTTATATTATATTATGGCATGCTGGCCCTGTTGCTTCTGTTTCTGTCTCTTTCATATGATGCTAAAACTAATGTCTGTTATTTTAAAGCAGTGTCAGCTGCACCACTTGTATGATACACATGGTAAGTTGAGCATGCTCCAACACACTGACGACCTGCCTCTGTTGAATGCATGTATCTGAAACTATCCTCAGAGCAGCTACATTAGATCAACAAAGCATTTTCACACAGTTCTGGGGTCTGCGGTGTCTCCTCTACACAACAAAGAGCCTTTTATTCTCCTGCTGCCCGTTACCTCCTCTGCAGTAAAGAGTGTGTTATTTAACAGCGCAGATCTGGAAAATCAGCAGTGGTTCAGTGGTGCTGCAGCCTAATCTACACTCATGATATCAGTGATCTGACATAGATTCTCAGCCAGAGGATCACACAATGAATACTGAAGGATGAGTCCATGCACAAACATGAATACAGCTGATGCACCGCACATTGACATTGTCATAACATACAGTGCACAGAAGAGCTGTGCATGAACAAAATACAAAAAAACAGAATAAAAGATCATATATTCCACGTTATCTTTGGTCAACAGCCTAATGCATCCCTTATCTGCAGGTAAATCGAACCACACGTTTATTATGCCTTCACGCGCAACTCTATAACTGCGTTAACCTGCGTAACAGAAAGCAATAAGGGACGGACTCCAGCTGTGGATGCCGGTGGCAAACAGACCCTGTTCTCTGCTCCCTATCAGCACCGACAAGTTCTCTGCAGCATCCGCGGAAAGCTCACTCTGCGGCATGAAAGCAGATAAGCAGATGCTCAGATGTGTCACTTGAAACTGCAACCAGAACCAACGACTTCAGACCCTTAAAGGATGGACAATTACGCACACAAAGAAAAGAAATGACTCGTGCAGAATGTAACGCAGGTCATCCAAATTGCGCACAGAATACAAATCATGCAACTGGTCTTTTTCATCTGATCTGATCTGATATTTTCTTTCTTTTTTTTTTTTTTTAATTTGAAAAGTGTCCCAAAGCTGCAGCTCCACAAATGAAAATAACAGTGTTTTTAAGCCATCTGGATCCAAGTATTTCATTTACTAAAAGAACAGGTCCATTCATCTGCAGACTTACCTAGAGACTGTGCGCTGTAGTAGCTCTGCTCTGACTCTCCTGCCAAAAGCTCTCCGAGGTCTGGACAGATTACTTTGTCTGGGACCGTACAAGTAAGTGTTGTCAAGTCGGAGATTAAATCCATGGAGATAAACGAGGGGAGGGGTTAACCACCTCACAGGTGCTCATTGAGACTTAACACTGCTGCTCTGGCTGCACCATCTTTCATCCTTCTGTTCAGTTGTGGGTTGTTGTATGGGTTTTTCTTTATAGAAAACGGTGGATCCTGCGCAGGAATGGTCCGTGGGTTTTCATCCCCCCCAAAACAACACAATTGATCCAAAACAGAGATGTCAGTGGGTGCGCCATCGTGCGCATCTGGTGGAGTCAGGACAGACAGTGAAGTGGAATATGAGGTGCATGGTCAGTGGTGACTGAATCACATGTTTGTATGTTCAGAAATGGTCAAATTCAGTCTTTAACAACTGCAACAGCACAATGAAGCAGTAGAGTGTGTGCAGCCTCATCAGACTTATGTGTTAATCTGCATCAGCTGGGGACAGGTCACACTGAACACACTGGTGTTTTCTGTTTACTGCACACAAACTGAAATAAAAACCTAATTTTGTGCCATGCATGGTTATTTTAGCCCGCCCACCAAAGGGGAGGCAAGGGGTATTCTTTTTGGATTGGTTTGTTTGTTTCTTTGTTTGTTTTTTAACAATCTAACTGCAAAATTATTGGTTGAATTCAAACCAAAAGATTGCCAGTGACTAAGAATAGATCTGGTTACATTGTGGGAACAGCAGGTCAAAGTTAAATTAACCCTCTGGTATCTCGTCCAGCAAGGCCCTTACCAAGCACCAAGTGTGCCTTTTTGGCACACTTGTGGAATAATGTCAAAAAAAATTTCATACAGTTTGTTTTGAATTCTTTTACACTTTTTTCTATTTCATCAACTTGAGCTGTAAATAAAAATACCAAATACTCGATAATTGTCACATTTTTTTAACCCTTTAAATGCCATGTTTGTAATGTAAACAAACCATTTTTTTTGGATGCAAAAACAAACAAAAAAAATTTTTTTTCAATATACTTCATAAAAAGTGGATCACATATTATTTGATTTTTGCAGCATGGCATATGTCAATGATTAACTCCAACACTGGTTAATTTGCATTATTATTTTTGGTGCTAGGTCAAATGTTCAAAAATACTAGCATTTGTCACCAAGTGTGCCAAAAATGCACACTTATAAATCAAACTATTAAATATTATATATTGATTTATTTTTCTGCTCTAATTTGATTTTATTTTTGTAAATCAAGGTCAGCCCTAATCATACATATCAAATGGAAGAAATAGTGCATTTTAGGCACACGTGGGAGACAGATGCTAGTCTTGTCATTTTCTTATGTTTACAATGTGCAAATTTTAGTTGGTGGCCAGAATTTTAAAGATCATGCAAAAATGAACAACTTTTGAATTCTAACCTTATTTAAATTGTGAAAAACAATATGATTTTTTTTTAACACAAAGTGCAAAGTGTGCCTAAAAGGCGCACCCGGATACTGGAGGGTTAAAAAAAAATAAATAAATAAAATCTTGTTTTCCCCCATTTCCTTATAATGGGGGAAATTTTAAATGTCTGTAGCAGCAAAACAATTGGTTGAATTCATACCAAACTGGGTTTATAGATTGCCAGTGACCTAGAATAGATATGGTTACTTTTTGGGAACAGCAAGTCAAAGTTAAATTTTTTTTTAATGAATTTTTCTCATCTTTTTTTCCTCTCATTTATTTATTTATTTATTTGGTTTATTTGATAGGGACAGATACAAAAGACATAGACCAACTGTAACACAGCAATCCCATGCATGCATCATAGTGTTTATAGCAAAAGCTAATTTGCAACACCGGTCCCTAGACGGGCTTTTATGAAAAGTTAAAATACAGAGAGGAATGGAGAGACAATGACCTTTCACATACAAAACTGTGGTATAGGAAAGAAAATAATCAGGTTAAAACAAAGAAACAGATAAACATTATACAAGCATTAAACATGAGTACACTGCTGTTTCTGACATCCATTTTTTTGTAAGTTTTTTTGAATGAACCTAAGCTTGTCAAAGATTTTATTTCAACGGAGAGTAGGTTCCACAGATTAGCTCCATTCACGGAGAATGCAGACCGAGCAAAGGCAGTATAATGGGTGAGATTTCAAATGTCTATAAAAACATCAATTTACTTGGCAACGTGGCACATACATGGAGGCAATTGACATGCTAACATCACCATAGACATGATGACATCAGCTGGATCGATGCCAAAATAAGCTACAATACATACAAGGGTTTGTTATGCCTGACACCACTTGTTCAAATATTACTCATCAAAATGCATTCAATGTTTCACTTAAAAACTTGTTGCTAAGCTTTTATTTACCACAGCGTTGATTCATTGAAACTCTAGCAGGCTGGTTTTAACAGGTTCAGCTGTATGTGAATGTGCTATAAATACCAACACAGACTATCAATGGCTTGACTGGTTCATCACGTTGTCATGGATACCGGTTCAAGAGGCTTTCATGGTCATCTTCAGTCGGAGATGATTTTCAGAGCCAAAATGAACCCAAGTCCTTTCCAATCAGCAGAGTAGGCATCATGCCTGCAGGAAACGGCATCTATAATCAGAGTGTCAGTATTTATGAAGGATGGTGAAGAACTCAAAAGCGCAGCGCAATTACAGGGCCAAAGTTAGAACAGACTGCAATTAGGAAGTACTTCAGCAGCACTAAGATCTTCATACCCCCACCAATCCAAAAAGTTAATTCATTCAACAACTGTCAAGCATTTACAATCTATTTTTGAAACCATTATTATACAGCAAATGAATAAAGCAACTGACAAGGTCAGTTTGATCAAGGCCAACAAATCTCCCTTTTCACAGCATGTTCAGAATGAAATGTTCAGTTATTTATTTACAACTTTATAGTAGCAAGGTTTTAGCACTAGTCGGTTCCAAATATATCCTCCTGAGACCCAGCAATGTATTTTTGTCCTCTGTAGGGGACAAGAGTTTCACAGGTTTACTTAGAAAAAAAAAATCTTGTCCATTGCAAAGGACATTCCATAAAAAAAAAGTAAAAATATGATAAAATGTATCTGAAAAACTGTTGCATTATGCTTTTGCAATCAAGACAATTATTTGATGTAAAAAAGCCAAAACATTTACTTTCCTGGGTCTCAGGAAAGTAAATCTTAGTGCATATATTTATTCACTACTCTCAAAAATACATTAAAAACACTGTATACACCAGCACAATACTTGAAATGAGATTTTTTTTTCTGGCAAATTTCTATCATCCTTTGTTATATTCCTTCACTCTCTTAATGTCCTAATAATTAAAAACATTAATTTTTCATCCCTTGTCACCTCTCTACACCAGCTGTCGGGCATGTTAAAAAAAAAAAAAGAAAACACTCTCACTCTAATTATTACTTCTTCCTCAATGTGGAAATTAAAAACACAATACTTGCTCTGATTCCACTCTATAATTAAATATTTAGGTGACTGCCTCAGAAGTAAATCTGAATTATCACTTTGACTCACTTCTATTCAAGATGAAACATCGTGCATAGGGATAGAAAGATTAAAATAATGTACATATTACACCACAGGTGTCAAACATGCGGCCCGGGGGCCAAATCTGGCCCGCCAAAAGTTCCATCCCGGCCTGTGGGATGAAAGTGCAAAAATTAACCTGAACAGTCAAGGGTGTTAAAATCATTTTGGTTCAGGTTCCACATACAGACCAATGTGATCGACAGTAAAAATAACAACACAATAACCCATAATTAATGACAACTACAAATTTTCTTTGTGAAAAATTATGTGGAAAAAATGTAAGTGAAAAAAATAACATTACACTGTGTAAATATTTACATTTACAAAACTATTCTTTCACAATAAAATGCAAATAAATACATAAATAAAAACAAAGATGAACAACCCAAAATGTGCAATTTTAACAATATTCTGCCTGTTACTAAATGTTTTGTGCATTTATGGATCCACTGTGATCTGTAGTTGTGTTTATAATAAAATATGTAATATTGTAGAAATTGTTCAAATTTTAGTTCCAAACTCCAAAATTTTAACAATATTCTGCCTGTTACCAAATGTTTATGTAACACTGTGTGTAAATGTACATGTATAAATAGTAAGCGGAGGCATAATATTATTAAAATTGCATTAATTTTTCCAAAAGAAATTTCTGTTTTTTCAGGTTATTCACATCTTTTCTGTAAAATGTAAATATTTTCATAATTTGTTTAGGGTGTTTTTGTACTAAAACAAAAAGAAAAACTTGGATTTGTCATTATTTATAGGTTATTAAGTCATTATTTCACTGGTCTGGCCTGCTTGAGATCAAATTGGGCTAAATATGGCCCCTGAACCAAAATGAGTTTGACACCCCTGTATTACACCTTTCCTTCCTTGCGTTATGCTACAGGTTTAGGGCTTTATACAGGCAGGTTTTTCAGCCAAACCATTTGCTTTCACTCTTTGCGCCTCATATTTACAATTCCACTTAATAGCTGCCAAATGCAAATTCAACACTTGGAATCAACTCTAGAGGTTTTATCTGCTTCGTTTGGGATTGAAGAACACATCTGGACATGAGGTTGCTTGTCAGTCAGTTATCAGATTGCTTTTGATCTTCTGAAATGAAGGGACTGCACTGATTATCCATAACATTATGACCGCAAACAGGTGAAGAAGTAATAATCTGGATTATCTCGAAGTTGATGTGGTGGAAACAGCAAAAATGGTAAGAATAGGGATCTGAGCAGCTTTGACAAGGGAGACATATTATTTATTAGTGTTATTATCAGGTTTCATTGTTATTATTTTTAATATGGGATTCATTTTATAGGATTTTTACTATGTACATTGCTGGTCCTGAGTGCTGATTTTGTTTCATGTACTGTATATGCTACATGTAATGACAATAAAGTGAACCTTGAAATTGTGTTGGCCAAATCACTGGATCAAAGCATCTTCATTCCCAGTGTAAAGTGGTTAGTATGTACCAAAAGTATTTAAAGAACAACCAGATGTCAACCAATGGAGCATAATATTACAACCACCTGCCTAATATTGTGTAAGTTCCCCTTTTTCCCCCAAAACAGCTCTGACACGACACCTAGACTCCACCAGACCCTTAAAGGTGTGCTGTGGTATCTGGATCAAGACGTTAGCAGCAGATCCCTGAAGCCCTGGAAGTAGAGGTGGATCTCCATGGATTAGATTTAGATCAGGGGTGTCAAACTCATTTTACTTCAGGGGCCACATTCAGCTAAATTTGATCAGAAGTGGGCCGAACCAGTAAAAAAATAGCATAATAATAAATAAATAATGTCAACTCCAAACTTTTCTCTATGTTTAAGAGCGAAAAAAGTTAATTTACATTATGAAAAGGTTTGCATCTACAAACTATCCTTTCAAAAGATGTGAATAACATGAACAAACTGAAAAAATAAGTGTAATTTTAACAATATTCTGCCTCAGTTTATCATTTACACATGTACATTATAACTTACAGATCACAGTGGATCTACAAACACAAAACATTATAATAACAGACAGAATATTGATAAAATTGTACTTACTTCTCTTAAGATATTTCAGGTTATTCATATTTTTTGCCAAATTATACTTTTAGTGTAAATACGTGAAAATATTTACATTTACAAAGAGAAACATTTGAAGTTGTCATTATTTATATGTTATTATGATAGCATTTTACTGGTCCTGCCCACATGAGTTTGAATTGTTCTGAATGTGGAACCTGAACTAAAAGGATTGTTAATGTTTTAGTGTAATTTTTGCATTTCACAAATTCATCCCGACGGCCGGACTGGAGCCATTGGCGGCCCGGACTTGGCGCATGTTTGACACCTGTGATTTAGATGTTTAATTGTCCCGAGGTTGGAATGTCCTTCCTTAGTCCATTTTTGGTGGGTTCTAACTACTGCAGACCAGGAACAGCCAACAAGACCTGCAGTAGAGACGCTTTGACCCAGTCATCACCAAAATCAGTTCCTGAGGTTGCTAATTTTGCAGCTTCCAACACATCAGCTTCAAGGACTAAATGTTCAGTTGCTGCCTCATATATCCAACTCAGTGAAAGTTGCTACTGTAATGAAATCATCTTTTTTCTTAACAGTTTACCTGTCAGTGATCAGAATGTTATGTCTGATTGCTGTAATTTCTAAAAGGTTAATGTAATATTTTTCTTAACCCGTAAAGACCCAAACAGCCACTGACGACCAAAACCATCTACTGATCTAAACTGTTTAATAACTTCTGAACCACTAAACCTATCAATATGTTTAAGTATTTCAGGTAAAATGCAGTTTGTCATCTTTTCATGGTCATCACATATGACCCATTTGGACGTTCAGAAGCTCTGTAGTGAATGTGGAAACACCGTCATCTTCTACAACGTTGATTCACCAGTAAAACCCATGGAGTTGGATAAGTAACAGCAGCCGTAGACAGTTGTTTAATGTTCAGTTAACCTCCTAAGACCCAGCTATGGGTTTTCTGTCCACATTTGTGGACAAGAGTTTCACAACTTTATTCAAAAAAAAAAAGAGAACTGTCCACCACAAAGAACATTCCATAAAAATTTTAAAAACTGCATCTGAAAAAACTGTTGAATCATGATGTTTCCAATTTAGGCACTTATTTAATAAAAAACAAAAAAAGCTTGTACTTTGCTGACATTTCCTGGGTCTTCAAAGGTTATTGATGTATTTTGCTGAAAAAGTCACTTTTCTTCAGTTTTCTCTGTTTTTGATATAATAACCCTCAACTTTAATCTGAGCTTTTATGAACATCTACATGATCGGTAAATTAAATATAAGAAAAAACCTGATGTTCACTGAAAAAACTAAAAATACAGAGGATTATGTCATACTAAATTGTGATAAATCACTTAAGAAAAGTTAAATATAGAGGACAAAATATTTTGGAATTGACACAAAAGTAAGACTGGGTCTTTATGGGTTAAAGTTCAAAGCCCATACTTCAAATCTGCTGTGGAAGTGTGCAGAATAACATTTACAAAATTTGTGTTCACTGTCTAAACACTTATGGCCCTGATTGTAAGTTCATAAAACATCAAGACATCAAACCTAATCACAAACCGGATTAATGGAAACAACAGGCTTTAGTTTGAACTTTTTAACTCGTGCTTGGGATCATCTTAATTTACAACATGAAGGTGAAGTGAAACAAAACCATTAACTCCACTTCAATCTTTTAAGACCTATTGTGACTAAATTAGTGGTCAATGGGATTACTCTGAAGGGATCAAGAAAATGTTTAATACCTTATGTAACTAACCCGTTCAGATTTTGGTCAGAGCAAAAATAATGCTCACTCCCACTGAGGGACTAGATTGGATCTTCAAAAGTGATTCGGCAAATGTTAAATCCACTAAATGAAGAGGTATTTTAGTGTTAAAAACTGTTACATAAGTTGATTTGATTGATTCTAAAATTGTACACTGCTCCCACAAATGGAGATTAAATTAAAGATAGCCCTTGCATGAAATTAGTGAGAAGTAACATCTGAACAAAATTGTGGTTATATAAAGCAATTACTGGTAAGACAGAAAAAAAAAAAATCATATTTTCTTTCTGAGTTAAAGAGGATTATGTAAAAGACAGTCAAGTGGGCAGGACTGCTGTAGGCCATCTTTTGTAATGACGACCTTAAGCTTAATTTCACAGCAACAAAGCAACTATAAATAGTGTTCATCCTCCACAGGTGTCCTCTGTGAGATCATAAGGTCTGATAAATATTTAGTCAGTCAATAATTACACATTTGGAAAACAAGAAAAAAAAAAAGGCTGTTCATGATTTCAAACAGTGACACTACTTCCATTGAACCCACGTTTTTACATTTTTGTCTAAAAAAAGGAATAATTGCAATTTGAGGACAGAACATGGGATGACTATGATTATTGCTTCTATGAATATGAATTCCTTTGTCTCATTTATATTGTCAGGACTCCTTTTCAGTTGTTGAAGAATAAACGTCGCTCTCAACCTGACTGAAGAGTTGACTGAAAGGTGGAGAAGAGGCTGATGTCTTGAACATAAGTATTTTATATTTCAGTTACTTTCTAAAGTAACTAAACTGCATTTTAATGACATGAATGGTGTAGTCATTTGGTTGTTACTTCCTGTATTAAGGTACTAGAATTCCTCCAGTGCTTATTTACTGATGATACAATTTACCAGCAACCTAGAGGGACAAGGGTACACTCTAGAGGCTGAAAGTTGGAATAGCATATCCTGTTAAACCAATTACATAACAATAGTACAAAGCCAAGGTTATGGCAAAGTATCTGGAAACATAAAGGAACATTAGAGACACTGCTAATGTGGGTTGACAGTACACGTCTGAGAAAAGCAGGCATATATTAAAAAAGCCATTGATCACCTCAGTGTGTTCTAAAACATGAAAAATAAAACATCAAAGTGCATGATCTTTATTTGATATACTGTGAAGTGCTGTGCAGGTGGCACAAAATGGCAGCAGAACAATGAAGATAAGGCTCTTCCTTTTATGAACAAACAGGCTTTATCTTGGTTTTGGCTATTGTGAAAAGGAACACCTGCAAATGATAAATGATAGCATTTATAAATAGACAAACGAGTCCATTTACATTGTTTTTTCTTTTCAACCCAAATCTGATGTGTTCACAGAATACACCACTGCTTGAAAAGCAGCCGACTACTGAAGGCCATCAGTGAAAACCCTTCTGATCCTAGAGGACTGAACTATCAACCCCTGAGATTAACTATCCAACATGCTTTCAGGAAAGGGCATGAACAGCAGCAACTGCTACAAAATGAATTACATTCATAATGGAAATGAAACCAAAGATAAGAGAAATAAGGACTGTAGTAACAGAATTTAATAATTCTATATTTTAACTGCCTCATAGTTTTTTTCTGTCACAACTCTAGAAGTTACTCCATATATAAATACTAAACATAGAATTATGATATGTATACTATGTGCACAGTAGCACTTATTCATAATGATACAAGTAAAATCAACATCAATCTGTTTTCCAAACATTTTACATCCTGTTTTCAGTCTAGATCTCTAAGGCTTCAAAGCCAACTTTGCAGGTTTCTCACCACAGTAATTTTATGCAGATAACGGAGTCACGTTTCCTAAACCAAACCAGGCCAAGTCCCTGGCCAGGTAATGATTATTTACTCTGCAGTGGTTGTTCAATAGTGCAGCAGACACTAGGGATCCTTTTTCATATGTGGTCTGCTGCTGGAGTCCCACTATCACGGCAGGCAGGGCTAAGCCGGAGAGTTATTGGACGCACAGACTCAAAGCCTCAGATCTTCAGGCTTATGTCTCCCTCTAGGGGGCGGATTGCAACTGATTTTCATTCAGCCTTTGGCCCAAAACTCTGAACTCTTTACCATAATCGCTGAGGGACCACTTTTGTTGGGTTACCCTCCACAGTTATGCTCAATTATCATCTTTGGCTTTGCGAAAGTTATGTTCCACAACTGAGAGCAGTTAAGTCTCACATACAGTAGATGCGAGGGCATTTACAGTACAGGTTCATGCTGAGTATGTATGTGTACGTAAGCCTTAGGACCAGTGAACCTGAGCTCCAGTCTTTGAGTGCCGTTTCACTTCCATAATTGAGAAAGCTTCTTGCTCCTCGCCTATCTCCTTCAGCCTCTTCTCTTCCAGAAATGCCACCAAAGAGTCCCTCATGTCCACCACCTCGATCATCTGTTGAAGAACCCGGTCCTCCTCTGCTTGCTGCTCTGGAGTTTTGTCTGAAAGATAAAATACTTATTTTAAAATGAAAATATGGTAGATTGCTAATAATGTTTATTTAGTCATGTAAACAGTTCTTTGTTTCAGTAGAAAAGGAGGAAACCCTTGGAGAAAATCAATGCTATGGGAGAAATAATATTGTAATTAGAAGAGAGTGAATGCTATTATTTACTGTTATTGTACTTATTAAATTATGGAAGAGGATTAGGGCCACTGGGGAAAAAAAAGTCCAACAGAAAAAAGTCAGAATTCTGAGAAAAAAAAAATCAGAATTCTGACTTTCTTCACAGAAAAATAACAAGAAATATGTATATCAGACCTCATTTTTTTCCCCTGTGGCCCTAATCGTCTTCTGTATTAAATGGACCCAAATGAATGAGAATTTTCAAGAAACTTCAACAAACACTAAGCGCAGATAAACGTGTGTGCAAAACCATAAAGAACAAAATTACACACCACTCAGTTCCATGTACTTCCTTAACTCCAACTCCAACATGCTCTGCTTGTCTTCAAGCTCCAACTGTCGAGACCTGTGAGGTTTTAGAAAAACAAACATCAGCTGATTCTTGTCAGCACTACATCTCGCTATAGCTGCAGGTTGTCATGAAGCATATGACAAACAGGATTTGAGTGTAAAGATGACTGTTTGTTACCACAGTGAGAACAAACAGTATTCACAGTACTATGAGGGTGGAGGTCTGTAGTTATGGACCTCCTGGTTTTGCACAAAAGCAGTGTTGTGCTCTCAGTGTGATGGAACAGACGTCTACTGTGCAGAAGTGTTTAAATGTACAAAGCTGCACACTTACGCCACCATGAGGTCAGACTCCTCTGAAACTAGGTCGTTCTTCTCGTGAACAAGCTGGATCCACTGCTCAATCATGTCAGAAGATCCACTGCCTCCTGAAGTGGGGAAAAAACAGTGTTTAGAAATATGAAGGAGGCCCTCAAGTCAAATAAGTAATGTAATTAGGAGACCTACAGCTAATAAAGGGTAATTGTTTAAACTTTTTATTTAAACAAGAGCCATTAGAGGACGGGACATCCCACAGCGCTGGCAAAATCGATACTTGTTAGTGCTGTTGTTTCATTAAGTTTGCTCACTGTCAGCAGAGGAGGTGAATAGTTTACTGCAAAAAATATTGAATGGTTTCTTGTTTTGCTCTGTAAATGAAATAATGAGAAATGGCCAGACAGACAACAGTAATCAGCATGTGTCTCTATCCTCATTTTATTTCTGGAATATAGCTAAAAAATATTCAATATTTGTTTATCAAAAAATGCTAAAGTGTGCCATTTATTTTTTAGATTTCTATTAATATATAATGTATAGGGGTCAGTATAACTTTTCTCCTGACAAAATTAATCTATTGGGCACTTAAAATATGTTACAAAATTAAGAACATTTATATGCATTTTTTAAAAATGGTATTTAAATTGATTTATTTGTTACTTAAAAAATGAGCACCTTCCCCTCTATCTTCTTTCTATTATTGCTTCCATCTGTAATTAACAACCTGTATATTTATTCCTTATGCTCACTGTTAAGTACATAAACGCATCTCTTTGTTTTTTTCACAGTGGCAACAGCCCGCAACTTCAGCTATGGTTTAGATTTAGCCTAGATGTAAAAGTGATGAGCTCACAGTACTTCACAAATGCAAACAACAATACACAAAAAGGATTAAACATTTACATAAAACATCTTTGCAATGAAATGTTGGAAAAGGACCAAAAACTACAGTGATCACCATCTTGATGTAGCATGACACAAAAAAACTCTTGGATGAACTTCTGCTCCATTTTTATGATTTACGAATCTATAAATACTGAGGTGTAAGAAACACTAGGTCTGCTGGTAATTTTGTGAACTTACCAGCCTCGCCACGCAGAGTTCGCTCCAGCTCTACACCTTTTTCCTCCAACTCCTTGAAAGTGACCTCAATCTCCTCCAGTCTCCTCTGGATGGACTGTTAACCACAAAAATAAGCAAGTGCATAAAAATTTACTCATGAGACAACAGAACTTTAAGAATAAGATGTTCTGACACTTACGTAAATGGCAAATTTTAATGTGTGAGTGTAATTTAGGAAGGGAAGGAGTGAGAAGACTTTGCACCGTGGTAACACTGTCAAAGGGATTGAAACACTGACCTGAGCTTTGCGCAGTCGCTGTAATTCACTCATCTTGGCTCGTCGCTCCAGCGTTCTCATCTTCATTAACTCTAACTTTTCAGCCTCAGCGGGGTCTGATGGCATTTCCTGAAACTTTAAGAGGCAGAGGTGTCACATTAGAATGATTAGCAGCTTTAATTTTAGCAGTGCACAATCATCTTAAATGAAACCATCAGCTCAATTCTTCTCCTTACTTTGTCATCAAATAGGTCAATGTCATCCCGTTCAAACATCTCATCATCATCTTCGTCATCATCATCATCATCTCCATCAGCACCTTCTTCTGAGGTGCTGTGGACATGTCTGAAAGTTGTTTCTGTGGAAATAAAGCATGACACTAGAACAAGTGCTACAATAAAACCAAAGCGGCATCCCATTAAAACATCCCATCAAAGTTTTCCCACTGTGATCATCATGAGGACAGGTGTGATTAACTTACCCACTCTCCCTGGATGGTTACTGAGGACGCTGAGCCTGCCATCCCTGCTGATCCTTGGTGATGAGAGATTCCATGGTGAAAACTTGGATCGTACTCTAGTCTGTCCACTTGGTATCTCTTTTCTCCTAAAGCAACGTCGATTCCTCTTTTCTCTGATGTGACTTGCGGTGCTCCCACTCCAGTAGCCCTCCTCCTCTTGCCCATCTAGCCCTTCTGGTTTAGGGGGGCTCGGACCTCCTGCAGTGGCAGAGGAAGAGGAGCAGGAAGAGGACCCCCCGGGAGTCTCAGAGTCCGAATCTGCGCTGAGGCTCTGAAGATTGACGAGCTGGCTTTTCTCCTCGTCGGTGAGCTGAAGCTTTCGCAATGATTGCTTAGGACGGGAATCTGGTGCGGCCTTGGTGACCTCCCCTGGTTTTAAAGGTGAATGTTTTTCAGGGGTGGAAGGGTTAAAAAGGTGGATCGTGCGAGGTTTCGCAACCGGGGGAGAAGACTGAGGGCTGGTCTGCCGAGAGAGGCGGGGCTTTGGGATGGGGCAAGCCACAGCAGGAACAAGTTCATCTGTCTTGTGTTTGGTGGGTCCTGGGACCTCTATTTTATGCCCAGGATCTCTGAATGTCAATGCCGAATGTGGTTCCACAGATTCCTCTTTGGGTCCAAGTCTATGACTGTCCTGTCCGTCTGGTTTAAGTGAGTGTTTGTGCATTGAGGGAACACAGTCCAGAGTGTGCTCATACTCCTCATCTGATGGAGATGGTGTATAATCACTGGACAGCTCATTCTCATTTTCTCCTTTGTTGTCATCTTCATTATCCTAAAAAAGAGGACAAAGCTTTTTCATACATGAAATATAAATAAGAGCTTAAAATAAATCATGTATTCCTAGCAGTTGCTGTGAGAGACTCAGCTCTGCAAGCGGGTGACATCCAACCAGATGTCAGAAGTATGAGATATCATGCAACAGAACACTGTGTAACATTATGAAAGCAAGGCTTCGACATCAAGTCTGGAGTCATCCACAGCAAGCAGCAAGATGGTTTACAGCTGTTCAGTGACCCACCTTACATGACGTCTCAGCAGTGTTTCCCAGTATCAGGTCTTCAGAGTGCAGCTCACAGTAAAATCTCCCTGAGGGTACATCACAAAAACAACAATAAAAAGAAGTTGAATAGTTGGAGATGGGTCAATGATAATGTGCTCAAGAAGAAAATCCCCGCTGTACTAAATGATTCATCTCCTTTCAGACTAAATGGAAACCACTTTAAAAAGAGTCTCAGCACAAATTATTGATAAAAAAAGAAATGCTACATTAAATGCAGGTGCTTTCTGATTCAAGTGCTTTCTGATTAACAATTCACCATCAAGTGCCTTCATTGAGGACTTCAAGCTGAACATGTAAGAGGACAGAACCAGGAATCATACAAAACACAGACGTGAAATTATTAAAACTCTACACTCAATAGATATTTGGATTCCATTGGCTACAAAAACATTGTTCAGATTTCCATTTTACTTAATAATTGACAGACGGTGATAGGACTTACCTGTAGTTTGATCAAAGGTGTATCCTCCCAGTCTGAGTGTGATGCTACACCGGTGGCAGGTAAAGCAACTACGATGGAAAAACTTGCCCTCTGCACTGATGCGCTCCAGCACATAGACCCTCTGACCACAGAAGTAACACTCTTCACTGTTGGTCATGGACACACCGGGGCCAAACTCAGAGTCAGGATCATGCTCAGACTCAGGCTCAGGTTTGAGCTCAGGAGACACAGAGAGCACTGCCGTCTGCAAGGAAAGTCCAGAGGAGGGAATTAGAAAAAAAAAAAAAAAATTGTTACAAAGTTAGAGGCTTTTACTCTTTAGAGACATGAGGAATGAACACAACTCACACTATCCTCATCTCCCATCCTTCTCTCCCCTTCTGATGCTCGTTTATCTCCAGCCAATTTCTCCTAAGGTGAAATAATAAAAAGTCATAAATATCATGTGGCTGTCTCATGGTGAATATGATAAGACTGTATTGATGACACCATGGGGAAATTTCACAGTTGGCATATATGAAGAACATTTGCAATCCAACACATTACCCAAATTTAATGACCCTTAGAAATCACTTCATTTAATACATTCAATATCACTTAGAGCTTGTTTTCTCCAGTGCTATGTGAGTCACAGACAGCACAAAAAA
Source organism: Sphaeramia orbicularis (assembly GCF_902148855.1). NCBI lineage: Eukaryota > Metazoa > Chordata > Actinopteri > Kurtiformes > Apogonidae > Sphaeramia > Sphaeramia orbicularis. Next base: position 21,567,326 of record NC_043963.1, read on the forward strand.
ACCCAACAGACTCTAGACCTAGAGGTGAACTCCAGCCATCGAGCTAGTGTGTTTGAAAATATCTTTATCATACATTTCTCTTTGCTGTGTAAACAGTGAACTCCAGGCACTGTGGGCGTACCTTACGTCTTTGCAGAGAGTTGTGCTTCAGCTTGTTCAGGAAAAAGACAGCTGACTGTGTCTGGGAGAGAGTCAGGGGCTTGGACGATGGCAGGAAGCCCGCAGGGTCTGTAGTCAACAGAAAATGAATGAAACACTAATGTCAAGACAGGCATTCACATTAAATTCAGTGCATCATAGAATAAGCTACATGCCAAACATAAAGACTCTGGACAGGTTTTGTTGGCCTACTTTGCATGGAGCTGATTAAATTCTTAAAACACTGACTGCACCTTTTTCAGCATCTTCAAGGTATATTCTTCAGGACGAATGCACAGGCAGAAATAAAATAATCCGTCTTACTTGTATTGATTGTAGCGTCACAGCAGCAACATCAGCTGAATTTTACTTGTCAATCCATAAAAAACTCTCACCCTCCAGCTCTGACTACCACTCCTACTCTTTCATCATTCAGATAAGATTACAGGAGAATGACAGCTCCCTCCTGCCTGCACATCAGTCAGCGGATCCCAAAGCAGAGCAGCACGGCATCACAGACACAGAGAGCGCCTATCACACCCACTTCAGCTCATTTGGTGCCTCTTAACGGTGGGCTCACATTTACGCTGCACAAACTCCTCATGCTACAAAGACTGCAAAAAATACCTCTGCTACAAACAGCCAAGAGAAAATCCTCCTTCAGCGCAGGAATAGCAGATCCCCTTCAAGAGACGCTAGTCCCATCAGCACCTGATAAGCCAGCTTCACACGGGGACTGTTTGCTCTGACTGCTGATGGGTTGGCTTAGTGCAGGGGAGCAGCGCGACCAGTAGAGGCTGGCTCTGAGCACAGCACTAGCCACTTGAACCCAAGGAATTCTGGGTAATATGCTCTTAAAGAGACAGTGTTGATTTGAACACTTATCAACACCACACACATTTCAGTGGGATGACAAATGTACCTGACCCTTTTACAGCGATGCTAATGCTGTGTGGTGTCTAAGCAACTGAGTTATGTAAGATTTATGTCGCCGTCTCTTCAAGCCATCTTCAGAGATATTAAAGCACTAATAGCAGGAAAAGGAACTGAATGAATGAATCATAAACTGACTAACTGTTAAAAGGTGGGAGGATGGACATTTTTTTTACCATGCAAAGTTTTTCGGTTGGAAAAACCCTTCCTGAGTCATTTGTTTAGCCTAAACTGATACATACCCTTAATTGTGCCTTTTGCTGGTGCAGTGAATGCATTTTGGACCTGGGTGAGATAGAAGACCATCGACAACTTGTCTATTTGCCCACTATTGGCCAAGTCAATAGCAGACATGACAGGTGGGATACCCAGCTCCCTCTCCAGGATGCTAAAAGCCAGTTGGTTGTTGTGAATTGTGTTGGACTCTTCCAGGCCAGACATATCACTGTGAAGGAATCAGAAATTAGGGACTATTACAAACTAAAGATCAAGATTAATTATCTCTGATACCTTTAGTAAAACTGTAAATATCTGTTTCAAAGAAAAGGATCATATTAGCACCACAGTGTGATTAATAGTAGGTAAAATCCATCCAAACTCCAAAGGACAAACTCACATGAGCTGAGGTCTGAAGTGATGGATAAGGGCGCACAGAGCTAGACCAGACTTCCAGGACTGGGTCAAATCTGTTACATTTACATTCTTATAACCTGCGGTGTGTCTCTGGCACCACTTCAACAACTCTTCAAAACCACTGACTGAATCTGAAAGGAAAAAGTAAAAAAAAAAACATTATTCCAAGCTCTGAAACCTTTTAATGGTTTTTCAGTCACAAAGATAAGATAATACCTGTTTGTTCAAGGTAAACAAGATCTGAGTGAATTGTCTTTTGCGATCTTTCACTGGGGTCAAAAGTACTCCCTTCATTTCTCAGCACAGCTGATAAAAAGGAGCATCTAACCAGAATAATCAACAATCACAATGTAGGAATACTGACCTTGGCGCATGTGAGAACTGTTCCTCTGTTTCTTGCTCAGTGAATTGAGTTTATCAACATTATACAGGTGCTGCACCTAAATAAAAGATCAGGTAAGTTAGTTGATACACAGTTCATCAGAAAAAAACTTGAAAAAAAGAAGAGAACCTGGAATGGAACTAATATTTGTATTTTACTGAAAACAATAAAAAACAAACTGATCATTGGAGTTGATCTTTTTTTATGGTTATTTTCGTGAAAAGCATACCACTATTCAGGGTTGAGAATAATAAAAAATTTGCAAATACTGAACATGTAACACTGAAGTTCACAGCTATTGTTTCACTTTCAACTTAAACCTATATTCATTTTGAAAATGTTGCAAGAATTTGTAACACAGAATATGACACAATGCCTCTCATTCACATGACTTCACTTTCATGAGACTGTCTTCTAGGCTGTAATATGCATCTTTGAATAACCTTCATCATGATTAAATAGACTGTGGTTTAAATCTCTGTTGAGTAAATAAAGGATAATAGCACTGACCTGATTGGGGTGGATGGCGGAGAGGTTAACTCTCTGGTACCGTGTTTTGGGGTTGATGCTATAGGCGCCATAATTTTTGCTGGTGTTTTCTGGTGTGGTCTGGGACAGGAGCTGGTAGATACTTTCTCTGTGCATTTGTGAAGAGACAAAAGGAGGTTCAAACTTAGCCACAAAATATTAAATACTCCAACATATTTTAACCCTAACACTGAAAAGTAACAAAAAATCTTGAAATAGAAAAACAAAACAATGACTTGAAAGCTACTGAGTTGAGAAATCACTGCAATAGAGGCGTACACATTTCTGACTTTCTATACAACCAATTAAACAAAATCAAACTACAAAATCCTATTCTTTGTAAAAAAAAATAAAAATAATAATAATATGTATATATATATATATATATATATATATATATATATATATATATATATATATATTTTTTTTTTTTTTTTTTTTTTTTTAAGGCCTTCTCATTTTCAGAAATTAACAGAATCCACAAAAAAATCCAAAAGTTATCAACTTCATCTTTTAAAATGTTTCTGACATCACCACTTTTGTCAAATATAACAGCCAACTGCTTTATTTTCTTGTCATGTCATATTATTATAACAATCAAGACAACTATTATACTGATTGTCTCAGGGTGAAAGTTGTAGCCTGATGAGCATGATTAATTTTGGTGTGACTAGAAATGTCATCCTTCCTTTTCAGTCCACTTAAATCTTTTTTTTCTACAAATATCAGTGTTATTGCTCAGTAAGTATTTGTTTTGTCTGTTTGGGAAACTGAAAGAAACATGTTTGCTCTGAAAAGTGTACTAATAGTGTACTAGTGTATTAGTTAACAGTAAGATTGGAATATAGTGAACAAAACAACAGGAAGTAACTGCATAATCTAATATAATGTTTCTGTGATGTTGCTCATCATGATAAATGTGACACTAAACTAAAATTTTGTGGTGCATATTGTGTGTCTGACATCAGTTCACCTTTCAGCCAGAACCTTCAGATGTGCAACTCCCATACCCCAGCTCCTCACCATCCACGCTGTGTCAAAAGCAGCGAGGAAACCCCGAGCAATGCCTGTCCCCAGAGGCCAAAAAGGCTGCAGATGACAGAAAACTCTTTTAAATATCCTCCTGAGGCCCAGGAAAGTAAAAGTTTTGATTTACAAAAAGTTTACATTAAAATAACTGTCTTGACTGAAACCAGCATGATGCAACAGTTTTTTCAGATACATTCTTTTTATGGAATGTCCTTTACAGTTGAGAGCATTTTTTTTGTTTGTTTGTTTTGTATTTTTCTCAAGTGAAGGTATGAAACTCTTGTCCTCTATTAATAACAAAAATACATTGCTAGGTCTCAAGAGGATATACTAATACTTCTTATGTAGCAATTGTCTCAACTAGAGCAAAACCACACTAGACTAAAACATCACAACTTACCTCTACTAGACAATCTCCGACAAGACCCATCAATAACTTCTTGCCTCTCCTCTCCCTGACCAGTGAGGCATTCTCAGCTCGGTGCATGCAGGTGAAGTCAAACATGGCCACGTCTCTCTGGCCAGCGTAGTTCTGAGCAAACTCAAGGTCAGGCAGTTTGCCGCCTGTAGAAAAGTAGGCAGCATCATGGGCGTAATGGCACAAAGCCTCATAGTCGACATTCGCAGGAGCAAGCAGTTCTTCTGCATCACTGTAGTCCTGCAATGACAGAGAAAGAAGGGTTTCCTGGTGACTTATGGCACATTTTCTGCAGCTAATTAACTCTTTTAGACTTGGTTTACTCATCTACCATCTAAGCCAGGCTGCAGAGAAAGAGTACATGATTGACAGTCGTTCTCTAACTAGGGCACCTGCTCAGTTGCTATGGTTTGTTTCTTTTCGTTACTGGCCAGAGATGAAGCTGGTGCCAATACGAATCACACTTTTTCTTGGTAATAGATGTGCTGTTCTCACCTGTTTAATGACCCCCTTCTTCAGCAGACTCTTCTTCTTGGCAGTCATGACAAAGTAGTGGGTGTCGTCTTTATAGTAGACAATGTTCTCCAAATCAATACCTGGAATGGACAAAAGTGAGAGGGCATAGTGGATATAGAGCAAGACTGAGACCAGTGTAGCTGGGTGGGAGAATTAGGAAGACCAAGAGTAATTTTTTCTATATTTTGTAGTTTTTTTCAGAGTGATGTTTTCCTTTTTCCTTAGCTTTATGCCTTGCTCCTGGTTTAAAAGGAGAGTAATACTATAGGGAGGTTAAACCTCAGCCTGAGTCTCATCTGAAAATGCTGCAAAGTTTCAGAGAGGAAGGGTAGAGTGCATCACCTTCGACGCCGTCACAGGAAATTAACTCAGGATTGGAAAACAGATTAACAGTTTTGCTGCTCTTTCTCACTTCACACTGTACCCAATGTGACAGTGTGAACATTTGTTTCATACCCTCACGAGTTGTGATCAGCAAAGCACAACAAAATCAAAGCGGAAACAATAAGACTCATGCTCTTATTAGAAATATTAAGGTTTATTGACTTTACTGCATAATAAAGTACATGTTCTTATTTAATGCAGTAGGTTACTCTAAAGAAAATGATTCCTTCATTTCTTGCAATGATTTTTCAACAAAAATGGAATATTTTGCTGCTTTACTGCATAGTAAAATGTCCCTCTTGCAGGTGGTTCAATATAGTTGTAGATAAAATATGGATTTCTACCTGTCTCTGTGAGCAACTCTTGGAAAAACTTCTGGTTGTAGATGCGAGCCACACCGCTGATCTCTGCTACCTGGGCCTCAGCAGCTGTGTTTCTGTTGATGAAGTTGGCTGTTATCCCGATAGCCAGCTTACCTCTCAGCTCCTTATGCTTAAAGCCTGAGCGTTTAAGAAAAAAGAGAGAAGGAAACAAGGACTGTGAAGACCGACACCACCCACTGCCTGTTAGCGTAAGTCCTTACAAAATTTCTTTAAAAATTGTGTGCACGCCCTGTTGCAACAGTGGGAACTGAACTGATTTAGGCATGTGATTGTGTGTTTGTCTGTCTCACCATCAGGGACAAACCTGCCTCCTCCAGCAGAAATGAATACATCAAACTGGAAGGCTGCAGCAGGATGGGATGTAGGCTGCAACTTGGCCATCCAACCTGTCACAAACAAATCAGACTTTTATTAACAAACATTTTCAAAACTTTATTAATATACTGGTAGTTCATAAAACAAACATCACTTCCAATATACTGAAAAACATATTCAAGTCTGTAAAATTTGGGAAAAATCATGCTGATATTGTGGAAACATTAAAATTAGGCAATATCATAACCATAACAACTCATCGAGGCAAATGTACAGATTGCATTTACTGTCTTTCACTTTGCATGTCATGTCTTTATTATGGAGAATGACTGAACACAAACATAGAGTAAGTTTGCATATTCATACTGCTTATGGCACATTTTTGTATTCAGTTAAATTGCAGGCTTTTGCAGTTGTATACAATAACTGCAGGCTGACAATGACATTGCAGTTACAGTTGTGACTGCAACAGTTGTGCAGGACTCAGGCAAAAGAAGCAGAGCAATTTTTAGTTTTGAAAATGTAAGTACCATTATCTCCTGAGGGCTCAACCAAGCCCTGGAACTCCACTCCGGTATGCACCTCCACGCCGAGAAGAAGTGACACTTTCAGTAAAATCAACTGCAGCTGACGGATACCTGCAGACACACACACACACCCACATATATTACTTGGAAAAATGGTGTGATGTAACTAGGGATATTAGACATGTCAGTCAGCCAGTGCAGGTTCACTATTAAAAAAAAAAAAAGCATTTCTTGATGCAGACTCACTGATGTGATCCAGAGACCCGGTGCAGAATTTGCCATAAAACTTCTTTGCACCAAGTCCGCGAAGATCATAAATAGTAAAAGGCCAAAGGTGGAGAACATTGTTTCTGGAGAAAGAGTCTCTCTTCTCCAACACCACCACCTGAGCCCCAAGCAACGACAGCTCAATAGCAGTTCTTAACCCACATGGTCCGGCGCCCAACACAAGACACTGAGTGGGAAAAGGAGGAAAATAGTCACTATCCAAAAAATGTTCAACACAACAAAAAGCAGTTAGCACCAAGTTACATTACGTCACAATTTGTGTCTGACACACAGATAATCAACTAAATATTCAGTACCCAATTTAGACCAATTACTATGAATATCAAAATGATTGTCAATTCAAATCTAAAACTCAGGAAATTCTGTATGACAGATGTAACAAAAGACTGAGCAATCTCTTTACCATTAATTACTCTGATAGTATGGTATCAGTGATTGATGGATTGAGCTTCTCTGTGTTTAAAGCACTGTAGATATTTTTAGACTGTATCTAAAAACTGGGGAAAAAACTGAATCTGTTATACAGCATTTTAAATTGGCTAGACACAACAAGCTACCATCCATCATACTGTCACAGGACTACACAGTATGGTTATATGATTAACTGGACTCACCAAAGTCCAATACACAACATGTGTCATCATGGAAATAACAAGATTTATCACAGTCAGATATTACTCAACCAAAAACAGGAAAAAAACACAAAACCACAGACTACCTTCCAAATGCTTAAAAAAATGAGGAAAAGGTGAGGTATTACTTGCTGTCCATACCTTGTTTTTGGTGCAGGCTTTTCCTTGCTGGTAATCTTGGTGAGATGCCCTCTTGTCCAACTTTGTCCAGAGAGCTTTGGCCTTCCAATAGTTCAGTCTTTCCTTAAGTTTGGGGTAGAAGGTCCTGAAATCCTTGGGATCAATGTTCAGTTGTTTACAGAGCTCAGCAAAGTGGTTTTTGACATCCTTACATGTCTGCGCTTGGATAAACAGATCAAAAGTAGCATGTGAAGGGTTGACAGGATCCTGATCTGCCATAGTAGAGGATGGCAAGGGGTTCTGCTCCTTCAGTCACTAGGTTTGATGGTTAACTGTGAAACAGGCAAATACAGTATGGTTTTAGAATGTCCTGCCTGGAGAAAAACCTGATGGAGGCGTTAAGGTGATCAAAGTGTATGAAGCCCTTTGTTGTCTGCATTTATAGAGGTGGTCGAGTCTTACAGAACCTTCTACCTACTGTGCTATAACTGTGGGAAGTTCCCACCTCTTGCCCTCCTAATTATAGTCTGTGTGTTTTGAACGGAGGACCTCTTCAGTCACCTGGTTGGGTGAGTCATTACTGAACTTCCTCATTGTGGTTTCTGTGGATCTCAGTATCTCTTTTTTATGACCGCTTTGCAGCCCAACACTGGTGTGTCACTCATACAAAGCCCCAGGAGACGAACAAGAAGGGGTTTCAGTAGGAAAAAACACGTATTACAGGAAGCACATGGGTGAAACACAGCGTGAATATAACATTTCCCAGATGTCTGACTGCTCTAGTTGTTGTGTACCACCTCATAAATGAAAAAAACAACAAAAAGAAGCTATATGCCAAGTGTGAGAACAGTCAATATGACAAAATAATATTAGACCTTCAAAAATATAACAATGATACAGAGTTATACAAACTAACAGGTCACAATTTTCTTGTAGTAACTGCGTCATTTAATGAAATGCCAATATAACAGTGTTTTTCAACCTTGGGGTTGGGACCCCACGTGGGGTCACCTGGAATTCAAATGGGGTCGCCTGAAATTTCTAGTAATTGATAAATTAAAAACAAAAAAACAAAAAACGACTTACTAATAAAAGCTATATGGTGAGTTGACAGAGACAATCCCAATACATAAAAGACATGACAAACTATGAGTCTGAAACTGAAGCACTGTGGTACTGTTTATCTTTCAAATGTTCATTGTGGTCGGTTTCAGATGCTGCAGCTCTTTCATAATTCATAGTTTGAGTTATTGTTTGTTCAGTATTAATTGTCAGCCTTGTAAATCCAAGCTGGACTGACTGTACATATCCTGACCAAGGAAAATAAATTTCTCACTTTGTGCAGTAATCTACAACTGGCTTTTCTGCCTCCGTCCATAATAATATACATTATATAGACTAAATGTCGTCTAAAATTAACGTTTATTTGCAACATAGTATAGCAAACTATTACATGATCAAAAACAAATTAATTTTAGCAAAAAAAAAAAAAAAAAGTCTCAGTTTTGAATGTCTGGGGTCGCCATAAATTTGTGATGAAAAAATGGGGTCACGAGCCAAAAGAGGTTAGAAACCACTGCAATATGATATTAGTTAACAAGGCAAACTATCAATGAAATAATTTTGTTAAAATGTAATCTTTAGATTATGTCATTTATTGTCTTATAAATATGTAAGAAAATGTCCAGGAAAACATTATAAAACACAAGGTTACGTCAGGAAGTTGCGTGTTAAGTTCGACCAACAGTCCTAAAGCTTATGTCATTCAGTTTGGTTTGTCATAGATAAGAAACAAGAGCAAGCGCCTTGAAACGGGAAGCTGGTAAATGACGTGACATAAAGATATGGCAGGTTGAGCAAAAGTACTAGATGAACAGAGGGTTCAAGTCACAGCCATACAAAAAGATAAATCTCTATTATTAAGATTGTGATACTAGAAAATAAGGCCCAATGGAGCTGCCCAGTGGCCGTCACATCTGACACATGTATTTTTACAAACAAATGTGTGTAAATCAGTCACATATAGTTAAAACTGATGTAATGAATATACAATTGTGAGACTAATCTGTCTGAAATATGAACTGATATCTCATTAGCGATTATATATATTTTCAAAACCACTTGCACTATGCTTTCATTTTGAGTAAATATCATACTCAAACCCATTCTACACTCAGTCTTCCTAAAATAATTGTACCATTTCTTTTGAATGTCCTGCACTTTCATACTTTTCAAGCCTGAGCATGAAATCTGCAGAAATGTGCATGCTACAGTATGTGTCAGGGTAATATCTGTGGTCAGTAACATTTCCTGTAACTATGCATGGGTGTCACTTCCTGATGATAAAGTTAACCTTACAACATAGCAGCTTGCATCTACTGCCAATTCTGCAGACTCCCCCTGAGATACATACTGAACAATTATGTGCAAAACCCACTTTAACAAACAAGTGAGGGCAGGTATATGCTTGTATATGCTTGTGAAGCGTGATGGAGACTGTATTAAGCCCAACATTCCTATCTGAGATTCTGAATAAACTGATTATTGATGGAATTTAGTGGAAAAGACTGATAAAGAACAAAGAACCATGCTGAATGTAAAGCACGGTAAGGAAATAAAAGGTGCTTGTTCCTTTATGTATATTACAATATTGCCTTTCACTTAACATCATCACTAAAATATGTTCCTAAGAACCTAAAGGAAGACTCAGGGGGACATGGCCTGACAAATACTCTTTGTAGACATCCAGAGGGACTTAAAATATACCTATCTTTCTAATATAAAATCATTCAAATCCAACTGCAATGTACAGTTGTTTGACGTGTGGCTTTAGTGGTGACATCAAAAGTCAGGAAAAAAAAAAAACATTTCCTGCACGTCGATTTAACTTTGAAAACTCTCCTAACAGGCTGAGAGTGAAACCACTGTTGTAACAAAAAGGTGGCCTTTGAAGACCAGACAACCTGTCAAACTAAAAATAACTCCACTGTGGTTTTTATTTAATTCTCAGTGATGTTGCTGTATTCATTTCTGTGCTATATTTTCTGCTTTAACTAGCTTGAAAGGCATAATAGTAAGACAGCATAAAAGCACAAACTAGTTTCCCGTGGTTATTATTACCTTTTGTGACACTGCTATATTTAGATGGCCGTGCTGAATGTAAGTGTGTATCTGTGACAAACACACACACACACACACACAGACACACACACACAGTCATCATCATTTGACTTGTCTTAAGCAATTCTGGTAAAAGTCAAGTTTAAGCAGGAATGCTGTGTACAAGATGAGTCCTGCTCTGATGTAGATCAGCGCCAACCAGGAATTAAAGGTGAATTGACCTGATTTCTCCCCGAGCCAGTGGATTGGATTGGCTTGACCCACCTTATTACATGTGTAAGCTCTGTGCAGTTTGTCTGGCAACGCTGTGTGTATCAGGATGTTGGATCAAACACTGATCTCCAGCCTGGCAGGTTTTGGATGGAGGAAAACACGAGTTAAGAGGGAAAGAGAGAAGAGGAAAGAAAGAGATGTCATTTCCTGGGCTTATCACACTGCAACAGACAAGCACTGATGCATTAGAACACAACCTTTCAGTTCCCACAGTTTACAATTAAAGGAAGCTGAGACTAAAATGAATCAAACATAAGGTGTGGCAGCTGCTGCAGTAGCATGTTATAGAGCTTAGAGCCAGATTTTTACAGAAGGAGCTCTGTGAACATATGGTTACATAAAGCGACTTAACACCCTCACACAAATTCATTCATTTAAGTTTTTTCACCATAAAGGAAAACTATTCATAGAAAAAAAAACCCACACTGAATAGTAACATAAATAAGAAACCAGTCTATAATTTCGGGTAGACACACAAGCAACACTACAAACTTTAGAACTTAAAGAAACACAGTGTCTCCGTATGAAAACAAAGCCTCAATCTTTTCCTGACAGACTACATTAAAATGTGGACATGTCGAATTAAAAAAACGCGTCCTTACGTTATATCACCAGCTCTGAAGTCGCCCTGGTGCCTGGTATCCGTGAAACTGTATCCGTGGTGTCGTTTGCATGTTTTTTTTCTTTGTTTACAGGTAAAGTGAGTGGGCTGCGGCTCACCTGCGCCTCGCGCCCATACAAACGCAGCCTCTTCCGGGACTTTCTGGTAAAGCTACACTGCACGAGCGCCAACGCACGTGACGAGCCGCTAGGTGTTTATAGTGCAACCTGCGAGCATCAAAAATGGGCAAATGTAGTCCACGGTACACAGAAAGGGCAATTTATCTCCTTCAAATTAACTTTAACTCTGGTTTATTAGTTATCACAAACAGAAAATCATAGGAAGCGTTTTCATATAGGCCACAGAGGTTTTACTCACTGCAAAAATAAAGGTATAAAGACATTAATCGGGTTTATGAAACCGTTATTAAACATATTTGGAGGTGGTAAAACTGTTCAGATTCTCAAATTATGATGACACTATTATTATTATGAACCATAGGAGCTAATAATATCAAACAGTACTGTGCAAAATCTTGGGCTACTACTTTTTTTTTTTTTAATTTTTAATTTTTAATTTTTTTTAACAAAGGTTATACTGACTATACAATAGTCTTTGTGAGTCTCTGTGTCAGGATAGGTAGTGGAATATAAGGGAATATGAAAAGTTAATAAATAAAATAAATATAAGAGTTTACTTTTTTGATGTTTCTATTGTAGACAATTCTTGCATTTTACTGTTCATACCATAAGCATGTGACATAAAAATCTTAAATCTTGATAAATAAATAAATATCAGGAGAAAATATGAAAACTTCAGAGACTCTATGGCACAGGTGTCAAACATGTGGCCCGGGGGCCAAATCTGGCCCACCAAAGGTTCCATTCCGGCCCACGGGATGAAAGTGCAAAAATTAACCTGAACAGTCAAGGTTGTCAAAATCATTTTGTTTCAGGTTCCACATACAGACCAATGTGATCTCAAGTACAAATAACAACACAATAACCCATAAATAATGACAACTACAGATTTTCTTTGTGAAAAATTATATAGAAAAAAATTAATGGAAAAAAATAACATTACACTGTGAAAATATGTACATTTACAAAACTATTCTTTCACAATAAAATACAAATAAATACATGAATAAAAACAAAGATGAACAACCTGAAATGTGCAATTTTAACAATATTCTGCCTGTTACAAAATGTTTTGTGCATTTATAGATCCACTGTGATCTGTAGTAGCGTTAATAATAAGAGATGTAATATTGTAGAAATTGTTCAAATTTTAGTTCCAAACACCAAAATTTTAACAATATTCTGCCTGTTACCAAATGTTTATGTAACATTGTGTGTAAATGTACATGTATAAATAATAAGTTGAGGCATAATATTGTTCAAATTGCACTACTTTTTCCAAATGAAATTTGTGTTTTTTCAGGTTATTCACATCTTTTTTGTAAAATGTAAATATTTTCATAATTTAGTTGGGGGGGTTTTAGTTCTAAAACAAAAAGAAAAACTTGGACTTGTCATTATTTATAGGTTATTAAGTCATTATTTTACTGGTCTGGCCTACTTGAGATCAAATTGGGCTGAATATGGCCCCTGAACCAAAATGAGTTTAACACCCCTGCTCTATGGGATCACCTGGACAGAGAAAAGGATAAAAAATAATTAAAAAAAAAAAAAAAAAAAAAAAAAGCCAAAAAAAAAAACAAAAAAACATGCAAAGTGTAAAGAAAACCTCTGGATCATTATGAAGGAAGCTTGGTACCACAAGGTTATTTTAGAAAACTTTGCCCCAAGAGAATTCAAGATCCACTGAATCCAAATAGTGCTCCTATTCAGTAATGATTGTTACCTGCAGTAGACATTAAGTCCTGAATTTTGCATGTACTGCAGGGCTATGTATAGTTTTGACACATTTTGTTGTTGTATCTTAATAAAAAGACTGAGAAATACCTGTCCATAAACTCATTTCAACCCTGAAAAGAGCAAAGGTAGTCTAAGACATTTGCACAGTACTGTCCAAGTATCAGTGTAAATCATCCATACCACTAACCACTTACACATAGTTATACTGTGTGACTGTAAAGAGGGTGTCTGATTAGTTTTATTAAAAGTGCACATACACCACACCACTATGTGTAAAACACCTGCTACAATCCACACCCTATATTCAGTTAAACCAATTCGTCATGACCTTTGATTTATGACAGTTTCATTGACCAACTTCTGCAACAAACTTGATAAGCCAACCTCACTGAGATATCTTGAAAATGAAAGTAGTATTCATTCAGTAGATAAACAAGAGTGGATTCAACTGGCAATATACAAATTTTATTCAAACATACTTTTGTATTTGAACAATATTCAGTAGGATTTAACAAAGAACTTTGTACTTGAAAATTCCTGTTGAATACAGTAGAAAAGAGTATATAGGGATATCACAGATTTAAAAAATATCTGCATAGCCAGAAAGAAGACCCAAAGAACCCCACAGGAAATGTCCTTGGCTTGGAAGCAAGGCTGCATACAGACAGTGTGACCTTTCCTCTTGCACTTTTTCTACATTTTTGCTCATAAACATTCAGTGAGACAAGTCAGATGGGGAGAGGTTTGATGCCAGAGATCATGACTCCACACATGCAGGTCAATGCATCAGCTGTAGTGTAACCCATGTCCACAGAACACAGGTTACAAACTCTTTCCATATGTGCCACTCAAAACGTCTTCTGAATTTGATCCAAGTAGTGTTAAAAGGTTAACTGATGGTAGCATACGTACCATGTTGGTCAGATGTATTAAAAAAAAAAAAAAAGTAAATCGATAAGAATTCAATACTTCTGCTCAATCACCAAATGATAAAAGCAGCACCAGTTCATTTGTGGGTTATGATAATGTAAGAATATGAGGTTTTTTTTGTATTTCGAAATGATCAGTGCTGGTTGATGATCAGTACCTGACAAGACAAATGTTTTCCTCCAAAGTGGTGAATCTGAGACTATAATGTACAGCCAGGATAAATTTCACAGAAATACGTGCACAAAAAAACATACTCGTAATGTAAAAGTGTTTCTATTATATATATATTTATATTATTATTTTAATGTTATTTCACCCATGAAAGTACCATGAAAATTAAAATTTGCATGAAGATGCTGGAAGCAAAACAAACTATTGTGTTATTTAAAAGGAATAAATTACAAAAATGATATATACAAAACATTAGAATATGAATATTTACAATTACGTTTCAGAATGCCAAATTGTTTTCTTTGAGTACGATTGGGAAGTTTTGTGCCCCCTGCTGGCTGGAGGGAGGCACGGTCACACTGTGCACAGTAGTATTCTCTCCAATGAGAAGAATATCTCCAGTGTATGATGGAGCCCAAAGATGCATTTATTATAATTAAAGTAAGTGAAACATATTCAAAGAGTTAATAATCTCCATGTTAATGAAGTTTATAACTGAAAGGAGACATGAATACAATTAACCTGATTTTAATTTGAAAAGAAATCAGCACCTTGAAACAATGCTGGTGAGCCAGTTGATAATGTACACAGGTGCAGAATCTCAAAATAGTGGGTTATCCTTTGATAAGAATAGTATAAGCTCTCCTTAAACAACTCACACATCATTGTAAGAACAGTTCATAGTAGTAAAATACACTTTTACACAGTAGAAGAGAGTATAAAAGAGATTTTCATTGGCACAAAAATCCTTGCAGCAGAATTATAGTCTTCTCCATCCTGAGATGACCTTTAGTGATCAGTAGCCATTTGTTTGTTAAGAAAAGTCTTGACTAGAAAAAGTCATACAGACTCTGCCTCTTCTTCTCTTCTTTGTGTTTTAGCAACAAACTAATTTGTCCAAAGTGGCCGACTAATGAGACAAGACAAAGTTAATTCTGAGGAGAAGCGTCAGCCTCTTATAACTCAGAGTAGTTTGGAGTTTGACCTGAATGATGCATGGGGAAGAATGGTTATAAATCAAAGGTAAAAGACATTCACCTGATAATATTCCAGTTGATCCAGGTATACAATTCAGAAAAAAAAAAAAAAAAAAAAAACAGAATTTCGAGTAAATTAGGTCCCAAATGGTTTCTTAAGTGGAAAATAGCACAGGTATGCTGTAAATAGCATCCCAAAGAAAGTGTCATAAAATGGGCATATTGAAGTGCGCTTTCAGCAGGACAGTATTTCTATCCAACAGTCATTGACATACCTCTTCCTTTTCAGTGATATACAGTCCATCCTTTCATAGTCTGGTGTCCTTTGCAGTGTTGAAGACGAGAATCTACATCATCAGTCAGGTAAATAAACACAGGAAGTACATATCATAATGGCTCTTTACAAACACATGGAAGGAGGGTAAACCTGCTCGGCTGTAAAGGATGTTTACTTGATTGTTGAACAGAACACAGTGCTCAGAATAACACAGTTCAGTCCCTTCCAACATGTCTGCTCTGACGGAGGGTTTTCAGTGAGTTTAGAAACAGGCAGATGTTAAATGCTGTTGGTTGATTTGATGTCGTGCTGATACTCATTAATGCCACAGAGGTGAGAGTCACTGATTGTACCAGAATGCCCTCGGCTTCCTACCCTGCATTACAAACATACCGATTCACTCAATTCTCATCCATGCACTCTCAACCAGATACACATGCTCAGAGTTGCACATGCATAGCACATGCACATACATATGTTCAGCCCAGTTACAGGTTCTCTCCTGGCTGGTACTGTGGCTCTGTGGAAGTGAAGTAATCCTCTAGGAAGCCCTGTAGGTATTCAAAGGTGGGTCTTTCCTCTGGCTCTTTTCTCCAGCAGGTCAGCATCAGCTCATGCAGGGATTCAGGACACTCTGCAGGGCATGGCATCCTATAACCACGCTCCACTTGGTCTAGCACCTCCCGATTTACCATACCTGGAGGAGAAACGTTGGCAACATATAATTACAGGGTTGCTTCTGAGTCATAACGTCCACTCATAAATCTTTCTGGACTAATGGAGTATGATGTCAATAGCTCCAGGTTTAGGTAATAAAACGAATATGTGCTCAGACTTCAGTAAACACACTTCCCCTAAGGACAGTAAGGCCTGAAAACAATCATCCTTACCTGGATAGGGCACTCGGCCTTTGGTAGCCAGTTCAGTCAGCAGGATCCCAAATGACCACACATCAGATTTAATGGTGAAGCGGCCATAAAGAGCAGCTTCAGGAGCCGTCCACTTAATAGGAAACTTGGCTCCTGTAAGAAAAATGTTTAGAGTGTGTTAACCACAGACGCTGCAAGATAATTCAGTCTAAAAAAAGTTAGCTAAAAGTTTACTAAAGTCTTCCTGTGGCCTTACCTTGCCGTGCAGTATATTCATTATCCTCGATGAGGCGTGCCAGACCAAAATCAGCCACTTTACACACTAGGTTATCTCCAACCAGGATGTTAGCTGCTCTGAGGTCTCTGTGCACATAGTTCATCCTCTCCACATAAGCCATTCCTGAAGCAATCTGAGAAAGATGTGATTTTAGAACCGGCTTCTACATATAAAACACTAATTCATAACAAATATTAACAAGTGGTGCCAGGCACAACAAACCCCACCCCTCGTACATATTGAAGCTTATTTTGACATGGATCCGGCTGATGGCATCATATCTATGAATGTGCTGATGTCGGCATATCAATTGCCTCTATATATGTGCCAAGTATGAAGTAAATTGAAAGAAAACTGATGTTTTTATAGACATGTGAAATTTCGCCCATTATAAGTAAATTGGAAAAAAAAAAGATTTTAAAAATTCATAACAAATTGAAACTTTGACCTATTTTTCCAAAATGTAAAAACCTCTATTCTGGGTCACTGGCAATCTATAAACCAAATTTGGTATAAATTCAACCAAGAGTTTTGCTGCTATAGAGATTTGAAATGTTGCTCAATGGGAAAAAAAAAAAGATTTTAAAAATTCATAAAAAATTTGAACTTTGATCTACTGTTCCCAAAATGTAATGAGAGCTAGGTCACTGGCAATCTATAAACCAAATTTGGTATGAAGCCAATCAGTGGGTTTGCTGCTAGAGTGTTAAAAGACAGACAAGCAAAGAAACAACAACAAAGAAACAAACAAACCAAACCAAAAACAATACCCCTTCCCTCCCCTTCGGCGGGCGGGGTAATGAGAAAAATTTCACAGGCCAAATTTTCCTGTGATGCAGTAGTGAGTTATTTGTGCTGACCTGTGAGGCCATGTCCACCAGCTGAGGGAGGCGGAGCATCTTTCCCATGTCTCCTTTCAGGAAGTCCAATAAGCTACCTGTTAGCAGGGACACATACCATAGGTTAGCCTAAATATGGATGAGTTATATTAGTGAGGTTTTCTATTCTGCTAACATCATAAATAATATCATAAACAATATCATAAATAATTTCAAATTAAAATGTTGAACACAAAATGTAATTATTTTAAAGGCAGTAAATGCATCATATTATGACATAGTTATACAGGTTTACTCAGTATATTTGCCATCTATTAATAGCACATGATGTTAAGATGCAACAATGCAAACTTGCTGACCTTTGCCCATGTATTCAGTGACAATGTAAATGGGTTCCTCAGATACCACAGCATATAGCTGAACCAGTTTTTCATGTCTCAGTTTCTTCATGACCTGTGCTTCCTGGAGGAAAGCCTCAGGGGACATGGTACCAGGCTTCAGAGTTTTGATAGCAACGCGTGTTGTACCGTTCCATGTTCCTGATAAAAATAAACACATGTGCCATGAGAATCCTATTAGTATTGATTTTTACAACTCAATTATCAACCCCCAGCACAGAAACAATATGAAACCAATTTAAAACACTGTGGAAGCTACAGCATTACCTACAAAGCTCATTTAATGACATGTCTTTTCTTTACTATGAATTAAAAAAACACAAGATGGCAGAAAATATTCTTAATGTGTGAAGGCTTTTGTTTCGATGAAAATTAAAGGATTATTTGAAAACCTGTTATACATGAAAACCTGTTACACCCATTTATACCCACTGAAGTCAATTCTTATTATCTTGCTATTTAACTGTGATCATTTGGTAATAATAGCTATTGTAATGCTGGGTGGGGCCATTAAATATTTTCCTACTGACCATGAACAAAAACAAAAGTATAAAAAAAAAAAAGGGGGATCCAGTGTAAAATATCACAAAACTTCTTGAAGGGCTTTAGTCCTTATGCAGTGTGTTCATTCAGCTGTGTCTTGGTACTTTCTTTTTTTAGTAATGTAAACAAGATGAACGGCCAGCATAAGTGCTCTTCATCCTCTCTCCTTATTAAATCATGGTTCTGCTTACCCATCCAGACCTCTCCAAAACAGCCTTGCCCAAGCTTGAGGTCGAGACGGAGAGACTCTCTGGGAATCTCCCAGGCATCCTTGGCCAAACCCTGAGTCTGTGGCTTCAGTACAGGACAAATATCTGTTAGACTGTGACACAGCCCATCAGCATGTTCTGGAGAGAAGACAAGAAATATAGTCACGTTATATTTTCAATGACCTTAACAGATTTGAGTGAAACAACAAATCATTGATGACCTGATAGTGAAGACGGGTACTGAACTCACTGCGGTAATGATTGACAAGCTGCTGCAGGGTGCTAAACTGCGTGCGTGAAGTGATGTAAAAGCCTCCACTGTCTAACTTCCTGATCTTGTAATGTTTCACATTCAGCCCTTTGGTGTTGTCATAGTCCAGTACAGATAAACAGTAGGCACCTGGGAAGGAAAAAGATAAATATTCCGGATTAAGTGCACACATTTATTGTAAAAGCTATTTTATAACAATCTGACACAGAGTAGCTGACAAATAAGAGTTAAATGTAGCAATAAAACTCAATAGACGTTAATAAACAAATATTTCAGTTTTCTTGCTACACCACCAGAGGGCAGTATCAGCCAATGAAAAATAAAAACTTGTTTTGTCATTGAACAGCCCAAGGCATGCGTCCCCCTTTTTTTGAAATATTTGAACTGGACTATATGGTCCTTGGTCTTACAGTCCTCAGCTTCATCTCCCCCCTGACCTACTTCTGTCTGGCTCACCCACTCAATACCTCCCCTCTGCTC
Organism: Sphaeramia orbicularis; assembly: GCF_902148855.1. Classification (NCBI taxonomy): domain Eukaryota; kingdom Metazoa; phylum Chordata; class Actinopteri; order Kurtiformes; family Apogonidae; genus Sphaeramia; species Sphaeramia orbicularis. Next base: position 21,586,667 of record NC_043963.1, read on the forward strand.
CTGCTCACCCATCATTTACTCGTTTTGACTCCGTTGTTCTCCCCGTGCCTGTTTTTACCCATTATGTGCAGTGCTCAGCCCGGTTACACATCCCATAATAGGAGTTGCTATCCTGCAGTGTGCATATGTACAAAAATCACAAACACACAGATCTAACCTATCCCAGAGGGACTATGCAGCAGCAGTTGCAGCAGAGCAGCTGCCCATCACAACTATCTCCAGACTCAGTCCCACGGGCGTCACATCCACACAACCACTCATCTAACATGCTGCAGCATGACACACAGAGAGCAGCAGGATATCATAAATCTAGACTACTAGAAATAATTAATTTTTTTTCTTTTTATTCCTTTTTTCCCTGACAAAAAAAACTAGAAATGACTGACAGTATATACCAATCAAGTAATCTAAAATGAAGCAGCAGTAATGATGCAATCAATCCACAGGGCAAAAATTGATCTGGATATAACTGGATTCAAGAGATCTGTTTTTAAAAGGGAGTATCCTCTCATCGGAGACCTTTTAACATTGTTTTACTGTTACAAATTATGTGGTGTTAAGTTTTGTATACAGATACAATACAACATCTGATACCCAGTGCAATCTCAGAGTGATACTTACTCTGACAAAGGCTTTGCTTGTTTTGGAGACTAACCGCTGGTTCTCCAGTAAGTACACACTAACCTTTGGTGGTCTCACTCTCTCTCACCAGGAAAGTCCCTCTCCTGTTCTCCAAACTTAGCAGCAGCCTCTCTGAGTCGCGGCGTGTGATTTTGCCAAAGTACCACCTGGTGAGGATGAGAGAGAAAACAAGGGACACACGGGAACAGGTTGGTGAGGGAGAGAAGATGCATGTGGGCGGAAGACAAGAAATGCCAAAGAGAGAGTGAGTTCTGCTCATTATTTTGGACTGTTATGTGAAATGCAAATGTGTCTGCATGCAGCATACTGCAGCTTACCTGGACTCTACAGTCAGTCTGAGATGACTGGTGAAGAAGAAGGCAAGAGTGAGAGATGACGCTGTTATGAAACGTTAGTTTGGATCCTATTTTGCGTAAGCAAGCAGGTTAGAATGCAAAAATTAGAAGCACATGCTCTATAGAAGTAGAAAGCAGTAAATCCACCACATTGATTTGAGCAAATCATATTGTGATTAAAAATCAGGACAATTCTAAACAGTCCTGTACTTGAGCTCTTGCATGACAGACTGATAAAAGAGACAGATCAATAAAAAAGAAGGGGTTTACTCTTCTGCCTGGATGGAGTCAGATGGAGCCACATAATTGCTGGGGATATAACCGCTCTCTCCAGTGGTGAGGGAGCGCGCCAGCCACCAGTCCCCTTCTCTGCACAGAAGAAACAAGGACACATAGTCTCATCACACATCCATAAAAAATGCCTCTATGAATTTTAGGGCTAGTGTTTATCAAGTATCTCTGAGTATATGAAATGATGTTTATTATTTTGCCTTTTTGGCATCTTCTAATAATGAGTACTGTACTAAATAATTTGTTGGGTCCTGAAGAAGCTTGATAAATATAAGCCCCAGGTATTTCAGTTAACAGTTAAAAATCACCATTTCAAGTAATAGCATAACTTCAAACAAACATGCACTCATGGCCATGGCAGCAGGAAGGGATGGAGCTGTTCTAGACATCATCAGGAAGTGAGTTACTGGCTTTGCAGCAGAAGATACATGTACAGGAAATAAAGTAACATTTTAGTTTTTTCCCTTGTAAGAAAATGTAATGGTTATAATGCTGCAAAACCTTGGATCAACTTCCTCTGACTACTCAAGGATCATGGGATATGCATGGAGTTACGTGGTTTGTGGTTTTCTAATGAAGTGGCGGTGCACACCATGAGTATATACTACAAACACACAGGTAAATGGACAGCACATTCACACGGAATTTCAGAGAAGCTTCACAAACCTGCAGTTCACCTTCCTCCTGTTAAAAAATGGTTTGTGATGGAATAGAAAAGAAAAATGGTGAACAAGAAAGGGGTTAAAGAAATACAGAAAGCACGTTATGAGTAGTAGCAGTACAGCAGAATACACAGAGAAGACAATCCATACACTGAAGTTATGAATTTAATAGATACAAACTGTTTCATAAATTAAAGATGTGGTTTAAGTAAATGGGTTTAAGAGAAAAACAACATGCAGAGGACACAATATTGTCACAACAAAAGTCATTGCACAGGACTAATAAGAGAGCAAAAAATGTCTTATGGACACTGTGCTATCCGTTAAGTAATCTCAGAGTTGGTTCATAGAATATGGATGCACTTGACCCAATAATGATCCAGGTCCTTGGCTTAAGGGGCCAGATGCAGTGTTAATCCACTATTGTCCTCAGCTCCTGCCTTCTAGGTCAGCAGTTTGTTAGTGGGTGAGCAGCACTGGGGGTGCAGCGCTACACTGTATGGTTCACTGCACCTCTATTGATTCGTACAGCAAACCCCTATTTTAAAAACAACCAGGATCCCCTTTTAACAGGTTATGATTTCATTGCAAAACTAGGTCTCACACTTTGTCTACTGTTTAGGAATGAGTTGGCGATAAAATTAGCCGTGTCCCTGCTGAGGTGCACTGAGCAGTGAAGTATAATCAGCTTTTGTGAATGGAGCCAGAATTGTAAAGAAATGTGTTACTTGACACAAATAGCCTTGCTGAAGTAAGCCCGTTTCTATGGTTACAGCAGGTTTCAGAGAGACGACAAGCGATATGCTTTTTGGGGTGCGCTCAAACAGAGGAGCACTGCCTTTGAACACATCAGCATGCAGTTACTCTCTATAATTCATGCTTTTTGGTGGACTACTGACTTTATCTGTGTATACTTGTGTTTGAGAAAGATGGTAGAACAGGCAGACATTGATATAAGGGGGAGGTGTTGTTTTGTGCATTTTCCTTACGTGTTGTTGACAATCTGGAGGCGTTCACCCTTCCTAAAAGACAGATCTGAGGCTGTTCGAGACTCATAGTCATACAGTGCCACAAAGGTCGTCACACCTCCTGTTAGCAGAGAAAGTTTTGCTATAAATACAAAGTACATTCAAGGTAAACAAAAAAAAAAAAAAAACCCTCACAAGAACTGTCAGTCTAAAATACATTGCTGACAATGTGCATTCTAAGTTCTTACCCGCTATTGTACATCTATTCGGAGAGGTGACACTATTGTTGTCAACACCCCCAAACAATGCCAGCTCTGCCTTGCTTGCCATTGGCTGATTGGAGTTGATCCCCCCATCCATAGTAGGGCTCCGATTGGGTGTTAATGACTGTTGAGCAGAGTTGAGGTGGTGCCCGCCAGCCCCTCCCCCAGAGCTGAGGTTGCCATCGAGGCTGCGGGTTCGCTGGCCTACATCCTTGGGCTTACTCTTGGATCCCCCCATGGCCAAGGCCTGCAACACAAGTCGGAGACAGAAAAAAAAAACTTGAGACCACAAAATGAAAAAGGACTTAATTAAATTACATTTAAAGAAATTATACAATCATCTCGAGTCAAATGAGCAAGCTCTTTTCATTTACATAGAAAACATTCTGTGGAAATATTTCTCTGACTGCCACAAGGCCAGATGCAGAAACCAGAGACAGACTGGAGACCGAGGCTCTAAGCCCACTGAGACACAGTGTCATGTAGACTGCATGAAGAAAAATCTCCCCGTGGATGGACGAGCAGCTGCCGCTCCACATTTTCAACAGACATGGGATCCAGTTCATCCCACCGCCACCAGCCGAGAGCATACACACATATGCAGACATGGAGGCAGACATGTTGCACATTCCTACATGCACATGTGTCAGTCACAGATGTACAGAGATATGCTACAGTGTTATGGGGTCACGGTCCTTACTTTGGCATAATTCACATAGATCTTTTAAAGAGGAAGTGATTTAGTATAGTTTATTACAGTTGTCTCTTGTCTTTTTTGATATAGTCAGACAGCAAAACCATTTGAAGAATTTATGTTGGATATTTTAAATTCCTTTTGGCATGTTAAAGACCGTCCATACACAAAAAGAAAAAAAAAATGGACATCTTATGGCTCTATTTTGAAGCCCATAAACTGTTTATATGCTCCATGTGACTCATAACAATTTCCTATAAAAACCCTGAAAATAACTTTTTTATCTTGATGCTGATAATAAACAGAAGTAGTTACAGGAACAGTTATGAAAGTGGTCGAAATCTGAATGTTCAGAAATGGACAATTCTCACATTCACTATGAATGCCCAGTGATAAACCCTGATCATAACAGAAGCAAAGAATCAAGAGGACAGTTTTGGATTGTAGTGGCTTTTCTCTGCATCTTTTCATTTCTTAATCTTCCCCGCCTACTCAGGCACATGAAGTAGCTCCGTAATCACAGCTTAGCGCAGGGAAATCATTACACTAAGCCAAGGATAATTTAGAGACTCAAGCCTCTGCTATCATGGATAGATGTAGCCACAGGGGGTCCACTAGGAAATGCTAATTAACAGAAAATACTAAGGTTTGTTAGCTTGGGTGTCCAGCGAACATGTGGTGAGTGTTAGGGTACTCCAACATCTGCTGACATCCCCTGCCTGTCTGCTGGTATTTAGAGGGACACACATCTGTTAGGGAAACAAGTGGAGTTAGTCTGAAGTAATGTCAGGCACAAATACAGTACAGTCCACTGGTGATGTAAGGAAAAATCTAATAATCTCAATGGTTCTTGTGTTTGAGGTGATACATCTAAGAAATACATTGGAAAAATTAGATAAAAGCAATATTTAGAGAGGTCGGAAGAAGTGATCTATCGTGAGAGTTAATTTAAGCATCATGAAAGAACAGAGCGGGGGGAGGAGGAAAAAGGAAGTAAGGAGGGGTCAATGGGGTTGGACAGTCGATATCTACCCTCCGCCCGCAGGCCATGTCTGCATAAAGGGGGTCGCATCACACACAAGTGTAACAGTGCGTGCAGGTTAACACACAGAGACACAAGAGATGAGACACAAAGATGACGGGTGGGCTCAGGGGGTCGCTCTTTGTGTGTTTTGTGCTCTCCTCTAGCAGACTATCTGAATGGTTAATAAGCCATCTGAGGCAGAGCGATGGATCCTTTCTCATCTCATTCCTGAGTCATGTAAAGACGTTCCACACAGATGCTGCTTTCACTTGAGGGGTGAAGCCTTAATGAGATATCTCACATTATGTGGACAGACTATGCTTAAATATCTTGGCTTAGGGTGACGTGCTGAATATGGTTACAGCAGATGTCACTTCTGAGGCATCTGATGTGGTGACTGAGACCCATTTCACAAATTGAAGCAAATCTGGTTCCTTTGAACACCAGTGTCCTAAGACACAGACAGCATACATGGACAAATTGAAGTAAAAAAAAAACGACCCAAAAGCCAGGGCTGAGCAGAGAACAGCTTCCAACAAAGCCATCTTTTGTCAGTTGACAGTGGGGAGTATAAACAAGACACAAAAGTTCCCTGTGCCTCATGGGTTGCCAGATTCTAGCATGTTTTAGCTGAAACAGCCAGTGGGAAATATGGAAATGAAGGAAGTCATGCCAGACACTGTCATGTTTTGCAGGAGAGTTGCCAGGATCACATCTTTGTGTTGTGCGTTTAATTAAAAGTATCATTTAACGATACTGATTTGGACTAATAGGGTTGAGGTACTGTACCGAGCATCTACTGTCTGCAGTTGCATGAAAATCCCTCTGGCGGGGTGGGGTTGTGGCTGGATGGGTGGGTGGGTGGGGGATTTACTTAATTATGCATAAGATCAGGCAATGAATTCCAAATCCTTCAAGTCTCCTGGGTTTTAGCTGAATGGGAATAGTCTTTTAATATTGCCATCGGGGTTGTTTTTCACCCTTTGCAGAATGCGGCATACCCCTGTTTTGCTTGTGCTTTTATTTCATGTGAGAAGAAAACAATTACAGTTGCTGAATGCTGTCGTCTCATTGAAAAAAACACAAAGGATGTAGTGTCATTCATCCATCAACAAGCTCCGCTGATCATGTCTTTGTCAGGACAAGATCATGACAGTGGACCATTTCCTTCAACAACACAGGCTTTGTAATGAATTCTGCCGTCTTCTGGCTCATTCTTAAAAACCTTTTCATCTTTTGGAAAGGATCAAACAGTTATGAAGATCAAAATTGAAGCAGCCCGCGTTAGATGTTCTATACGTAGACTTAATGAAAGAAGATTTCCAACTCTGAACTCACAGTAAACTCAAAGTAAGACTGAGAAAGACAGTGAAATTCTGCTATGCCAAGTGGCAAGTTAGGGCTTGTATGCCGATATGACAGCTGCAGTAGACCCCTCAGTTCTTCTAGTTGTTACTGGCCTGTGGTCTACATGAACAAGTTACGGCACAGTATGTTCACTAAAACACCAACGTATTTAAAGGCTCTGCTAACAGGTTAAAGGTCACAACTAAGCTTTTGCTGTAACACTATCACATCAACAACAAAGCTTTTGTTTTAGCACTTCATCGCATTGTAAATATCACAACCCTTCCTGCAAAGTAATTTCTTGCAATTCCTCAATTCCTCTTTGTTCACCTATTATGAATAATTACTGTTGCATTAATCTAATTGTAAACCTCTGCACGTCATCTGAGAAAGACATATCCAGTAATTCAATTTGCAATACACACAAACCTTCTGGCCCTCTGAGCAATAAATCTAAAAGTCCAAGGATGTGTTCCTGAATGTTGCCACTTTGCCAGATAACACAAACAAATGAACATTTAGTCTCCACATGCACGCCTCCTCTGAACGTCCTCTTTCATGGCAGCGGAGGAAACAACACGTGCAGACAGTAGGGAGATAGTATCCTGTTTTTATTACATTTGCATAAGCAGACATCAAACAATTAAAATGGCGCATGTATGTGTGTGTGTTCTGTTGTGCTTGAGAACATGAATGTTAATGGACACACATGCAAACACAAAATTATAGCAGAACAAAGAAACTGCAGCTGTAGAGTCACACTTAATGTTGTACACTGTTGCCCACAAAGCTAGAATAAAATATTATTACCTCTTAACTGTTTACGACTATTTTTGGTTATTTCTCCACACGTGACAGCACCAGTTACAGTGAGGACAGTGAGTCAACAATCTGAGGTTAAATGTGGTCTACAGGTACTGTAAGGTCCACCTCTGCAAGAACAGTGACTGTAGCATTGTTAGGTACCATGAAGTAAAGGTACTAATGTAAGGAATGATATTCAAAGGGACAATCTGTATGTTGACAGGTGTCTGGATCAGTACTTATGTTGGTCTAATGTTCTAAAAGTGATGTTCTAATGTTCTAAAATACATGTTCCTTTCACCTTGCATGTGGTTTACTTGTATTTTTTAACATATATATTTCTTAAATATATGCAGGGTTATTCAAAAACAATGAACCGATTTCATTATGCAATATTTTAATAAGGAAAAGCAATAGAAAACTACAGCCAAGTCACAAGTATTCTACTCACAATCAACTTGTATTTCCTGTCTTACAAGTGTCCAATGTGGCTACCACCTGCAGCACGGACAACATCAATGCAATAAGAGAATTCCTCCCAGACGGGTATCAGCATATCATGATCCACTGAGTTGATCGCTGTTGTTATTCAATGTTTAAGGGCATCAAGGTTAGTTGGTAGTGGTAAAACATAAACGTGATCTTTTATATATCCCCACAAAAAAAAAAATCCCACACGGTGAAGTCTGGGGATCTCACAGACCAAGCACAAAGAGCAAGGTCTTGGGCCCCCTTCCAACCAATCCATTGCCCCTGGCGCCCCTGTGGCAGCCATTCAAAACTTAGAAAACTCCTCTTTCAAATGGTCACTGACTCATTCCATGACGATGTTTGAGAACTGAAGCAATGTGACATGAAATTGGTTCATTCTTTTTGAATAACCCTGTATATATAATTTTTTTTGCCACTTACGGGCAAGGAACCAAATACGGTAACTTCGTAAACCTTGATTTTCTACATGAAAATAAAAAATGTTGAAAAATTTCACAAAAGTAATAAAGTCTTGTTATGTCCTGCAATAACACATTAAGGTTGAAATCTTGAATATTAGGGTATTTCTATGAGTGCCCTATAAAGGGTTAATTGTAACAATGTGATTTATTCTTGATGGTTAAATCAGAGATGATTACTTGTGTGTACAAACAGGAATAAGAGGAAACTGTCTGGGAACATAGTTTTTCCAACTTTATGGGCAACGGTGCATATGTTGATACTGGTACTAATATTCACTTTGTCAAAATCGGTACAAATCTTCCATTTTAAATGGTATAGCTATTGCAGAACTCTTAATTTTTCAAAGACTCAAAGCAGTTTCATAACATAATTATGTACTGCAATGGCCTTGGTTAATATAATGTCTGCTTTACCCGTTTGTGTCCTGTTTCATAACCTCAATCAAAAAATGATTTTATAGTTTTAACAATATTTACCAGAATGATAAGTTGCCTGTTCACATGCTGTCATTAATAAAAGTCTATAAGCCATGCACACAGGATGTTTTTACTATTACTTATGAATTTTACTCCATAGGTCAAGCACATGAGCAATTTGGTCAGTGCCATAAAAGTATCAAGGTTTACTCTTTTCTGTTTCCACTTTTTTAATTTGTGCTAAAATATAAGATCTAACATGTCACTAATTGATATATTGTTTACAATGTTCACAAGATTATACTGTTGCCATAATATCATTTGGTACAAAGCATGAGGTACAGCTGGTTCTGGATGAGATGGACATGTGTTGTGCACGTATTAATAAAACTAACTAAAACTGTAAAATATCATGAAAATGACATTTAGATTTCTCTGGATGTTGTGATTTGCTATTGTGATTTCAGTCTACTTGCTTATTTGGCTATCAACACAGAAACTTAAAGCTTCAGCATTAAATATGTTTTTGGAATAACTGGGCAAAAACTCTATACATAAAGAGGTAAGAGTGAAAAACATGGGATTGACTATGGAAGTTTTGTTGGACATGAATCTACTGTTCTAATCAAAGGTTTTTCACAGAAGCAACAGGATTGCAGCTCCCATAAATGAGGTAATTTGGCTTCACTTTTCCATAGCAACATGAAACAAAGGTCATCCATCTTTATATTTACTCTTTTAATATGGACAGACACAAGAAAGCTGCAGAAGAAAGGACTGTATTTTCCAATTTTTCATCCTGATTTCTACCAGGAAAACCAAAGATAAATAAACTTAGAAAACAAGGTGTAGTGACTTCCATTTTGCACCCAAAATATCTACATACTCACTCACTCTGGAACTGTAAATGGCAACCTTTTGCATGTATATAGTTGCATTAACTTTCACCACAACAATGAGCCTAAATTTTACATGAGGATGCTGCTGTTCAAAAAATAATGAACATGCATGTCATAAATTAATGTTATAAATAAAAAATGTATCAATCAGTTTTGAAGGTTTTTCTATTAGCAGCAGTAGAAGGGTCAATCATGTCAAGAGAACTGCAATGATTATCAATTTTAAAAGAACTAATCATCGGTTATTTTGATAATCGATTGCTGTTTCAGTCAAATCTGTTGGTTTCATCTTTTCAAATGTTTTGTAGAGCTACAGTATCTATTTAGCTAATTGACTAATCAGCACAGCTCTAATTTTCTGCTGTTCTTCGTCTTATATCATGTTGGTTTTATCAACTCAAACATTAGACAAGAAATAACTGATTAATTAACAAGAAGCCTTGTACACAACTCAGCGGGTATATCCTCTCTCCTCTGGCTATAACCAGCAAAGATGCAGACCAGGTTTCCTTGATTTGATCAATTATAACCTGCTGCCATCTGGTTGTCATATACAGTAACCATCTGAGCAAAGTATTTGCAGCACATGGCCAGGTTAATTCACTAGCGCTCAGTGTTTGCTTCTCTCAATAAAAACGAAAAGGGACCATGCAAACAACAGATGACATGCTAGCTTAAGGGAGAGGAACGGACAAGTTTTAACACAGAATGGATACATGTGTGTCTGTGTAAATCAGTGCATGTGATCCTAATGTCAGCCTGGTGGATGTATTCCTTCAACTTAATGCTCTCTATGTAATTACTATGGGGGTAAAGTGGGAAGGCTTTGGCTCCTGCGTCACCAGCCGCCAGTCGTAGTATAATCCAACCCTGCTTGTTCTGTGCAGATTATTAACATCTATTCCCTAATCGTATTCAGCAAAAGTGATGACATTCCATCTGGGGCCTGCAAACAACGCGCTTGCTGCAATGACAAGACAGGACAGACCGGTCAAACCACTACTGCTGCACTCCTCTTATCCTGTCTCAACAAATCCATCTGGGAAGGAAAAAACTGGAAAAAAAATCTCTACTGAGAGCACCTCAAGCAATTTACCAGTCAGTCACACAGTTTGATTTAGCAACTCCCATTGTGGAGCACATACAGTACAGGTTGGCTGTTTCCTGGTTCTGACTAAGGGCTGGTTTAACTCGAATGTCATGTTTCTCTTCTCCTTCAACAAACATCAACAGAGTGAATGGTTTCTTGGATGTGTTTGCACACCAGTACTACCCCCGCACAGGTCTCAGTGACTGAGTAATATCCATCCACACTTCCCATTTAGTTACTCATTAGGCCAGACATTATAAAGAGCTAAGATGAAGTAACACAGCAGAGAGCATGTCATACAGCCAGTGGCATTTCGTCTCTCCTGTATTGCTGTTATGTCCTGAATCAGACTGTGCTCAGAGCCAGAAGCCTTCTACATGTTTGGAGTTCTGAAGGTAAACACACGCCCCCGTTGGCAGGACTTTGCTGAGTCCTGGATAAAGTGTGTGTACCGATGCCCCCCCACCCCTCCCCACCACCACCTCTGTGCTCCTGTCACGGACAGACACAGGGATGGGGAGGTAGTGAAGTCAATATTTACCACTCCACAGACATGCATACACACACAGATCCCGGCTGTTGCTATGGAGGCGATTCCAAGCATTCCACAAACCAACAAACTGCACAGATGTAGGATAGTTGCACACTGAGTTTCTGGGCCAAAACACTGCGTGCCTATCTGATGAAGAAAAAGGCAAGATTAGCTGAGGCTGCGTCTCGCTAATTTATGTGGGATGTCTGTCACTTCCTGAGAGTGTTTAGGAGAGAAACAAGCAGAGGAGGGCGTTTGGAAGAAGGAAAAAGTGACACAGAGAAAGTGAGAGGAGGTGAGATTACCTGGAGGAGTTGTACCATTGTGATGTTTTTGGTTGAACCCCAAGAGATTCCCATAAAAACACCATGTTTACCCTTTTTCACAGTCTCTCAGGAGCCTGTGGAGCTTTGCTTTCTATAATAGGATCAGAGGATGTGAGCCCTTATCCCTTTTACTATGAGTTTGTGTATTTTTCACCAGTGGCATTTTTGCAGAGATAATAATAAAGGATAAAAAATAAAACAGTAACCCACATTCAGATCACCTTTTGTTTGCCAAATGGCACATCTAACCTGACCTTAACATCATATGACTGCAGCAGCTGGCTAGTTCATCTTAAACCCACTGCTTACACAGTAATATTTCTGTCCTGTCCCAAACAACAAACACTGTTGGCAACCACCACAGGTTCATGGATTTTCTGTTATCCCTCGTTCCTAATCTGACTATGACATACATCAAATTATTTTAGGATTGAGGCTCAGTAAGAAAATATCTGGGCCATTTTAGATGAGGTGATTTGTTGGCTTGGGCAAAGGAGAGTGGCAGAAAGGCAGAAACCTGCTGCGACACGTCTGTTTTATGTCGATCTACATCACTGGTAAAAGAACAAGATGGAAAAGCAGACTACAGAATATTTTATAAGAAGGTCTCTGTGTCAAATTAGGCAATTATAGACTCAGAAATTCTTCCTGTGACTTGTCTGAGAGAAGGGACAGACTGTAATGAGTACTATACTATTAGGAGGCTGACAACTTGTAGTCTTGGTCTGGCATATTCTCGCACTCTTTCTTCCCATCATCATTTTTCTTCTCCAACAAGAATAAGTGCCAATCATTCCATCCTGAACACTTGCAACATCCACAAGCAGCATTGAGATTAAATATAAAGACGACAATACTAAGGGACACTTCAAAACACTTCCCAAAACATGAAAAATGTCCAGACCTGAAAATTTGCATGTTGCTCTCCTAGTTGTAGTTTAGGTCTGGAAAAAAAAAACAAAAACAAAGCAAAAGGCTTACCTATTTGGAGAAACAGTAGTCAGGTGATTTAACTGAGGCCATCAACTAACCTTCCTAGACTGGGTGTGACTAGCATGGCTTAGATGAGACAGACAGAGGACATTGCAGTAATTTCCTCCAATTAGCTCATCGAGTTTGTTGCAAAACTGCAAATAAATTCCAGCACATTATCTAACAGTTAGGACAGTTACAGAGTTAAACACAGTACAAGTTTAATGTTTATGGCAAAAGACAGCATGAAATTGAAGATGAACTAATTGTAAGCAAACACCCTGCTGAACATGTTAAAACAAATGCCCTGTTTTGTTGCTCAAGGTCTCTCAGCTGCTCCCATATCACCTCTGATGAACAGACTTGCGTCAAACAGCAGCAGTAGCAATCACTCCAGAAAAACTACAAGATCTGAGGCATCTGTGGCATGCACAGTACCGTGACTGCTGAAAGACCTGCGGGTGTTCACTGTATTGTGTCGATATGTGAGCACTGTTCCACTGTAGTGTACTAAAAGACTAAGAATAGACAGAATGCTTTATACGATACTGGGGAAAATCTGCTGTACTCCTTCTGACAAATACCCCCGTTGTGACGCTTGTGGGCTTTACCCTGACATTAGCCTCATATTTTTCTTCTTCTTCTTCTCTCTCTCTTTTCTGCAGCTCTCATCTAAATATGGTCATTATGTGAACTGAGACTGATGAGCTGTGGTCATGTGTTCAAACACGAAGAGGAGAAGACTGAGAGGAAGAGAGATGGAGGAAGGGAGGAGAAGAAAAAGATAATCCTCAAGGGCTTTGGCTCGCTTTATTCCCCCCAAGTCTTACTCCTTCACATTGGGTCTATTCCCCTTCCTGTGCTCTCTCCCTCTCCCCATTCTTCTCTACAATCCTTTCAGGAGATTTCTAGGAGGAAATGGTTGAAATAAAAGACCTTGTTTCCTCTAGTGTGTCAGCCATACTGTATGTCATGTGAGAAGGAAAAACATCCTTTTTCGGCTTTTGAAATATCCCCAAAACTGTAATCAACTCCAAGGGGAGGGGCAGCACTACCACTGAGAGCAGTATTTGACACCAGAAAATGTAAGGCTCCAAAAAACCAACGCAGACTGCCAAATGACATAAATATACAAGAGATGCAGTATAAAAAAGCACTCAAAAGAAGCCTGCAATATCATATAGGCTTATGATTTCATGCTTAAGGGTAGCTATCCCCTGTTGCCTACAGTGAACTCAAGGAAACCCTTAAATTCACCCCTTCTCATTACATTTCAAAGAGGAGCATTTGATCTGCTCATGTCCACAGAGACCGCATGTGCCTCATGCTTCAGTAACCTAGGGCTTTCACCATTTAACTTCTGATCTACACAGTCAGGCAGGAAGAGAAATCCCAGCCGCTCTGAAATTATCACTGAAATCTAAAACACAACCCAAAGGGATTGCCACATGTATAAAACATAGAACAGAAAATGCTGGCTTTCAGTTTATGAAGCGACATTAAACGCATGTAAACATGTTCAGATATGGGAAAGAGAGCCAGGTGTGTGTATGCAAGCGGTGCTGCATTCCCAGGTTTGTTGCAGCGATGTGACTGAGCTCACTCATGGCTGAGGAATGCACAGTGGAGGACAAGGCGAGTTTCAACTGCTCTCCTGCTCACACAGCCCAGAGCAGGAATGTACGGGAAGCAGGTAGAGACACCATCGGCCCAAGATGTTCAGGCTGCACTGAGTCACAGACAGCACCCAATACCTTCAGCATCCGTCACATATCACAAGAAATGGAATGTAGCCACAACGCACACTGTTCAATGTGCTGTCAAAGAGTACAGTATCAAACTGTGCAATTTGGACAATAAAAATAAAAAAAAATAAATAAATAAAAGTAAGCAGAATTCTTTCATAATAACACTTCAATCAGGCTGCAAAGAATGATTATTTTCATTGCTGATAATTTTCTCCATTAATTCAGCATTATTTATTCCATTATTTCTTTGATTCCTGAAATGTCATAAAAGGTTGACATAGCATCTGCAAAAACCCAAGATGAAGTCCTATTTGGTTAACAACCCAGAGGTATTCAGTTTACAGTCACAGAGGAATGAACCCAGAGAAACTGGAATCACAGACATTTGACTTTTCTCTGAAAAAACAAAACAAAAACAAGTTAAAAAAAAATGATTAGCGATTATCACAATAGTTCCAGCAAATAATAGTAATAATTTATTAGTTGTTGCAGCCACTCTTTTTGAGCACACTGTAATTCAAGTGATTTGAGAAGATACAGGACTCTCATGACTCTTTTTTTTTTCTGTTAGAGATCTGCTGGAGGATTTTCAGCCAATCACAGGTCTTTCCAAAGAGGAGGGATATAAAAATGGGTAATTAAAAGCTGCATCGACCCACTGTATCATGAAATGACACTGTATCATCAGTCTAGGAGGAGTGTGTGTATTAATGAATCCAGTCATGTTTTCCACAAATGTGTGGAAAAACTGAGGCTTTAAATGCACACAGAGTTTCATGCTGTGGCCGATCATTAGCTAATTCCCATACGTCTGCATCTTCACATACATTATTATTTAAAAATATGTATACATAATTCCCACGTTGTCTTATCTGCCAAAACAGAATAGTAAAGAGGCAGTTACTCTACAAAACAAATTAAAGGAAAGGGAGCAGTGCATCCACTGTGCCTGGTAATTGTATAAATAAAGCATGCTGCTCCATCTTTTCTATTGCCGCTTTGCTTTCATTCAAACTGAAAAAGAGAAACGCTCACACAAAGTTCCCAGTATTGGGGCCCTGCTTCCTTTGAGATATACAAATAATAGCAGTAAAAATCTGAAACACCCACCTGGGTTTGCCATTAAAATTTTAAAATGGGCCCATGTCACGCTTCATCATCAAAACATAACTGTTCCCTGCTTTGGCATTTCCATAACAGATTGGACAGCGAGGCCCCCCAACACTGAAGTGATTTCCTCCATGTCTTTTAAACCACCTCTTTGTTCAGCAGGCCCTGATTTCAATATTCAAATGGACCTCAGTGGGACGGTGACACAGAGAATGAGACGCCGACTGTGAGGCGACCAGTAAAGGAGAGAGAGTGAGTTGGTGGCGTACAGCGAAAGACAGCAGAGGTTCATCCAGAGAGAGGAGGAAGATACACCTGCTGTTTCTTAGATCCAGGATAAAAAAAAAACACAACTGTGCCTAAAACATCTGTCAGTGACAAACAACAAAATACATGAATAAGTGGAATACGGATACAGCTTTGTACTTTTAATTATATTGTGAAAAACAACTTTAACTGAAGATGGGGGTGTTTTAGGAGCTGCAATACCAAATGTATAAATGTGAGAAACAACTCTTGGCTAAGTAATCACTGAGTCACTGGTATTGTTCAGCAGCCTCCCACAGATCTATTACGGTCAGTCTTAGGCCATTAATCTAAAAAAAAAAAACAAACCTTAAACAACTCAGATACAGTAAGCCATTTGTGTAGTAACATGACTTTAGAGAACAGTGATAAATTATAGTCTCAGCCAGTTTCTTTTTGATGAAGAAAAGATGAAAATACATTCTGTGCCACCCACATATCTTAATGCATAAAAGTTCCACACAAATATGTACCTGTTATTTGGTTTTACACTAATTATAAGATCTTGTTGAGTCTGTGAGAGGGCAGGATCTGCAGAAAAACTCCCATGTCAACACAGACTGCAGTGATTTTCAGAGGAGGGAGGACCTCACGTTTTAAGACTGAAAGGGGGAGAGAGCAGCATGTGCTCTTCCCAGCATCTCATCATCCTCCTGACCGGGCTTGCACAGCTGCGCCTACACAAAGCCACACATAGAGGTATCTCTCTAAATGCCAAAGACGCTTTTCCTGTCACAAAGAAACACGCACGGCCAAACTTGCGGGGAGCGCTGGGAATGAGGGAGCGGGAGTTATAGCTTTTCCACACAGGCAACAGTGGGTGGATTGAGTGGAGATGCATGGCCTGTGTCACCCTGGCCTGTTCCCAGAGCAGAGGGACAGGAAGTGGCCAGAGATCCTGGGAGGATACAAGCCCTCCTCTGTCTGACTGTATCAAACCACTATCAGATACTCTATTCAAATAGCCAGGGAACGCAAGCCAGCTTAGAAGGAGATTGACATGTCAGAGAACTTCACTTCAGTTCTACTTCACATCCTTATCATTCACGCTGTGCAATCATTAGCTCTGTGCCGTTATGCTGATATAAACTCACTTCTCTATTGCGGTCAATAAACCATTATAGCATAGGCTATAAAGTTATTATTTTCATGGAAGTAAAACATAACCACTGTTTAAACATGAGAGGCAGCATAAAAGTAGATAGACAACTGACAGATAGAGAAAACTACAGAGACAAACAGATAGATAAAGCACAACAGGATGGTAGCAACTTGAAACAGTTAAAAAAAAAAAAAAAAAAGAAAGACAGAAAGAAAGAACAGGTGGTACTGGCATTCTCATGCTCAACCGTATGCCCTTGAACATAGCTGGGAACTAATTAGCACCAAATCTGGGCCAGAGCGACAGAAGTTTAGTATCTGCCACATGAAAAATTCAGAGGTCTTTGTAAGTGGGAAGCCATCACAAATCTCATGCTCCCCTTCAACTATACAATGATTCTATCTTTGTGCCTCTCCCCTTGGTATCACACATCTCACTGGCAAATAGAAGAAGAGTTGATGCTGGCATTACACAAGTGTTTTGTTTGTTAAGCACTCTGAAGCCAAAAGGCAATACTCTGTTGTTTCACCAAGGCAGATTCACAGTACTACTATTACTAGAGGCCTGAATCCCTTACAGTCATCCTCTGTTCAGTCATTATTTGAGAACCCTACTCATATTATCGTCCTCTGGCCAATAAACTTCTTCTTTTCTAAAATATCACAAACTGTTATCGTATGTCCTCTGTAGTCAATGCCAATTAATCCTCATTTGACCTAAAGGAAAGTGGGACACACTGATGAGATCAAATGATGACCTCAGCAAACCGCCAGCTACAGTAGAGTATGTTTAATGCAACTGCTCAATTTGGCCCAATGCACTTTAAAAGGATCCACGGAGGCAAAATATACAATTTGCTATCAAAATGTTTGGCTGGGAGGCTTGAGAAACACTTAATCTTTATACCGCCGCCGGATGGCTGTGGTAACAAGCAGTTCATTGATGCCAGGGCCAGTGTATCACCCTGACAGACAGACAGACCACTCCAGTATGAGCGTGAACAAAGGGGCCAGTCCACAGCCACGTTGCCAATTAGCAGGAATTTCTGCCTCAAGAGCCACTTTCCACCAATCTCATTGGAGCTGACATAAACATCTACGGCTTTCACTGGAGGGCATTCACAGGATTCCAAGGAGTATTAGGTCCCTTCTGTGAGGCCTGAAATGTGCCGGTTGGAAAGTACAATGGAGCGTCTCGAACCACTGTGACAAACACTTCTCACTTACTGTTTTACCGGATCTCCCAGCGCAGAAAGAAACACCAGTGTAGCAAGAAAATGAAAGGAAGAAGAAAAAGAATTTTAAAAAAGGCAGTGAGGGAAAGTGGACATTATGGGTGCCCTGGGGCGTTTCCACATAACACAGCTTCATCCCCTGCATCAGTTTGCATGTCATTGACCCAGTACTAAAATTTAGGATATAGAATCTAGGGAATAATATGCTTTTGCCTGCTTCCTGCCAAACATCCTAATTCCTTCAGGAAATGGAAAAAATACAAACAGGCAAAATCTGTACAGGATTAGCCTAATACACAACTGATAATAAATGCGGTAACAATTTTATTTTCATTACACATTATCGCCGCTTCTCTGAAATGTGAAATATTTCAGATTTCATAAAGGATTACTGAGATAGAAAAAACAAGCTGGAACTGACTGTGGGTTTACACTAAATATTTGGGTTTTAGGCAGATCAAAAGACTGCAGCAACACAGTGCAATAGTGGTACAGCAGGGTTACGAGTGTGTGTGTCTGTGTGTGAGGACACAAGAGCTGTACAAAGTGTTATATCCCAAATGCTGTGATTGCAAATGTGTCACACATTGACGTCTTGCACAAACTGACAGGCTGATATTTAAGTGTCTGGGGCGAAAATCTGGTCTAGACACTGAACTTGAGTTAATATTTTTTTTCTCAGATGAATGACAACACACTAGGTTAGCAGGTCTGAGGGCTGATCCTGGATCAGCAGTCTGGTTTGGAGAGTCTGGACTCATGTGTACAGTAGATACAGGCCAATGAGTGGTTACAATGTCTGAACACAAACACATATGGAAGCATACAGGCTCTATCTAGGGCTTACCTCATTAAATTATAGGCTATACTATTACTTTTAATTCGATGCATACCTAGCCTCTTCTATTATTAGTTAGAACCACATTAAAGTAAATATTTTGGCAGTTTGACTCATGTTGAGTGGGAGTGACTAATCCTAAGCATATGACAGCCCTGTCTCTAAAGCCTGTGGGATCCTGAGAAGGAAGGCAATTTAAGCAAACAGGCAAAAACATATATTTACAACATGCCCCAGTGAAAAATAGCTTATATATAATTCAGTTTCAACAGCCTCCTCCCTCAGACATGAAACTGAAGGTGGTACAACCGGTAACCCATAAAAACTCACTGCAGAGTGCCTGGACCTGCCAAGGCTCAGTTACAACCACTGCACATTCAATAAGGGGATAGGAAGATGTTAATGCTGCTAAAAGTACCTCAGACTTTCCACTCTGAGGCAAAGGCATCTCCAAAAGCTTTAAGGAGTCATTGTTAAGTATCCAGATTGACATTAAACTTAGTGCGTAAAAGGATAGACATTAAACTTTGTGCGTAAAAGGGAAAATACATCATTACTGATTGAAAGTAATGAATTTGGAACAATCTAATGTGAAATCTGGGGTCATAAAAGGAACAAAAAAGTATAGTTTGTGTGTCTGAACGCTTATTTCTATAGAACACAGTCATCTGCTGCGTTGTTCAAAGCCCTCATTCATTTTTAATGTCCCCCTGTCTGTCTGCCTGTCATTATCTAAGTGACACTAAAATAACTAGTTCACTTACCCCGACGTTCAGGCTTCAGGAGATTTGGCGTCGTCGCTCTCGTGCAGCTCAGACGGGCGGGTTTCACATCAAACCATTAATGAAAGTGACTGAAGAGAAGGCAGGCAGACTCAAGGATCCGAAAGTCAGGACTCGGAACAGCAGAGACTGTGTTTTTTTTTTTCTTTTGGTGCCAAAACGAAAGACAGGACGGAGGAGAGGCGTTCAGGGATCCCATTCAACTGGAGGGGCGGCCCGGTGAAGTCATGACGGGGGAAGCCTCGTGAGCTGAAGAAGAGCCGGTTTTCATTCGCAGAAATTCGCTCGAATTAAAGTAGAAACACGTAACCCAGTGGTAACACGGTGGGGAGTTTCTGGTACAAGTGGGTGACGTGCAGGAGGGACACCAAACCCAGACCAAAACACTGGGATGGGATGTGAGAGGGACGGAGGGGCGGGGCCTCCTCTGGAACCTCAAGCTCTGATTGGTGGAATGGTTTAATAAATAATAAACGTCAGATTTGGCTGAATGGCGCATGACGGAAGCCCCTCCTCACCTGACAGCACAGGTTCAGACCTGCACCTCTACTGTACATACCGAGGATTTAGTCAATACCAGTACATGCACCTCTGACTTTTGGAGGTTTATGATTCTAGAACTAAAATGAACTGAAATAAACCTTTAATTAAGTTGACCACATGTCTTACCGCTAAAATCTAATTAGAATCAATCAAAGTAAAAACAAACAAAAAAAGAAAATATACATATAACACCGAGGAAACCTCTCTCATCCATGGCGAACTGAAAGATAAAGCTTAAAAAAAATAAATAAATAAAATAAGTAAAAGACATTGTATCATTTGGAGGTTAAATCAAAGTTGCTTGTCCTTTGAGAGTTACACAATACTGCCATCTAGTGTTTAAACAAGAAGCGACAAGGAAACAAGCAAAGAAGACAAAATTCAATTGAAATCACTTTCAGAAAAGAAATAAATTATTATTATTAACAGCCATGGACAGCAATTACAGTAATTTCACACACATTAATGCGTCAGTTTGTTCAGAAATTACCAAAAAATTGCATATGAAACTTCAAGAAGAAGAATTAGAGGGGCAGTTAAAATGTTAAAATTAGCCAGTGTCAGAGTGGGGGATATAAAGAAATCCAACATATTTTTTTATTAGAGTAAAATGAAAATCCTTAATGCTTCAATGGACAAAGGATTAAATTTTTTGCTTTAAAAAATTCACTTAACCCTAGGGGCAAAAGCAAAGAGCATCTTCCATTAAATACAATGACTCCCAGGAGCACTTTACAACAAACCCATTAAAATGTTTGGAAAAAGAAAAAAAAAAAAACATCAAAAAACATCACTATGTACTTGGACTGTAGGGGTGCTATGTTTGTGCTCTTTAAGTTTTATTTTTTTAATATCATATCACATACTTCACTCTTCTGGATGTTGTGTGTTTGTTTTAGCATATGACTGTTAAACTGTATGTCATTGTTGTGCTTGAATACTTCTATGTTTTGTGATTTATATATGATCAACTGTTACCAAGCTGTAATGCACTTTTTTTCCAGGATTTTTTTTTTTCCTCTCCTCATTCTCTTCTCTCTTTCATAGGGTCTATCCAGTCAATGCTACACATCTCTGGGAAGAATAAAAAAAACTTTTTTTTGCTTCTGCCACTATGACATTTTCCATATGTTTTCCTGTCTGATGTGTTGGGCTATCACACCTCCACTATCTCCAATAGACTCACTCTATTCTTGTATATGCCATCTTTCATTTCCGTGATTGGAAATGACTGTGAACGCTTCAGTCATCCAAGTCTCTGGTGTCAGACGACCCTATAGGGAAGAGCATATCACTCTCCAGTGAGAGGTTGCTGCCCAGACCGGCCATTCGGCTCCGTAGCAGAAAATGTGTCCTCCTCTGCAGTAACCTCTGCTGCTCCTGCTTCAGCTCCACATATGAGCGTGAGAAGGTGTGGAAGATGGATGTGACAGGGAAGGCCATGAGTAGGATCCCACTCAGGATGCTGCTTAGAGCCACCACCTGACCAGGGATGCTCCTCGGCACCATATCCCCGTATCCCACTGTTGTCATGGTGATCACAGCCCACCAGTAGGTAGCAGGGATGCTGGTGAACTCCTGTGTTGTAGCCATTTCATTCTCAATCAAATACAGCAAAGGGGAATATAGTGCGATGGCTACACAGAGGAAGAGGAGGAGCAGGCCAAACTCTCTTGTACAGCGGCGTGCGGTCAGTCCCAGAGTCTGCAGGCCCAGAGAATGGCGAGCCAGCCTCATCACGTAGAGAATCCGCAGGGCTCTCAGGACACGCAGCACCAAACCCACTTTGTCCAAGTAGCTGCTGCCTGATCCCAGCCTCTTCTCCCCTTTGGAGGTGCTGTCCACCAGTAGGGTGATGTAGTAGGGCAGGATGGCCACCACGTCGATCAGGTTCAGGGGTTGTCTGAGGAAGGTGAGCTTACTGCGGTCCTGAATGAAGCGCAGGGTGAACTCCAGGGAGAACCAGGCCACGCACACGGTCTCCACGATAAAGATGTTATAGCACATTTGGGAGCACGTGCCCTGTTGAAGAAACATATTTGAGTCAGGCATCGATGGTATTGTGTGAGTGATGGTTGTAATCACTAGAGGGAGCCACTTTAATGTGAAATACAATGTTCTGCTGGGAGTTCTACAGCACATTACACTTAATTAACTTATGTATATATATATATATATATATATATATATATATATATATATATATATATATATATATATATATATATATATATATATATATGTATTATATTATCTAATTACGCATACACCCTAAATATACCATTAGCAACACTTGTGATTGTATTCTCCCCCTTCAGAGAGTTTACAGAGTATTAGTGAAGATTTAATAATTCATTAGTTTGACTTTTAGGCAGTATTAGTATTAGTATGAGTGTCCTGTTTGAAATGTGTTGTATTGACCAAGTATCTGGATTTAAAGGGGGTTAAGATTCCAGGTTCTGTGCTCCTTAATTGGAAAGTAGATTTAATTGGTCTGTTCTTGGATGGTACAATGATGATGATGATACAATTTATTTTATTATTATTTATTTTATTTTATGTGTCCACTTATCTGAAATTGTGAGAGTTTTTCTTTTCCATAACTAATGGATTAAAAAAGAAATGACTCATCACACACTTTATCTATTATCAAAACTGTTGCACTTCATTGAACATCGTATGCATGAAATGGGGAAAATCCTGCGTATTTTTAAAAGGTTATATTAATTTTTCCAAAACTGTGCTAAAACTGAAATTATAGAAACTGTGGCACTCTTGAGATGAATAAAAATACACAAATACTACGACAATTACTACTAATAATAATATAATAATTTTCTTATTCTTATTCTTATTCTTATTCTTATTCTTATTCTTATTCTTATTCTTATTCTTATTCTTACCAATGGGAAATTTCAAGTATTTCTTAGAAGTGTTTACCTTATTTTAGCACTCTACCTTAAGCACTGGAGCTTTTGTAGTTATTATTGCCTTGTATGGTTTCATGTTTCACTCCTTTATGCATCATCTCTATATTTTTTTATTTTATTTTATTTTATTTTATTTTTGAAAACTTTTACTGGCTTGATTACTCAACTTGAAAAAACAACATAAACAGTGTAAAAATGAGGACATTTCAAGTTTTAAATCTATAGAAGGAAGTAGAAGGTTAAAGGTATTAATGTCTATAATTTTAATCTAGAATTAATTTGACTATATGTAACAAAAGGAAGAAGGGAAAACAAATTTCAACATCTTGCTAGTTTCAGTATTCTTATTAAAACACAATAACTCACAGCTGCAGTTTTTCTAGTGTTTTAAACAATAATCCTGATTCAAAGTGTTGCTGAGATACAGTTAAGAGCATTTCACAATGCAGAGACTTTGAAAGTTGTGTTAAAAATATTATTATGAAACTCACTCCCATATGGTTTGAGTAGATCTGTGTACAGCATAAGCACCTGAAACCTGCAGTGAACCCGCTCATTCTCAGAGACAGGAACACTTGTGCACTTGTAAAGGCAACACTTGAAACAGTGAAGCTGTTAGAATAGGAACAGGATACTATTTAATTAACTGAGAGACACTAAAGTGAGAATAGAATTGTGTAATCTTCTGAACAGATGAAGTAATGTCTTTTGTTTCTTTTTCTTCTCCATTTATTTTTTCAGAACATGGATTTTGATTGATGGAGCAGAGGGATTTCTGTGGAAAGGAATATGTAGGATGATGTAATGATGATGACTATCATAATTTATAATAGATCTCTAACTCAAAGCAGAAAGTTAGAAGTTAATTTCCCACTTGCAACACTTGGTTTTCCTTTTTCCTTATCACATATACTAGCACCTTCAAACCTGAAAACAAGTGAAAGCAGAGAATTTACAACCACCATAACATCATTTATGCAAAGTAATTCATTGTGTTTTCATCAAATACCAAATCAAGATTCCATTCAAATCTGCGTGCGTTCCATTTTGATTTGACTAAAGACATCAGGGTGTTAATTATGGTTGTGACTGAAGTCAGACATAATAATGAAAGCATTTCATGAACACAGAACAAGAGCTGTTCTAATACATTTTGCAAATCTGGCAAAACAACTGCTTCTCAGCTCTTTGCTTCCTTTGTCGTTTTTAAGTGACATGACAGACGAGACGTGCTCCAGTGTTTCACCATGACTGCTTTTCAAAATAACAAGTCAATTTACCTCAGTGTAGTTTCTGAACACAGCTGTTTTCACATCTGCTGAAGAGTAAAGACAAAACCCCAACTCCCTCAGTAGGTTTTTGTGTGATGTAACTACAGTATTTACTGCAGTTCCTGGACTCTCAGGGACATCTAGGGTATTATTAGATATTCTCCCTCTGTTTGCCTAAGGGGATATAGTTTATAGACTGGCTCGCAAAGGAAGACTTCAAAACCTTGACACAATTTATAATCATTCTGCAATTCAATTACCATCGGTTTCCAGAGTATTCAGCCTCCTCTCTAAGTCAGTTACTGTGTCCAATATCTGTGTCCAGTTACAACACACAGCCTTCCCTTTACATCAGAGTAAAGACCCATAAATCTAATACACGGACAGGCCTGTTGTCATTCCCCTTTGCTGCTGCTAATTAGGAATTTGTTGCAAAAAATACTAAAACTGGTGGAATTGATCTCAATCACCACTTAGGAAAATGTATGGACATTTAATGATATATGTAAATGTTAGTTTGGTTGAATTAATTGCCTTTCTTTTGATTTTTGGACCCAAACAGCCACTTGCAACCAAAAGAATCTACTGATCTGACATGCTTGATTGACTAATCCTATCAATACATGCAAGTAATTGAGGTCAAATGCAGTCTGTCATTTTTTTGTGATCATCAGATATGACCCATTTGGACCTTCAGAGGCTAGTGAATGTGGAAATGCCGTCATCGTCTGTAACATTGATTCACCAATAAAACCCATGTAGTCTGACAAACGACAGTGAAGGGGGACAGGCTTTTCATTCAGTTATTGATATCTTTGCTGAAAAAAGTCAGTTTTTCTTCAGTTTTCTCTGTTCTGATATAATAATTCTTGAATTTATGATGAACATCTACATGATTAGTGAATTTAATATAAGAAAATGCATGATTTACACTAAAAATTGCAAAATGTAGGTGATAATGTTGTAATAAATTGTGTTAAATCACTTCTGAAAGGTTAAAAAGAGAAAAAATCATTTGGGAGCTGCCACAAAAGTAGCAAAGGGACTTGGTGGGGCTGTCATAAGTAAAAAACAAAAAAAAAACAAACAAAAAAAATGTCCTTAAACCTTTATCGGGCAGGTGACTATTTTTGGTAATTTCCATATACATTACAAGACAGTGACAGTGAGGACAGTGAGTCAACAATCTCAGGTCCAATGTGGTCTACAGGGTCTGTAAGGTCCACCTCTGCATGAACAGTGAGAGTACCTGCTTTGTTAGGTACCATGAAGTAAAGGTACTAATGTAAGGAATGATGTTCAAAGGCAGGGGTCACCAATCCTGGTCCTCGAGGGCCGGTATCCTGCATGTTTTAGATGTTTCCCTCTTCCAGCACACCTGACGGTCATTATCAGGCTTCTGCAGAGCTAGATGATAGGCTTATCACTTGAATCAGGTGTGTTGGAAGAGGGATACATCTAAAACATGCAGGATTCCAGCCCTCGAGGACCAGGATTGGTGACCCCTGTTCAAAGGGATAATGCGGATGTTGACAGGTGTCTGGATCAGCACTTACGTTGGTCTAATGTTCTAAAAGTGATGCTCTTTTCACCTTACATGTATTTTTCTTATGTATTTTTTTTATATATACTTCTTGGATTCTGTTTTTTTGTTTGCCACTTACAGGTAAGGAACCAAATATGGTAATTCCATTTACCTTGATTTTTTTACATAGCAACAACATTTTTTGAAAATTTCACGAAAGTATTAACCCATAAAGACCCAAACAGCCACTGGTGACCAAAACCATCTACTGATCTAACACGTTTAATACCTGTTGATCCACTAATCCTATCAATACATGTAAATAATTGGTGTAAAAGGCAGTTTGTCAACTTTTCATGGTCATCAGATATGACCCATTTGGACATTACCATGGAAACACTGTCATCTTCTACAACATTGATTCACCAGTAAAACCCCATGTTGTTGGATCAATGACAGTGGATGGAAACACTTGGTTTATGTTCAGTTAATGAGAGATTTGACTGAAAAAGTCACTTTTTCTTCAGTTTGCTCTGTTTCTGATGTGATAACCCTCAACTTTGATCTGAGTTTGTATGAACATCTACATGATCAGTAAATTAAATACAAGAAAATAATTGATTTTCACTGAAATTTCACAAAATACAGAGAGTAATAGTATAATAAATGGTGATAAATCATTTTAAAAAGGTCAAATTGCGAGAAAAATTAAAATGGGAACTGACATAATACAAGCGCTGGGTCTTTGTGGGTTAAAGTGATGAGTATGAGTGCCCCATGAGTGTTGCTTGATAAAAATAAAAAGCCCATTGTTGGACCACTCATGAACCACTGCTCTGTCCACTTGGCATCAGCCTTTTGAAGGCAATAAGTTTAAGAGCATAACTGTATGTGCAATTTGTCCACTCACCGCCTCCTCCTCCTCCCTCATAGCCGGCATGGTGCTGATGGACAGGTTGATGGCAGTGATGGTGACAAACAGCACTGACAAACAGGCGAAGATCTTCCCTGGGAGGCCAGAGTGAGGCCTCTCCACCATGTCTCTGAGCTGGGCCATGCACCGATTCAGCCTGGACTCTGCACCACGGTCTCTGTTTCCACTGTCTGAATCCAACAGATCCTCTAAGAATTCCTCCTCCTCCTCTGCTCGCTCCATTGCTTCAAACTCCTCCATGCGTTGCAGCAGACGCCGGCGACAGCACCACTCCAGGTTCTCCTCAGGGACCCCCCAGTAGAGCAGCTCCTCCCTGAAGGAGAGTGCACACATTTCCCTGAGGGAGCGAAGCTTACCTGCCCTCAGGAAGGTCAGGATGGTACGGAAGGCACACGGGCTGCGGTCGAAGAAGAACTCATTATGTGTGACATCATAGTCATCACAGATGCGCATAATGTCATCAAAAGTACTGCAAAGGTGCAGCTGGCCCAGACGAGACAGGGGGAAGTCCTCTAAGGTGGTCCAAGGCAGTTGATAACGCAGGCCACCCACATTTATGATGACATGGACTTTACGCGCACTGGACAGAGGTGTGTCTCCATGGATACCACCGAGGTCAGGGGCAAGCTGCGCCCTGTTGTAAAAGGCCCCTTTTCGAGCCTCCTCTTCATGCAGAGGTGGTGGGTTGAGGGAGGTGTCAGAGGCACAGCTCAAGGCGCTATAGTCGTAGTCGGATCCATCACCTCCCAGCAGGGTCATCTTTACTGGTCCGATCACATCCCGGTGCTCATGTCCCCACGTGCACACTGTCACCTGAAGAAGCAGAAAACAACAATAACACACTCATACACATATACAACTTTAACCCATAGCTACTCATCTATAATGTTTAATATCTATTGATCCACTAATTCAGGGGTGTCAAACTCATTTTAGTTCAGGGACCACATACAGCCCAATTTGATCTCAAGCGGGCCAGAGCAGTAAAATAATAACAGTGAAAAAAGTAAAATTATATTATGATCAGGTTTACATCTTCAAATTTATCTTAAAAATCTGAATAAGATGAACAACTTGAATTGTCTTAAGAAAAACAAGTGCAATTTTAACAATATTATGCTTAGGTTTATCAGTTTATCATTTACAAATGTGCATTAAAATTGCACAAAACATTTAGTAACAGGCAGAATATTGGTAAAATTGCATTTACTTTTCTTAAGACATTTCCATTTGTTCATATTTGTTCAGGTTATTTACGTTTTTTTGTAAAAGTATAGTTTGATAATGTAAACACTTTCATGTATTTTTACCTTTTTACACCAAAAAAACAAAGAGAGAATTTGGGGTTGTCATTATTTATAGGTTATTATGATAATATTTTACTGGTCTCACCCACTTGAAATCTAATTGGACTGTATGTGTCTGTATGTGGAACCTGAATTAAAGGATTTTGACACCATTGGTTAATATCTTCAGTGTAATTTTTGCATTTCACAAATTCATCCCGCAGGCCGCATTGGACCCTTTGGTGGGCCGGATTTGGCCCCCGGGCCGCATGTTTGACACCTGTGCACTAATTCTATCAATACATGTAAATAAATGGTGTAAAATGTAGTTTTTCATCTTTTCATGGTCATCAGATATGACCCATTTGGACATTCAGAGGCTCCGTAGTGAACATGGAAACACCGTCATCTTCTACAACACTGATTCACCAGTAAAACACATAGAGTTGGATCCATGACAGAATTCGTAGATGCTTGTTTGTATGTTCAGTCACTGATATCCCTACTGAAAGAGTCACTTTTTCTCAAGTTTTCTCTATTGTAAAATCATAACTTTTGAATTTACTCAGAGTTTTTATGAGCATCTACATGATCAGTGAATTAAATATAGACCAACACCTGATTTTCACTGAAAAGAATGCAAAACACAGAGGATAATATTATAGTAAATGGTGATAAAGCACTTCAGAAAAGTTAAATATAGAAAAAAAAAATTTTTTGGGAACTACCATAAAAGTAGCACTCGGTCTTTATGGGTTAAGATAATTCTAAGGCTTCAGTACTTCTGTGTTATGAGTGTTTATATCCAACTCCAAAACCTACATTGTACTTTTTTACTTCAATAAACTGTCTGACAGGTTTAGTTAGATTTCATATCTAAGTCCCAGATCTCCAGTAGTGCTGATTTTGAGGGTTTTAACCTGAAGAATGGAGTGTTCTTTTATGGGATCCAGAAAAATCTCCCAATCCTTAAGCTACTCTTTAAAAAGCCTCCCAGATCCACTGGAAAACACATGGATTTTATAGAGATAGGTATGATTTTCACAGGATAGCAAATCTATGAACATATAATGACTTATAATGACCCTGTAAATATAAAATGACATATGGTTGTAGATAAAATAACCCAATAACATATAGTAATAATTTCACTTTTTGCAGCATGTTGCATTTACTGAATAAAGCATCTTTCAGCACAACTTAACATTCTGCCCTACCTCTTAAATCAGTATTACAGTGCATTATTTTGATTATTGATTATTTGACCAAATGTCCAGTGGTGATTATAAAAAGGGAAAAAAAACATATGCTGATAGAGTTTCTTTGTGATAACAATTCACTTAGGGAAAATATGTAATGAGAACATAAAACCCATCATTAAAAATTTTCTCATGTTGTTAAACTATAACAGGAAGATTCCAACAGCCTGTCTTTTGTGTGTTTCCAAAATATATAATAAATTCCAAATAATTAAGATAAATGATAAACTGGATGATACAATCAGACTGCAGTTAATAAAACTCTTCAGGTATCGTTTTCTTGTCTCTGGGTAATTAATGAACCATGAGTTGTTTGACTTACTTCTCTTCAAAATGGCAAAACTACCACTAACTTTCCAGAACAAACCATCAAGTAGTAAATCTGTTTTATAAAGACAGAGGTGTAAAACATTAGTAAATGAGAATTTAACAATATGTAAATTTTCCTTGTGTGTCCCTTGTAAACCAGTCTACACTGGTCTTTAAGTTTATCTTGCAGCATAAGAAATACATTTATTGGCTTTAATGTTTCATCAAAAAAGAGTCTGTGATTGAGGTTAGAATCATGACTTTACATTTCAGCTGAAGAAATTAAACATGATAAAACACAGATCCAAATAGCATATATCAAAATTGAAACATCACTGTGGTCACGAGAGGCTTCCATGGGATATTAGGGTGAAATTTAGACATATGGTGTATTTGTCTACCAGAAAATGAAATCAATGAAACCTACTTTGCAAAGACTGCATCATTTATTCAGCATATTACTCCCAAGAGTCAAATGAAATGAAGATGTTGTTATAGACTTGTGGTTCGCAAAAGCATCTCTTAGCCCTGTGTCATTTTTGCATGATTACATGATCACTGATCTAGATACATCATGTACCAAGGGACAAACTTTACATTACACTCCCTGAACATCTGTTACCAAGAGCAGTCTGGGTAAATAATAAAATAAATGCAGCTGTTCTGTGCAGTTACAGATACAGGTATATTTAATGAGTGAAGCCTTTGGAATACCTCTGAAGTGTCTGATTGTATAACTCTTGCACACTTTATTCCCGTTTGGTTAAGGTGTATGTGAACTGACTTGCAATCACACTGTTAGTAAGGTTTTACTGAGTGTAAACGCACCAACATCAATGTTTGCTCCAGGCTCTAAGATCACAAGGATGAAGTTAAAAAAGACAGGAAAAAAAACAAAATCCTATAACAATAGAGAAAAGCCAACAGAAGATGTTTATTGTGCATCAGCAGTGCACTGAGGACCTTGTGGCCTCTGTCCAAACTAATTAAATTAATTACAGTAATTTAGGGGGAGGCAGGTTAGCCAGTCAGAAATTAAGACGTCAGTGCCTGCATGTGCATTACTACCAATTTTGGTTCAGGAAGAAGGCCTTAGCTTCTAAATCTGGGATGCAAATGTGTCACAGAATAGTTATTAGGCACCTGCACTGTCAGCTTCTCTGAGCCACTGATTACAGTCAGCACCATCTTCTACCCATGAAATTAGAGCAAACCCACCCTAAATTCTCCTCTCTGACACTCTTTTCTAGCATCATGGTGGAGTTCACATGTGAAACAGCCTTGGGTTCGGGGGGCTTTGCTGTGATCATCTTTTACTACAGTGTTAAATATTCAGTGGGTCCTTAGGGTTGCTTCTGAGGAAACTTTTTGCTTTATTTTGGGAACAAGTTTCATTTATCCAAACACTGATAGCCAGTGAACAAAGCCAAAACACAAGAATGAATGTCATATTTCAAAGGTTGTTACATCGCTCCTTTTTGCTGCTACAAATCTGCCATTTCTCACACACTCCCTCAATGCGGCAGATGTTACTGATACACCTACAATGCATCACTTGTGTGGACATACACAGGCCTATGCTGCTTTTCTACTACATTAAATCACACTTAACCCCTCGGGATTGTTTGATTTCTCACTTTGCTTTTAACCGATTGTACTTTTTCTTCTCCAAAGTCACAGGAGCGTTTCTGTTTTTTTTTTTTAAACTAGTGTTTTTTCTCTTCTACGCTCTGTTGAGCCTCAGATGCTTCCTCTGGGGATGAAGTCTATCTCGGATGGAGAGATGAAACACTGCAAAGACGGCGAAGCCTGCTCTCCCCACCAGATCGGCTGAGGTCTGGCCTCTCTCTGTGCCAGCGTTATCACAGCTAAGCCACGGGGCATGTTCTCCAGATTGCCTGGTGAGTCACTTGGTTGAGTCTCTGTTGCTTGGCTGAATCGCGCATGCATTTCCCACATTGCCCTCCTCAAGAGGCTTTAGTGCTTCGGAGAGCTTCAGTGCCACTAAAATTGATTGAAATGATTTCAATGACCATAATGATCATTGCAAGGCAAAAGAAGACGTGTAAATCTTGTTATCAGTCAAGAGGGAGTGTCTTTCGTAGAGAGTAGATGGTGCTGATTGAGGCACATTTGCTTCTTAAAATAAACACAGTGACTGATCATCATCCTCCAAGCTTTGTACATAAAGATCGCAGTTAATGATGATGTCTATTGGCTTCTAGTGGTAGAAGTAGTGAGTAAATTTGACCAAAAAAATTTGAATTGGACACATTTGCACAATCTGTCTCAAAATAAAGGATTTCACAGACTTGACTCAGCCTGTGAAATCCAAACACATGGTAATTTTATGAGTGATCAGTGTTTCTGATGAGAATCACAACCTCTGAGACACAATTAAAGTGAAACATATTTAACAGGCTGTATTCCTTCCAGTGACAGCTGTGCACAGTGTCCTCTTATTTTCTTGTTTGACGACCATGTTAATACTTACTGGCTCGGCATCAGTGTGCATTAAACACTCTTGATATACAATAGATGTTTTGGAAAGAGGAGAAATGATAGATGCCACTTGAAAATGGAGTCTATCCTGCACTCTATCCTGGGTATAATAGTCATTCAGACTGCAATGTCCTTTTTTCTTCCAAACAACCAATTCTCTTCTCATTCACTCAACAACTCACCATCCTCTAATGGACTATAAGAGGGTGGTGTTTCCAGAAATGGACCACAAACGCTGCCAAGATCCAGATCTGTCTTTCTCTCACTCGCTCTGTCTCTCTCAGTCTCTCTCTCTTAAATCTGGTTAAATATTGAAGCAGCCAAGCATGCCTGAAGCTATTTTACCCCAGCAGAATTTTCCTCACAGCCATTCCAGTTGGGAATAGTTGTAAACAAAAATGTTTTTTTAATGCATACTGAAAATAATCGTATATACACCTCCATGCAGCTCCAGGGCAGGAACGGAACCCCCTACTCTGTGGTCCACCACAATGTAAAGCCTACAGTTTCAGAGTTAACCACAGGTAAGTAGTACAGATGATATGAGCTTCATTGATTCAGTTTCTGCTGGGATTCAAATTCTGTTATTCAAAATGATGAACATAACTTATATCTTGATTAAAAAAAAATGCCTCCTCCTCTTTCTGTCTTTTTTTTCTTTTAAAGCTGGACTCATTATACTAAAGTAATCAAAAGACAGAAACCTTTAGAAATGCCATTCCAGTATAAAATGTCTCCCATGCAAAGAGCAAATGGGAATAATCACACCTCTGTCATTTTCTGTCCACAGTTTATTTCCCAGCACTTCGCTCTCTGTCTGTCTGTCTGTCTGTCTGTCCTTCCTCTTAAAGCACTCTATCCCCCAGACAGTGTCTGAGCCGACCAAATCCCCACATTTCTGCATCGCTGTTCCACATTATGCCTGGTCCACTTAGCCCAGGAAAACTTTACAACATTTACTCAGCACCAAAACATTTCACCATTACCAGAACTTTATCATATTGAATGCATAATTGTGTTTTTTCCTTTGTTTTTATTCATCCCAAGCTTTTTTCATATCTAAGTGGATGATTGTACACTTTCACACTTTGTAAGTGCTCCGATAACTTGATTATATAAAGATTGCATAACATTAAGTTCTCAATATTGACTGTCTCTTCATTTTTTGATGCCCTTTTCCTGTTAAACATCTAATCGCCCTAGGCTGTATAAACAATTTCTTTATCACAGACATCTGATACAAAACTAAGTCAAGGCGTGTGCAGGCAGGCTTGACCTCATAACAGTGAAGATGAGACTGTCTGTCAGTTCGACAAAGTGTTTTAGCAGATCTCTTCACCAGGACATAAAGCAGGTCCCTGAAGGATAAGGTGAAACAAAGGGCAAGCAAAGGCCGATCAAAGAAATGCAAGCAGAAAGACCTGCACTTTTAGCACTATTAAACTGTGAGAGAATAAGTACTTTAGCTGATGAGATGGAATAAATGGACCGGGGAAACAACCACAAAGGGCTTTTTCTGCCGCTGACAAATGAGAACAGCGCTACACAAAGAAATCAGATACATTTGTTCGATGGTAACGTCTGCAGGGTGTAGAAAATCACAGCATTTCTGTCACAGGATGTAAGATATAAACTCCCCCTTAACTGTACACACTATAATAGGAAGAATTTAGTGTCAGTTCTTTTGTTGTAGCACAATGTGGACTAATAGGCACTTGGAAATGCCCATCCTAATATTATTGTAGAGCAAAATCTAAGATCTTTGTAAAAACCAAACTGACATTGTTCAAAGCAAGTGGAAAAAACATGGTGTTTTCAGGAACAGAGAAAAGGACTTTTATCCTACTTACACTTTCAAAGCACATCCATCACTCGATTTGTTGACTCTGAACACTGACTGAAGATCACTCTGCGTACCCACCAGTGCTCAGGGAAATAGTGTTGCTGCTGGGACTGTGACTTTTCGATCTCCTCTAATGACACTTCAGGATTTCTATCTCAGATACCTTACACATAAAGACACCTGGGAATAGCAGATTATAATTACTTTGGTGGCCCCTTTTTTTCTGGAGAGTCAGTATTAGCTGTTAGAACAGGAAAAAGTCATTAGTTCATCTCATTATAGTACCAATTACCTGGAGGAGGGAGAGAGGATGATCTATTGCGTATCATATATCACTGATCCAGCGTCATACAAAGGCATTTGCATTGTGGACTGATAATCACATTCCGAGCCACTAACATAATCTTCAAACTGAGGCCACGCGCTGTGTTGAAAATGATCCCTTGGATGGATTTGCTGTAACGCAACATCAGCCATGACTCACTATTTGAAGACTTGAAGTGGCTCTCACCATGAAAAGTTTCCCTATAATTTTACATTTTGAAGTTTGATTTTAGAGCGTAGTCGCAAATTACACTGTGAACACATTTATAAATGTAAACCCCTGCCTTCAGAACCTGATGTGGAAAATGTCTCTCTACAAGACTGACCCTCTGATGAGATATCAGGAAATGTTGACAGATCATAACACACTGTAATGTAACTGCCGCCTTGTTACCATGGAGTATGTGCAGTGTGTCCAGCATGCAAATCACTGTCATCTGTTAAAGACATATTGTAAACGGCTTAATAGACTGAAAATAAAACATAAAATCATTTTAAACCTGATATTTAATTAGCTCAGTCTTGAAATCTGCTGCATTCTGAAGCAGTGCATTGCATAATTAAATAGTTCAAGATATTTCTGCAAAGTAGAGAACAGCATCAAAATCATACAAGTTGATAGAACCTATTCCCATACATCAGCCATTGAAAATAATTTGTAAAAATGGCTTTTTTTTTAAACCTTTTTTTTAATCAGCATTTGCAACTACTATCTGTCAAAACAAATTCTGAGCTGCATGAAGCAAACTCTTCAAGTGTGACTTATTACAGACAAAGCTCAAGTCAAGAGATATGAAGTACATGATGTCAAAAATAAACATAAAAATACTCACTGTGCTTCTGAATCATCCCTCAACTGCTGTGACTTTGCTGAGAATAAAGCACATGAAAGAATAAATGTGTTTCAGGTTCCTCTGCTCCTCTTTTAACTCTGCTCCATGTATGCACAGGCACTGGTTTTGTGGAGTACGACGAGCTTATTTGATTATCATGAGCAACAGGCTGCCACCCCACCCCTCCCCTCCCCTCCATCCCCTCCCCTGTTCCCTCCTTCCTTTCTATTTGCCCTCATCTCTCCCTCTCGCTCGTTCTCTCAACTCCTTCCTCCCCCCTTTCCTCCAGCGCTGACATCAGAAGTAGGATGTGTCAATATACCAAAAGCTTTTGAGAGAAATCCATGGCAACCACCATCTAGCGGGCATTGCTTCCCTTCCACGTTTAAATGAGAATAATCAGCATCTTTTGATCGCAGATTCATACAAAGGTTTATATATGTCCGGTGAGTTACCCGGCTGAGGGGGAGGGCCTCTGTGGGCTGGCTTATGCTGGAGATCTTCAATTCTAGACAAGTGGTTAGAAATGATGAGGAGGAGGAGGAAGGCATGACTTATATGCACAATACTGACAACTAGAAGATTAAATGCTGCAGCTATATTTTTCATATGCTCTAATAACAGTCAGTTCCTAGTTGATAACACTTTTTTTTATCGCACCGAAGTATAAAGCTGAGCTCCATTATTAAACACTGTCAGAATTAGTCCATTTGTGCAAAGAGTATGAACTGCATGCTGTGCACAAAATTCTATTCACACCAACCAATCTCAGCAGCTCAAAATCTTCTCTGCATGCAATACACGTCTACAGAGCATTACCTCAAAAGTGTGCTGCTCCGTGTTAGAGTCTATTATACTTGTATTGATCTACCTGTCTTGACGAAAATAGGGACTGCAGAAGTAAATACATGTGACAAGTGTGTATTTTCACTTCAGTCCTATTATGTAACTCATAATAGGAAAAATTAAACAACAGCAAAATAAAAGGATTTATGTTTCTAGTGCCATTGCTGGAGTGTTTGGGTAATATTATTATTATTTTCTGTGTGGGGAAAAAGTGCTGGGCATGTATTTTTATATGGAGGTGTATTAGAAAGAAGTGATGAGTGTCAGGCTTTCTTTTTGTTGTATGACTTAAGGCAAGTAACGATAGTGAGAGGTAATTTCTTTGTAATATGACAGCCAAAGCAGTACAGTTCTGTTGATTCAGCTGAGAGTAAATTACTATAGAAATAGTGCAAAGACAGTTTCACATTGTGTACGATGCTTAAAAGTTTGTCGTGTACTTCCTATTGCCAGGATTGTCAGGATCCATGTAAATTAAGTTTTGGCTGAGTTTACACTGTACAGAACCCCTATTACAAAGCAGAGTCCTTTACTTTATATGATTATGTCTTGTCTTATAATATTAACCCATAAGAACCCAGTGCTACTTTTGTGGCAGTTCCCAAATTATTTTTTCTCTATATACTTTAACCTTTCTTCAAGGATTTATTATGCTCTGTATTTTGCATTGTGTACTATTATAAGTGTAGGTATAATGTATTATAAATTCAGCATTCATAATGTTTTATACATCCATACCAAAGTGACAGCAGTGTTTGTAGGAAGAATCTCAAGTCCTGGGTTACAGAACACATTATCAGTTGTATGATATTATAACACAAGTATGATGACGTATGAGCAGTATCTGCTGGCTCTAAGTAAAGTGTAAGTCAAAAATTATACATCAAAGTGTTCTGAATAACTCTTTATTTTGCAAAAACAAAACATTAAAAGAACAGAGACAGTAAATAGAAGTGTTACATGTTGCTTTATACATAAATAAAAAATAATGTGGCAGCTCTAAATCTTTGTTAATTCAAACATACTTTTTTTTTTTTTTAATAAATATGAAATCCCCACAGTAGATGGGTATAGAGACCAGTGACAAAACCTAACAAAAGTTCCCCACCTAAAAAAAATAAATTCCTTCACACTGCTTTGGTATGGATGTGTAAAACATTATGAAAGCTGAATTTATAATACATTATACCTACACTTATAATACTTTATTAACCTTGGTATAAGTTGTTGTACATGATCATAAACTGTTGTAATGACTTTTATAATGCATTATAAATGCATTATAATGTCTTAAGAATATGTGCGCTTAATGCATTATAAACTAGACCTTTAAGTAAAGTGTTACTGAAATGTTTTTATTTTATAGTTGTCATACAGCCCACTAAACACTGGACATCGGATAGATGTGCAGATTATGTCTATATTGGGTCGGTCAGTCCATGACCAATTCTGGACATCTATTTGACGTCCAAAGTAGGTCCACTATTTGGACGTCCAAACATGACCCAACTTGGACGTCATACTGATGTTCAACTTTTGACCTCTGAACTGGGTACATGTTTGGATGCCAATTTTACGTCTACGAGGGCTGTTCAATAAGTTCATGGCCTCACCCAGAAATACTGGTTGTTATAATACAGGATGTTACATTCTTTCGTGATGGAATAGTGATGCTTGAACATCGATGGACCAAGTGCATTGCTGTAAATGGAGATTATGTTGAAAAATAAAATATAAATTATCAGTCTGTGTTGTTCTGTTCTGGGTGAGGCCATGAACTTATTGAACGGCCCTCGTATTACCCCTTTTCCACTAAACTGGTTCCAGGGCTGGTCTGGAGCTGGTGCCTGACTCAGCGCCAGTTCTTTGTGTTTCCACCGCCCCATTGGCGAAATTAAAAAAAGATACTCAGAAATCTTACTTTCGTATTTACTTGATGAACAAAAAGACAAACATCAAGCAATTTAATTTTTTTATTCCAATATTCATTTTAATGTTTTGAAATTAAAAAATATAGTCTAATTAAGTGTTATGGACCACATTTATTAGTCATGTGAATTTCCTGCATCTGTCACAGACGTCAAATTGGCATCCAAAAATGTACCCAGTTCAAAGGTCAAATGTTGAACGTCAATATGATGTCCAAGCTGGGTCATGTTTGGATGTCCAAATAGTGGACCTAGTTTAGATGTCGAATAGATGTCCAGAGTTGGTCATGGACTGACCGACCCAACATAGACATGATCTGCATGTCTATCTGACATCCAATGTTTAGTGGGAGGGTTCTCATAATTCATGCATGAAAAAATTAAACATTTTATATCAGTAAATCCTTTTGGTCACTGGTGGATGTTTGGGTCTTTATGGGTTAAGATGAACCACCATAACAAATAACATGTTTCATATTTTAGACACTGATTCTGATGATTTACAAAGAATGAAAGG
The DNA here is from genome assembly GCF_902148855.1 of Sphaeramia orbicularis. NCBI lineage: Eukaryota > Metazoa > Chordata > Actinopteri > Kurtiformes > Apogonidae > Sphaeramia > Sphaeramia orbicularis. The sequence continues at coordinate 21,624,856 of NC_043963.1, forward strand.
GTAGGATTTTCCTCACACTGTGCAGGTTTTAAATAATAAATGCTTGCTCACTCTTAATTTACAGCTTTCGGTAGCAGGAGTCAGATTAATGATCATGCCTGGTGTTGTTTCTCATGACTAAGTTTTATTAAACCTTTATTTTGGCTTGACACTTCCCTGGGAAAGTTTATGGATGTTAAGTTCAGCTAGAGCGCGCAAACAAACAAGAGCTCTAAATATATTCAGAAAACCCGTCAGCAGTAGATTTAGTTCTGGTGTATTTGCAGTTTGAAGCTATTATGGGATGCAGACTTGCCGTGTTAATACAAATTGGAGAGAACTAGTTGGAAACTTGAAATAGAAAAACACAAAATTACAAAACAGAAATGACATGGAAATTTAACAAACTGGAGCTTAAATTAAGTTTTTGTTTTTTTGGCAGTGATTGTACCTGGAGGCGTTCACCTGCTGACTGTTGATTGCTTGTAATTGATAGTTTAGAGGATTGATGTAGATTTTGGCTTTGCACTCACCTCCCACAGTTTTTCTCTGAAGCATTTTTCATGTCGTTCTCTGTTTGTGATTTACTTATTTTTCCCGTCTTAAAAAGGCCAAATGTTCAGCCTCACCTGAAGGTTCTCTCATCATCCGGTGCTTCCTATTCAGAGCCAGTTTCAAATGCCCCCCTTTTATCTCCAAAAAGCCACAGATGATGAGAAAGAATAAAAATGTCAGGCTGACTCCGGTCTTCCTGATAGGGAATCTGCCCTACTCAAGGGCACAAATGTCACATCCATGTGGCTCACTGGTGGTGGATTATTTCTCTGTATCATTACATTTTTATTACTCAGTACATGCTTCACATAAACATTTCTTAATCAAGGCTTGTGTTGCACCACAAGGCTTTGCATGTAGATCACTGCTGTTTTCTGAAGTGCTTTGTTAAAAACCCATGCTGTTCTTTTCACATTTCCTGTTTCTGGTTAACTTTATGCAGCTGTACCCACTCAGTCAGTATTATTTCCACTTAAAATCCCAACACATTTCCTCAATGTGGTCCATTACTAGAGCTGTATATTGCTACTTGTTCATCCAGACCCATCTTTGCTTTCCATTTGTCTCCCACAGACATCTAATTGCCACACAACATCCAATAGCATGACTGATCTCTGCACAAAAAACGTGGTTGAGTTAAAAAGCACTCAGGGCTCAATCCACAATCATTCTTTCACAAAGGAGGCGCACCGCTTATTGACATATGTTGTGGAAAAAGTAAAGAACATATAGGGCTGGAGAGTGCCTGGTAAAATGGTTGGTAACTTAACAATAAAACAGTGGCTCTGGGGTCATTATTCTACTCTACACTGAGTCTTGTTATGTTTGATTGATCAAGAAACAAAACCACTTACTCTGTGAAAATGGAGTTGTAACCAACAAGCAGTCCACCATGGTTTCTAGCATTAAAAATTAAAACTAAGAAGGTTTCTTATTGACTTGCTTGGTGAAAATAAATAGAATGTTTAGACAATATCTCCATCTTCTAATACTGACCACAAAAGATGAGACAAACAAAGTTTACCAATACACTGTTTACAGAATAATGAAAAGAGAAGGAGAGCAATTAACCCTCAAAGACCTAAACAACTTCCAATGAAAGCATCTACTCATTTAAAATGCTTAATAACTTTTGAACCACTAATATCAATACAATGAAATGCTTCAGGAGGACTGCAGTTTTTTTCCCAGTAATAAGTACAAAGTATAGGATTAAAAAAAAAAAGTAACAAGTGGTGTCAGGCACAACAAACCCTGCCCAATGTCATCATGTCTATGCGTGTGGTGATGTCAGCATATCAACTGCCTCTATACATGTGCCAAGTTTGAAGTAAATTGACACAAAATGGATGTTTTCATAGACAATTGAAATTCCGCTCATTATAAATAAATGGGAGAACAAAAAGATTTTAAAAATTCCTAAAAAATGTGAACTTTGACCTGCTTTTCCAAAAATATAATGACATCTATTCTTGGTCACTGGTAATCTATAAACCCAATTTGGTATGAATTCAATGAATAGTTTTGCTGCTAGAATGCTGACAAACAAACAAAAACAAAACGAACCAAAAAAAATACCCCTCGCCCCCCCCCCCCCCACCACCACCACCCACCCGTTTTTTTTTTTTTGGGAGGGGGGGAGTAAAAATATCTTTAAAAAAACAAAAACAAAACAAAAACAAAAAAAACATAAAACAAAAAAACCACACATATAAAAACACAAACACATACATGAATTAAACACACCTAAAGCACATTCACCATTTAAAGAACATCCTTTTCAGCTCTTCAGCAGCAAGTTCAGAAACTCTGTAATAAACATTGCAAACATCACCATCTTCTGCAACACATTCACCAGTAAAAGCCATGCAGTTTGACAATGACAATGGTTGTAGACAGTTATTTTTATGTGCAGTTAATGATATGTCCTGCTGAAATAACTTTACTACATGAACAGTGAATCAGATATAGGAAAATGCCTGTTTTTCATTAAAAAATGCAAATTGTAGAGTATAATACAATTCATGGTGATGAATCACTGAGGGAAGGTTAATGTGTAGAAGAAAATGCAAGTGGAAGTCACTAATGAAATAGTTCTTCTTTACAGGTTTAGAATCTTGTAATTCTTTTTTCAGACGTGCACTTTCAATCATGTAATTTAATTGGACGAGGAGCCGTTAAGAATTGTTCTCCACCACTGCAATGTTAAAGTGTGAAAATGCTTTCTTTTTTTTCTCAGAGTGTGATAATTACAGGGATAGATGGTGCACATTTTTCAGCAGTCCTGATGAGATTAATTAAGGTAAAGGTAACCTACAGGAGAAGATAAGCTTTGTAATAAGCTTTCTAAAGAATGGCAACAGTAAAACAATACTGCTGTGGTTTCTCATAATACCTTGTAGAATCAGCTTTCCAAATTGTGATGAATAAAGAAGCCGAGCAAGTGTAGGAGGGGTAAGTAAGACAGATCATCTAATTTCCTCATCAGCTGACCTGCTGTGGCAGAAAAAAACAGATACGGAGATGTTGATAGAACACTAAGGTAATGTGTGACCTGCAGCAGTGGTTTCATGGGGTGGAGATTACAGTGGCTGTTCTACTGTAAGATGGGATTCCAGGAAACAACAAGTGATACCAGGGCCGGAGTGGGCCTCGTTTTCAGCCGGGGAGTTTCATGCCCAAACCAGCCCACTTTTTCCATGGAGGAGGAATTTCAATAAATTAAACAGCAGCTAGCTCTTACAATGCTTTGTTATTGGGTGTAAGTTCAGGTATATGTTGGTAAGTCAGTGGTTCCCAACCTTTTTTGGCCCCATTTTAACATCACAAATTTCTGGCGACCCCAGATAATTTGCTTTGATTATGCAATAGTTTGCTATACTATGTTGGAAATAAATGTTAATTTTAGATGACATTTAGTCTATATAATGTATATTATTATGGACGGAGGCAGAAAAGCCAGGTGTAGATTACTGCACAAAGGGAGAATTTTATTTTCCTTGGTCGGGATATGTACAGTCAGTCCAGCTTAGATTTACAAGGCTGACAATTAATACTGAACAAACAAGAACTCAAACTAGGAATTATGAAAGAGCTGCAGCATCTGAAACTGACCACAATGAACATTTGAAAGATAAACAGTACCACAGTGCTTCAGTTTCAGCTTCACACTTTATTTTGTCTTTTATGTATTGTGATTGTCTCTCTCAACTCACCATATATTTTTTAATAGAGTCACAGAACGTCAGCCAATGAGAGCGGAGCATCACAGAACATCAGCCAATGAGAGCGCAGTGTCATAGAACATCAACCAATGAGACCACAGGGTCACAGAACGACAGCCAATGAGAGCGCAAAATTGTTCATGCAGATTACAAATTCTACTGTTAATCTTATGTGACTTGTAAATTTAGATTTTGTAAAACACTGTCAGTAATTCAGCTGATCTTTACTGTTTCACTTTCCTGTTGTGCTGTTACATGGTTATAGCAAACATTTTTTGTAATAAATAACTTGTACAAATGCAATGCAGAACAACATAACTTTCATCCAAATATATGCAGTACTTTATTTATAAACAGTCTTTCTTTGGTACTACTTCTTGCTTTTACATCGCACCTTGCCACAAGTCCACAAATCTGGCAAGAGCCAAGCACAAGGATTATATTTCATTCAGGAAATGTGCACATGTCTAGTTTTTTCTGTAGAGTTTCAAATGGGTGGGTGCCGTAGGTGAATCCACCAGGTTTACACTAAAGTCTTCAGTTGCTTAATTTTTCTTTAACCTGGTCTTTTCGGTTCCATCTGGCCTCTTCCTGCCCTCCAACTTAAACATTTGTAAGGGAAAAATTCCCTCCGATGGTAGAACCCATCTAATCTACTGTGATGTAGGGGCTGTGCTGTCAGATGAATGGAGAATGAATGCAAGAAGAAGATTAAATAAGTGACAGATAAGTGTCAAAATTATTTTTACCATCCAACCGACCCAAACACGAGACTGACATGAGCCAATCGAGAATCCTCCCGGAAATCCCAATTAGCCACTCCACACTTGAGTAATGCTACACACAATAAATTATCTGTGATGGTTCAGTATCAAAGAAGTTTAAAAATTATGCTTGATTTTTCACCATCTGTCAAAGTCGCAATCGAAAATGAGGTTCAGGTGCCAAAGATGCACAGCTGCGTCTGTTTGGCTGAGATTAGTTGCAATCCCAATTTGGCTTCGCAAAAACAATTGACTTGATTTGGCACTGAAAGAGTCAATAGTGTAGGTTTTTTTTTTTTGGTGTGAGCAGATGATAAAGATAACCTCAGTATGAGCTGGAATCAAACAGGAGTAGAATGAGGACTGCTATATAGCGAGACCTGCTATCTCTGAGCGGAAGGGTTAGAACACAATGTATGACAGCGAAGAAATGCGTGGGAGGTGTCTGTGACCTCAGCCTATTTCTGACAGCTGTCAGGTCACAGCGTTTGTTCAAACAACACACAGTTCATTCTACTCACATGTAAAAAAACAATGAATATATTTACCACTGCGTCAGTACATACATATGGGTCTTGGATTATGAAATCGATGCATTGAATTTATATAATTCAGTGCACAAATTAAACATGCTAAATGCCAGGAATAATATTCAAAGCCTTCAAATTTGTGCAATTCACCAAAATATTGTGTTCAAGAGGAAAGAAAAATTCCAGCATGATTGAAGGCAATTACTTTACTAATCTTTCCACCTGGATGCCCTAAAAATTACAGCTTCCATAAGTAGCTCAGGGATTTTTTTTTTTTTTTCATCATGTTTTGGCAGGTATAATGGTCCATCTGTTGTGTGAACTGGTTTCTAAATTTGCGCTCATATTAAACATTCTCCTTTTGATGTACTGGTTTATTAAACAATGTTATGAACACTATGCAAACAGCGGATAGTGAAGATAGCGAGATTATGGTCAAGAGGTTAATAAAGATAATATTATTAGAAATAACAGCATTCATCTGATTCAAGCAGTGAATTGGAAAATATGGCATTTTATACCAACAAACACAGATCAGGAACATACAGTATACACGCATACAGCAACCTACTGACACATAGCAGTAAGCCGGTGCCAGCTGTCATTTTTTATATGAATGAACGTGGATTTGACTTGTATCCAGCTAGTTATTTCACAATCCATCTTTAACATTTACAGTATCAATGCTTTCACTGACAGACTGTTGCCTCAAATAACCATTTTTATCATTTTAATGGAGAAGCAGAGTAGAAACAGGTGAATTAGCTCTGTGTAACAATATCCGTGAGTCAACATCAACTGAAAATACATACCATCCAGGATTTCATTTCCCGACAACAGTGGACAGTGACTAATGGATGTCTCCATATATAATGCAGGACATTCCTAATAGATTCTGGGCTTTAAAACTAAAAATACCTCTCAGTATTCTGTTGAATTGTCTTGATTAAGGATGATATTATGTGGCCATATGTTGTATTCACTAAAAATGACCCTAAAACTATTATTAGTGTTGAATAAACAGAATAGTAGACATGTGAACCGAATTAATTTACAGTGACAGTCTGGGGCAGGGGTGTCAAACTCATTTTAGTTCAGGGGCCAAATTCAGCCCAATATGATCTCAAGTGGGCTGGACCAGTAAAATAATAACAGTGAAAAAAGTTTACATCTACAAAGTTTCCTTAAAAATCTGAATAACATGAACAACTTGAATTGTCTTAAGAAAAACAATTGCAATTTTAACAATATTCTGCCTCGGTTCATCAGTTTATCATTTACACCTGTGCATTACAATTGCACAAAACATTTAGTAACAGGCAGAATATTGGTAAAATTGCATTTACTTTTCCTAAGACATTTCCGTTTGTTCATATTTATTCAGGTTATTTAAGTTTTTTGTAAAAGTATAGTTTGGTAATGTAAACATTTTCATGTAATTTTACTTTTTTACACCAAAAAAAACAGAGAGAATTTGGGGTTGTCCTTATTTATAGGTTATTATGATAATATTTTACTGGTTCTGACCCACTTCTAATCTAATTGGACTGTATGTGTCTGTGTGTGGAACCTGAATTAAAATGATTTTGACATCATTGATTGTTAATATCTTCAGTGTAATTTTTGCATTTCACAAATTCATCCCGCGGGCCAGATTGGACCCTTTAGCGGGCCAGATTTGGCCCCCGGGACGCATGTTTGACACCTGTGGTCTGGGGGATTTAGGTGACCACTAGAGGGACTAGTGAGTCAGTTTGCCAGTTTTCCATCAGGAGGAAAATGAATGCCTTTGAAAGTGTCAGAAAATGAGGACATGAGGTGAGAATGACTAAGAAGCAACTTTTACAGTCAAAGAAAGTGACAAAGTGATAAAAAAAAAATTGACGCCCTGTTGTTGTTTGAGGTTGAAATCACAGCATTTCTTCTGCACAGGTGAGTTGGATTATAAGGTTTATGAAGGTATTTAGTTATTATGTGATGTCATTGTCTTTGCTTTGACAATTCCAAAGAGATCTTTAGTGCAGCTATTGACAACACAAACTGTACAGAAAATGGAGGTAATTAGTGTTTTTTCTGTGGCGGTTTTCTGTGTAAAAACAGAGCCTAAGCTAACAGCTAATGCTTACAGCTAATGTAAACTATCAGTAGATGACAACAATAAGACAGTGTGTCAAAATAAGGGGCTATGATTATTTGTTTGAAGAATAAAACTTGATGACACCATAATGCAGACATGTGTAAACAATGAGCTTTATACATTATTCAGTGAGTGATACAGTCTGTGGATACATAGTGTTGATTTGTTGGAGGTGTTGGCAGAACTAAGTACGTTCTGGTACATGACTTCCCTTTGCTGTGGAGAGTTTGGAGTAATAAAAATACACATAACCCCTTACCCCTTTAAGTTATATTTATTATCCCACAAATTTTTCCTTTGCTCCCTGTTCCATTAACCCAGTGTTTTTCAACCTTGGGGTCGGGACCCCATGTGGGGTCACCTGGAAATAATATGGGGTCGCCTGAAATTTCTACTAATTGATAAAAAAAAAAGTCAATAAATTACTAATAAAAAATATCTTTTAATGATTCAATATATATTTCATTATAATTAAAACACCACACATTTTTTCCTAATAACAATCAAGTTCAAATAAAATGCAGGATATAACATTTGAGATGGCATATCTTGATTGACCTGATCATGTGACCGCATGCATTACTACGCTTCAACCTGCGTTGAAACTGGACTGAAGAGAGAATGGAAAGATTTCTTCACCTACCTGGCCCCGCTGGGAAATCTCCAAGAGAAAAATGTCTCCGTTTTGGATGTCTGGGGTCGCCAGAAATTTGTGATGTTAAAATGGGGTCACGAGCCAAAAAAGGTTGGGAACCACTGCATTAACCTGAGAATCAGACACCTTAGGTTTCCTCTTGCAGATCAATCTAGTATCAGTCCCATTCAAACTGATTTCCATGGCCCGGAACAATCACAACCATTTTCCTGCTGTGGGTTCACATTGATTTGTTTTTGTCCATGTGGGAGAGTCAACTAGTCCTTCCTTAGAGGAACTGAGGGTAACATGAACTACATTCTGTCACAGGCTGATCTGCTCCAGTTCTCCAGGGGCCTCGATACAGATGTTAATTCAGTTAATTGTAAGTTAAGTGGTCGGGGACACCCAGCTGCAGTTGGCTGTTAAACTGACTGACTATATTCATCGTATACAGCAGTGGGATTTTTAAAGAGTTAGCAATATGGCCTTTTAACTCAGTTATTTTCAGTGTTGTCCAAATTGCCACAGATATTAGATTAGAAAAATTAAATAAAAAGGAGCAAATCTTGGTATTAAACAGTCAAATCTGATTCGACTGATAACATTCTCAGTCTGGTACAGTGCTTGTATTTTACACAAAAAACAATAAACAACTACACATAAAACCCTACTTTAGAAATAAGACGTCTTCTCGTATTTCCAACAGAATCTGGAGAGTTTAATTTACCAGCTGGCCCAACATCCCATGTGTCATCTCAGATTGGTTGGACATCTGTCTGGTTGGATCCAAATGAATTTAGGTCTGGATAACACAACTTGGAAATCAAAACAAAATTGCCAGGCAACAGCTCTGCAAAAATGTCAGGAAATTCCTTAAAGGGGATTAATTAAAGCTACCAAGATATACCAAAGATGCCAGTGTATTGGATTGTAGAGATATGACCCCAAATACGGTCACACTGACTGACCACTAGACAGCGCAGTCTGTCTCTGTGCCGGTTTCTCATTGAAATTAAAATTAACATCTTTAAAAATGTTAGGAAGTGGTGGCATGTGGTGAGAACCATTAAGAAACAACATGTAGAGTCAAAGAAAGTGATAAAAGCTAGAGGCAGAGTAGTAGTTTTCACCACTGGACACAGCTCGGAATGAAAGAAAATTGAGTTTGATGTTGAAATCACAACTTTTTCGAAACAGATGAGTTTGATTACGAACCTTATGCTATTATAAAGTTATTATGTGACATTTTTATTTTTTGCTAAACTGCCATTTGTTGATCCACTGATCTAGACTAAACTGTGACAGTTCTGACCTTTTTTGGACGATTCTAAACAGATCTTTAGTGCAGCTATTGATAACACAAACCATACAGAACCAAGGTTATAATAGTTTTGGAGTTTTCATTATAGTTTAGTTTTATTTAGTTTTGACTTTTTTTCTCTAATTCAGTTAGTTTTAATTTGTTTTTAGAGCAGGTTTACTAGTTTTTATTAGTTTTCATTTTTTTTTCTAAATGCTTAGTTGTAGTTTAGTTGTAGTATTTTAATAATTATTTTAGTAATTTTATATTTGTCGTATCTTTTGTCTTCTTCACCATCCTATTCAAATAAATCCCATACGGGACTCTGCTTTCTCCCAACTTTAGTCTCCATGTTGCCAGGTAGAGTGTGGACAAGAAGACGATTCTAAACAAGTGACGGACCGTGAAGTACTGTATGGTGCCGCTAGCTAAAATTACTGGAGCAAAATAAATCAGTTTCGTATCAATGCAACATTGACAAAGACGAAAACGAAGGGAATTTTACACATAATTTTCATGTGTTTTAGTTAGTTTTGTAAGCACACAATACAGTTTCAGTTAGTTATCATTTTTTTCTTCTAATTACAGCTTTTATCTTTCGGTTAACAAAAATGTTTTTTCAATTGTAGTTTTCGTCATTTCGTTAGTTTTCGTTAACGATAATAACCTTGTACAGAACATGGAGGTGAATTATGGTTTTACTGTGGCTAAGCTAACAGAGCTATAATGTAACCTATCAGCTGACATAACGTAAAGAGTATAAGACACTGTCATTTTGAACAGCTGCTAAAATGACTGGCCATGACTTATTCAACCTTAAAAACAATCATCATATACATATTGCGATGTATTATGCATGGTAGATACATAATAAAAAAATCCAATTTTTAATCCATACATTAACAAAGCTCCCAGCTTTTATTAGCTTCTCTGTCTTTCACTTGAGGATAACACTTAAACTTGTGATGTGAAAAAAGTGATTGAAACCTCAGGTGTTCTTGTCATTATTATCAGTTCAGTGTGCAATAATCTGCAGGACTACCATTGTGTAACCTCAGCAGCAACATTTCATCACACGATGAGGATGGAGGAGGATTTCTGGAGATGGATTTTTGCAGCGAATGAAAAAAGAGAATATTCCGACATTTCAGACATCTCTGCTACCCCTGATCTGTAGCTTCTCAGAATGAGTAAGCATACCTTTGTCTCTTCTCCCTAATGTGTAGCTTGGAACCCTCTCTACTCCAGGTTATTGGCCCTCTGAAGGTAAAAAGAGGTTTGAGATTGCAAATTTACCCATTATTTCTCTCTCTGAGACTCTGTGAAGGAGACTTTAAAGGAAATCAATAAATGGTTGAAGGCATTTCAGTCAGAGAGAAGAGCCCAGACTAAAGCTGCAGAAAGCAACTACAAGAAAAGTCCATATCCATTTAAATAAGGAAGATATCTCACCATTTCTTTTGATATTACATCGGGTATGTTACATGATTATTGCAACATCACAGTATCATCTTACGGTATTACCTCCTCTGATTAAAAGTGTCCATCTCCTCTTTGAACGCTGCAGATGTAAAAGCTGTGAGTGCAATTTAGATGTCAAACTGTGCTTGACAAGCTCCATGAAGCGCACTCCGGCAGAGGTCCTGATGTCTTATGTGAATGTCCCTACAAAACAACATTGGACTTTTTGTTGTAATTCATTGTGTTTCTGATGACAGGCTGATGGTGTTCAATCCCATTACCTGCATCATATTATGTCTGTAGTCGTTGAGATGACATAAAGTCACAGCGGAGGAAATACTCAAAGAAACGTAAATCCTCCCATGTGTGTTTTAAGAAATGAAAATAAATGGCTTCCCTCAGTGAATCCTCAGAATCACTTCCTATAATGTGCAATAATCCTTCAAATGTGAATTATGTGCAATAAGTATAACTGTGCAATAATCTGTCCTGCAATAACAATGCAATATTTATTCAATATTTATCAAAAAATAAATGCACTATTTTCATATAGACCTAGTTCATAGGTATACATACTGTTTAACATAGATATACATACTGTTAATTCTGTTAATAGAGATGCATACTGTTTCATAAATATACATACTGTTATTCATGGTAATACATACTGTTGATATTGATCATAGATACATATACTGTCACATCCTGTTAATACTATAAATTATGCCGATTCGTATTTCATCCAGTTTTATTTTTTATTCTACTAAGCTTTATTCTTATATTACTTTGTTAAATTGTAATTTTTTTTTTAGGTTTTGTAATTTTATATTTACTCTATTGTTATTTCTGTAGCACTGGTGTTTGTTAATATTGTTACACTGACTGGAGTTGCCTATTCTATTCTATTCTATTCTAAACCATGTTTTGTAAGAAAATGCTAGCATATTCTTGTGACTGAGATATGTATCATCTGTCACAAAAATTAAAATTAAAGACAAAATGTATAGTATTTATGACAATGTTTTCTTGAAATGAAATCAAATTTAAAAAAAAAAAAAAAAAAAAAAAAAACACCCAAGGCTTTAGAATGGAATAAAATCTTCAGTTTTTGCCAGTGTATTACATGAATGAGCCTAATCACTGTTAGTCATTTAATTATGGATTCATATGAGGAATACTCCCCTTAATGGAGAGAAAAATAGAAGAAAAGCAGGGGAGGGGGATGCATCCTCTTGAGCACACAGGCTGTCTGCAGGTGTCATGTGTATTTCCATATATATCACTGAATATTCAAAACGTAATCCAAGAGATGGTTAGCAGCTTCCTGCCAGTGTGGAGAACCTGAGCCACACATGTCCATCATGGTGATGTGGATGAAACGAACAGGAAAGAGGAGAGAGAGAGAGCGAGACAAAGACAACATGTACAAAGAAGGATAGAAAACAGGAGACACAAAGAAAGAGAAGCAATCACGGACAGCAAATGAATTCAATTAGTCAGCACCAATCAATTTGTCACGAAAGAGACAATAAGATAAAAATCGATTAATGCATCACAGTCCCTAGAGGCACTTCCAAGGGACTGTGATGACCGAAGCTCCATCTGCCCCTGAGGGATGGTCGTGTCTCCCATCTGCAGTATGTGCATTCGAAGATCAGCACTAATCCTCATCACATCTTCTTTTACATCAATTAAGAATAACAGCTGTATGTGTTTAACACAAGGAGAGATCGATTCACAAAACAATATCTATCACAGTGTTTGAGTCACCCTTATTCTCCTCATTATCATCCAAAACTTGTAGTGCGTTTTATGTATTGTCACATCACAAAAAAAGGCAAGAGAATGTGCAAAAAGGACAAGAACTAAATGTCTCAACAAAATAAAAGAAAAACAGCTCCATGGTATTTAACAAAAAGAAAAAAAAAAAACTTACAGAACTGGTAAAGGATGAGGTGAGCAAACCATTAAAAGAGACAAAATAAACAATAATGTAATGTTATCTCTGTCGACATACCTTTAATGCAAAAATGCCCATGATCTACCTGAACGTCAACAACTACTGAAATGTCTCCTTCCTGTCTTCCTCTCTTATCTCTTTGTTCTAAATACTCAAGGACTGAACCATGCAAACCTGAACTCACCCTCTCTAATGAACAGCTAACCTCCACACACATAAATAAACCACAAACATACCACCCACATTCATAACTCATAACCATCTAAAGCGGATTAAATCGATCAATAATTGAATCATAGATGATAATGTTGGGTGAACAGGGCATACAGGGTACTGACACTGATACACTGCGGGGTCGTATTTGCAGTGTACACTTTAAAGTACCTACCCTCACCAGTTACATCCATCTGATGAATAAACAAGTGGTGTCAGGCACAACAAACCCCGCCTCTCGAAAGTATTGTATCTTATTTTGGCATCGATCCAGCTGATGTCATAATGTTTATGCGTGTGATGATGTCAGCATAGACATAGACAGTATAAACAAATTTGGCCCATTATAAAAGAAAAAGATTTTTAAAATTAAAAAAAAATTACAACTTTGACCTACTTTTCCCAAAATGTAACTACATCTGTTCTGGGTCAATGGCAATCTTTAAGCCCAATCTGGCATGAATTCAACCAATAGTTTTGCTGCTAAAGTGTTAACAATCAAAGAAACAAATAAACAAACAAATAAGTGGTGCCAGGCACAACAAACCCCGCCCCTTGTATGTATTGTAGCTTATTTTGGCATCGATCCAGCTGATGTCATCATGTCTATGTATGTGCTGATGTCAGCATATCAATTGCCTCTATATATGTACCAAGTCTGAAGTAAATTGAATCAAAATTGATGTTTTTATAGACATTTAAAATGTCGCTCTTTATAAACGAAAAAAAAAAAAAAATTAAAAATTCATTAAAAAATTGGGACTTTGACCTACTTTTCCCAAAATGTAATCAGTTCTATTCGGGGTCACTGGCAATCTATAAACCCAATTTGGTATGAATTCAACCGATAATTTTGCTACCAGAGTGTAAACAACGAAACAAACAAAGAAACAAAGAAACCAAACCAAAAACAATACCCCTCGCCTCCCCTTTGGGGGGCGAGGTAATGAATGAATGAATGAATGAATGAATGCTATTATTACCATTGTACTTTGCAAATACAACAAAATTAGGTGTGTTGATCCTGACTTGAGGATGCTATAATACATTATATATTAATAAAGTCATAGAAATAAAAATCAATACAATTTAAGGTAAAAATCTGAAATGTTGGATGTCATCAAAAGCCAACAAACTCTACTCTGTACACTGCAACTGACAGATCAGTATCTTTACATCATATTGCAGTGTGAATATAAGTTGAAAATTTTCAGGAAAAAAAAAATCCTCCGCAGTAATCACAACAGCACTGAAATTGATCAGAAAATATTCATTTTCCAACCCCATGTTGATGCAGTACCAGAAATCGCATTTGAATGCAGCATCTGGATGAGCTACAGCTGCAGATGACAGAATGCAATTACATCCCAGCTTCATATAAAACAAAGAGAAAGCACAGTTGGCATGGTAATGCAATATCCAGTATCTGCAGCTTCAGTATAATGTGTTCAGAAGTCAAGAGTTCACATAAGCTGGTACCAGAAATAGCATAAGGTCTCAGCCCTGTATGTGGTTTTTTTTTTTTTTAAAGAAGATGTTGTGAAGGTAGAATAATGATTTCTGTGGTCATTTTACAAACTGTCTCCCTTCCTCGCTGCCTCCTCTCAAGAGACTTTATGTTCAGTATGACCTGCATGACTTATTTTTCTTTGCAGGCAGATGGTGGATACTCTCAAAGCACAGAATCCCCGTCGGTGGCTGATGCACGGGTTGAGGTTATGTACTGTGTTGTTTTCAGAGACTTCATCCTTCACTTCCACTGGGTCATGATGAAATGTTTGCTCTTGGAATCATACATTTCTTACAGAGGAAAGAGAAGCACTGAGTTAATGACCATAATCACTACAATTTGGACTTTGCACCTGGACAAAGCATCTGACTCTTATCTGAGTGTGTACATCTGTAAAGGCTTCAAGACATGTTAAATAATATGAAATATCAGAGACACATACTAAATTATCTAGATTTAACTCTAACATACACTGCTTTTATATGCTCACATTAACAACAAACATTTATTCAACTTCCAACTTCCAACTTTGCTCCTTTGAAAGTGATTTTGTAGATTTTGGAAATAATTATTAAGCCACTAGTGATTTTCTGTACAAATTCAGTTCAACATGACCTTTCAGTTCTATGTTCTTAGAATATTAACTGTCTCTAGGTTGCTATTCATAGTCACATATTTTTTTTATTTATGTGCTACTTGTTCATCAGAAAATGAGTTTTTGTTCATTCATTCATTCATTCATTCATTCATAATTATGTGCATTATTATAATGCACATATAATGATGTATAGATTCAAAATTAGACATTAATATTAATTTAATGATTTTTGTCATGAACATTTTGAAACAATAATAATCATAGTAATGTTGTTTTGTAACCATTATTATATAACACCATACTGAGATTATGACATATTATAAGTGTGTTAGTTATGTATTGCAATGCATCATAGATATGGGTTTCATAGAAAGCACAAAAAAGGAAAAAAATAATAATTAGTTTTAAAAAATGCACAACAGCAATTATTTTCCGAGAAATATAAATAAAATTCTATCACATCCAATTCTATCATCTTTCTTTATTTTCTGATCAGCTTTCTCAAGAGGGTCAGTGCCAATAAGTGAAGGTGGTGTACACCCTGAATGTGTCATGAATTAAAATACAACTTATTTATATAACAGCAAATATTAAATGTGTCTTATGCAAGAGTTGTGTTTCATACTCTAGTTAATATTCCCAAACCCTATCTCAGGTCATATTTGAAAAATTAGATAGGAAATATATATATATATATATATATATATATATATATATATATATATATATATATATATATATATATATATATATATATATTCAGCTTCTTGTAGATGACAGTCACTATAACAAAATAATATTGTGAGTTACTGCTTTGAAGTGATTTATTGTTTAAAGGAATGTATTTTTTCTCCTGCTCACACAGGGGTTTAGCATTGGGCTGCTTCGACCTGTGAGCGTAGAAACACTGAAAAAGCAAATACATTAATAATACAGTGACTGATGGCTGCTTTCCAGTTTGTTGTTTTCTGCCATTTCTCATTGACACACTTGGGGACAACGGAGTCTTGTTAATGTTTAGTAAAACTAGTGCCTTCCTATTGTCTTCTCTGTCCATTCACATGTAATCTAATGTTACACAGCCATCGTTTCAATACATAACATGAATAATGCACTTTTACAATATTATAAATACATTATTGATGAGATAAGCATGGTAATATTAATAATACAGCAAAATCTACTGTTACTTTGTGTATAAGAAAGAGCCACATTCGCAGTACAGCTTATTACACTGGTGCTTCCAGAATAAAAGTACTTAAGTTTTTGCAACTATTTGTGCGACTACTAAAGAAAAATTAAGTCAAAAGTGCTAGTTGGTTTCTAAAATATAGGCTTGGGCCAAAATGTGAAATTCTGAGAATTAACAGGAGAATGTTTATTTATTTATTTATTTATTTAATTTTATGGGTTTTTTTTTATTAATTTTAATTAATTAATTGATTTTATTGTTTTATTTATTTATTTATTTATTTATTGAGTGGGGAGAATGGGTTTTATTCAAAAGGAATGTTTGTCTTAGAGCTACCAGATCTACCTCAAAACAGTGTCTGCACATTAAAATACTTTGACTTTGCAGGTTCTTTCTAGTGGAACATTTATGAATCCATTGTATAAATATACATAAACCAACACACTGTATATGAGCGATAGCACACCATCATATACATATTGAAAACATGAGCTAACCAGCATTTTTATAATATGTTTCTGATTCATCTTATTAAAGTATGTAAGATTTAGCACATTTAATGTGTGAAGCAGATATTTTCTAATATATTGTAGAGCAGTGTTATAGATTCAACACTGCTCAAACATATACGTTCATATAGACTGATAACTTGTAACATCTCTTTTTGGTATTCAGAAGTAGACCCACACTCATCAGGCTACAAATGTTTACTTATTCTACATTCCAACCAATTTATCCTGTAATTAAATCACTTTACTAACAAGACACTGTTTCTACAGGAAAATGACACTTCCAAGGGAGATGCCAGCGTTTTAAAGCTCTCATCCTGCTGACGGTGAGCAGTTGATGACCTTTGGCTCAGAGAGCAGCAAGACTCATCCCTGTGGAAATGCTGTCATCTGAATGCTGGGGGAGTTGTGAAAATGAGAAACATGTAGTGTACATCCTCTTGAAAATGGCATGATGGGTCACTGTGGTGTGAAGGTCAGCAAACAGGGCAGGAAACAGAGAGGTTTCTTAAAAATGCTTGAGAAATGTTCAATAGAGGATCTAAGAGCATGTGATTTGTTTGTCTGTGAGCAGCATACTGAGCAAAGTATTGCATTAACAAGGTATTTTCAGCATCTCTTGTATTGATTTTGAAACATTATGTCTTTTTGTGACTTTACTGACCTTTATTCCAGCCATTAGTTCACTGGTGCCCAACTTTTTATGGCTCCATTTTGACATCAAAAATTTCTGGCAACCCCAGACATTCAATTATTTTGCTAAAATTAATTTATTTTTGATCATGAAATAGTTTGCTATACTATGTTGCAAATAAACATTAAATTTAGATGATATTTAGGATTCAAAGGCGTCAAAGGAGTTTATTTATCTTTCCATCACAGAGAAAAACGAAACTAGTTACTGAGGACCCATATTAGCCATAGCGATATAGAATAAATAACTAATAAATAAATGAATACATTAAAATCGACTAAAATCTAAGGCTAATTTAAAAAATAAAGTAAAATATGATATACTCCTGAAAGATAAACAGTACCACAGTGCTTCAGTCTCAGCTTCAGAGTTTGTCATGTCTTTTATGTATTGGGATTGTCTCTCTCAACTCATCACATATTTTTTTATTAGTAACTTTTATTTTTTTATTTTTATCAATTACTAGAAATTTCAGGTTACCCCAAGGTTGAGTACTGGATCAGATCATGAACATTTTATTTTATGAGTATAGGGTCAGATGGATATACTTATTGGTAAAGAACAGCCAAACCCTTAAAGCAAATGTACTTATTCAGATCTGAAATGTACATGTATATATTTAGGAGCCAGCAAAATGTTTTCACAGCAACAGGTGAAGGCATTTTCCTTTAATTTTATATGACAATGTGTTGAAGAAGCGTCATCTTTGGATGTAATTCCATAGACAAGTCCCTGAGAATTACCATTGTAAAATTATCCACTCCTATATAAAGAAGTGTTGTTACTGAAGAAAACATATAAATATCCATTGTTTGAAGGTTAAATCGGTTTCCATGGATACCACATTGTTGCCATGTTACAGAGTTGTAAGATTAGTTGCACCGTGGCATGGACAGACGTCTGATACATACATGCATACATGTAGTTTATATTCATGGTAAATGGAAAGGACGTGGCAGCTGTTGTTTCCTTCCTGCAAGTGATTTCATTTTTTTTTTTTTTTTTTACCAGTGCTTTAAAAAATGATTTCAGTAACACGTCTGAAGCTAAATGCAAATGTGTGAGCTCTGCTGTGAATATTATACACCTTTTCTGTGATTTATAATTAAACTGGAGTCATTGGTGAGAGGGTTGAACATGTTTGTCAAAGGGCTCAGATTAACCCAATTCCTCATTAGTAAAGGTTCATTAATTCACACAGACTGGTTCCTGCTGTCCTTTGTTTTCAAGATTATTTGGAGCCTTCTTGTTTTTGTGTTTAGACTTTATTGAACAGATGGTAAAAAAAAAAACCAACAACAACAATAATTTAGAAGAAAAGGCGTACATAAGGTAAAAAAAAACCCAACATTGCTTCTCCTTCTGCTTCTGTTTAAGTCATTTTTAAGTGCCTGTGTTAAGGACATGTCCGTTTATAACTCAGCAGGTCTGTTGATCACTGTGGCTTTGATTATACCGTAGCTGTGCAAAATAACAGCTGCTCTTTCATTGCTCTTCCTTGGTCTCCTAAGCCATTTAATGGAGCTCTTTGTTTCTTTCATGTGTTTCTATGATAACTGTTATTATTATAGCAGCTGCATATTATTTCTATTACAATATTCTCTCTTCATGTCGGCTGGTTGGTAATTAAATACAAAACTTTAACTAAGTACCTTGAACTTGTGATGTTAAGAACTGAGATGATAAAGTTCCCTTTCTAATCTATGCAAAAAAAAAAAAGAATAAAACGAAATAATAGACAAATAAAGATGCCTTTCCAAACTCCATCGTTTCCTTATTATTTTAATTCTGCGTCTTCGTGGACAAAGTTAGTCACACCATTTTGACTCAGCTTCCTGCTGTTTGACACAGTCTGTGCTGGATGTAAATGTCTTGGACTCGATGTATATGTGAAATGAAGCAACAGGAGGCTTTTGGTGTCTGTTCTCAATTTGGCAGATGGAACTTTTTTTTTTTTTAATCATTTCTCAAAGACAATATGTGCCTTCGGAAATGGCAAACTCTGGATCGGTTAGTTCATCATGAGGTATCTTGATGAAGAAAGGTGATATAATTTAATTTATATTAATTACTCTTTTGCATTTTTTAAGATTAATTATTATATTTTCCATTTTAGTACTTTCTATGAAGCCCATGTCAACAATGCATTGCAATATGTTATTAACACACCATGTGTCATAATCTGTCTATGGTGCTGTATAATAATGGTTCATGACAATGTTCAACAATGGATCATGCCTATATTTTTTATTGCTTCCATGCTGTGATGCTTTTAATGTTTTATATAAAGCACTCCGAATTGTCTTGTACATGAAATGGGCTATATAAAGAAACCTGCCTTACCTTGCCTTATAAAACAGTATTATTATTATTATTATTATTATTATTATTATTATTATTATTATTATTATCATTATTATTGGTTCATAACGTTTCATGACAAGAACCATTAAATATTGATCATTAATCTTCAATTTTGAATCTATACATCATTATAGATATGCTATAATAATCATTATGAATGAATGAATGAATGAATGAATGTCTTAATTGTCATTGTACAGGTGCAACAAATTTGAGAATACTATTCCTTTTTCAGTGCATGAAAAGAAAATAGAATAAATATATATTAAAAAAAAAACTTAAAGTTGTTAAGAACAAATAAATTAAATCTAAAAAACAGTTATAAAAAAGGGAATCTCAGATTGACACACATTCTGCAAGTATTGCATGAGCCCGATGAACACTGAAAAATGCAAATCTATACCGTATCTACTGTATCTGTATCGTTCAAAGCTTTCTGAATGAAGAAAACAATAAATAGGGCAACAAAGTTAGACATATCTACGGTAATGTCATTTGTGAAACTCATTTTGTGCGGTGATGATGTGCGATTACTCTGTGTGCATGAAGTACAAACTCATAAAGCCCATTGCTGATGTGTAGATGGGAGTAAAGTAGTTGGTAAATGGTCTGATTTCTGAGATGAAACCGCTGATGCCACTTTCCTTCCCCTCTGAGACGTCCCTGCAGCTGAGTGCATCTGAAATGCGAGAGGCCGTAAGGTCAGCCGTCCATGTAATCTGATTTACTGGCAGACGTTTCACGCTGTAACAATCAAAACTGTGTCTCTGACAACAATCAGAGGGAGAAGTGGGATGCAGACTGATCAAATGTCTTCACACCATCAATATGATACAGTTCCTCTGATGTCTAGAAACACGTCATTCAGAAGGAAATGTCAATAAATAATGCAGTGGTTACAGATGAAGAAGTAGATCACTAACAGTACAATGTGTTACTGCTGTAGCTGTGTTACAAAAGCAGACAGGATGTGTTCAGCTGTGAAGACTGGATCATTTTAGGACCCAAAAGTCAAATATAGTTACTGTTCAAATGTATGTTTGTACAACACACTTTACCCCAAAACTGGTCTGTGACAATAGATGACAGGTCTGTTGAAAATGAACAATTGTGATCAATTATAATAAGTGTTTGGATAACTTTATTTATTTATTTACTTACTTACTTACTGCAGGGGTGTCAAAGTCATTTTAGTTCAGGGGCCACAATTTGATGTCAAGTGGGCTGCACCAGTAAAATAATAAAATAATTACAAATGACTCCAAATGTGCTTCCTTGTTTTAGTGCAAAAGAGTTACATTAATGAAAATGTTTGCAATTAAAACAACTGTCCTTTTACTTGGAAAAAAAAAAAAAGGGGGGGGGGGGGGGGGTGACACATGAAAACCATAAACAACCTGAAATTTCTAGAGAAAAATAAATGCAATTTTAACAATATTATGCCTCAGTTTATCATTTACACACATGCGCATTACACCTTACATAACTTACAGTGGATCTACAAATGCACAAAACATTTAGTAACAGACTTCTGGAACTGAAAATATCATGTTTAACTTTATGATCAAAAGAACTTGTCAAGACTTAGTGATACCCTTGACTGTTATATTGGACCCTGGATACTGGACCCAGATTGGACCCTGTGGTCTTGGCCCACAGGCCGTATGTTTGACACCCCTGCTTTATTTATTTATTTAAAGAAAGGTTTTTTGTGAATATCGTCACATTTGTAAAGCCCATTTAGGTAAATTTGTCTTTTTATATTGCAATAAATGATAATGAAATGAGATTTTTTTTTTAAAAAGAGAAAGGATGTCTTCAGCGATACAATGAATCATTTGTCAAAATCAGCAAAGAACAAGCAGCCTCAAGATGTAAACCAAAACTAAAGAAGAATGGCTTTGTTCCAGCAGCTGAGTTGAAATTGAAACAAATTGTGTTAAAAATGCACAGATTCACATTTAGTGTTTTTATTACCCCACCCCCGTCCAAAGGGGAGGCAAGGGGTATTGTTTTTGGTTCAGGTTGTTAACACCTTAGCGGCAAAACTATTGGTTGAATTCATACCAAATTTGGTTTATAGATTACCAGTGACACAGAATAGATGTCATTACATTTTGGGAAAAGTAGGCCAAAATTCAAATTTTTTATGAATTTTTAAAATCTTTGTTTTCCCCTTTTACTTAAAATGGGCAAAATTTCAAATGTCTATAAAACATTAATTTTGTTTCAATTTAATTCAGACTTGGCAGATATTTAGAGACAGTTCATATGTTGACATCAGCACACGCATAGACATGATGACATCAACTGGATTGATGCCAAAATAAGCTACAATACGTGCAAAAGGCAGGGTTTGTTAAGCCTGGTACTACTTGTTGTCATTATCTCTATTTATGTATATTGTTTGTTGGAGCAGTGGGTATTTTTTTCTGTATTTTTTACCATATTGTTTTATCATTTTTATCTGCTGTCTCGACTGCATTATTCTTTTTGGTGAAATGTGAGTTGAATGTTTTTTTAGGTACAAATAATACAACCTGAACCTGCAGAGACACATTATTTGACAAGTGTAAAGCACCTAGTGTACCACAGTGTTTAACATGCCGACTTCTAATTAAGTACAGGGCATCATTGTACAAATTACTCAGACTCACTGTGCCATGCATGGAAATTAAATGAAACACATTTAAGGAAACAATGAAAACCAAATAAAAATGGAATGGAATGAATCTCACAGAAAACTATGTGACAGACTTATTATAACTTTAATAACTGCTCTAAATGCAAATACACTGTTTCTGCAGCCCATATTCCCCTATATCAATCTATTTTCATTGAAGTCAGTTCATTTATATAAATTTATATGGATATCCTTCAAATTAGTCCCATTGTCAGGGATGGACTGCATTCAAAATGAGGCATTATGTAAACGCAGGAGCTCCAGCATGGGCGGCGCTGGAGGGAACTATATAGGCTTGAACTATGGAGCAGTGTTTTGCTTGTGTTACTGGTGGTGGGCGGCAGCTGCATTTACCACTGGAGTCTGTTGTTTCCTCTGATTTAATGAGCATCAGAATCACTTCAGAGCTGATGTCACCGTTCACCTCAGCGCTGGAGTGGTGTTTTACCAACCGTTGATAATAAAAGATAATGAACCATTATAACAATTTGGACAAATCGGCGCAGCTCTCCATTCTTTTGTTTTTCAGAACTGTAAAATTGTGTAAAAATAAATAAATAAATAAATGTTTGCACCGAAGGTTGGATGTATTTTATGACTGATTTTCAGTTTATAATGATTTCTGTTGCTGTTCTGTCAACAACAGACAGTTCTATTGATCTCCTGGTCTTTTGACTCAGAGAACAAAAAGGCTTAAAACGTATTTCTTGTAACAGACATTCTGTACAGTTTACAGTTTCTATGATGGCATTATTCTATATCTTATTGTTGTGCTGTCAAGGTTTTCCTTACCGTCCTGAAGAACATGTAAAAGAGGGATTAGCTGTTGAAAATAAGGAAAAGAAAATGTATTAAACCGATATTCTAGATCAGTACAGGGTCAGATATTGAGGTTTGAAGCAGGAGTGTGCTTTCTTACTGTCAGTTGTGTTTCTTCTTTTTGTTTTTATTTATTACCCCGTCCACCGAAGGGGAGGCAAGGGGTATTGTTTTTGCTTCAGTTTGTTTGTTTGCTTTGTAACACTATAGCAGAAAAAACTATTGGTTTAATTAATACTAAATTTAGTTTATAGATTGCCACTGACCCAGAATAGATCTGATTACATTTTGAGAACAGTAGATCAAAGTTACAATTTTTTTAATGAATTTTTACATTTTTTTTCCCCCATTAACTTATAATGGATGAAATTTCAAATGTCTGTAGCAACAAAACTATTGGGTGAATTCATACCAAATTTGGTTTGTAGATTCCCAGTGACCCAGAATGGACCTCATTACATTTGGGAACAGTAGGTCTAAGTTACAATTTTTTATGATTTTTTTTTATCTTTTTTTTTTTTTTCCCAATTTACTAATAATGGGGGAAATTTCAAATGTCTGTAGCAGCAAAATTGTTGGTTGAATTCATACCAAATTTGGCTTATAGATTGCCAGTGACCCAGAATGGATCTGATTACATTTTGAGAACAGTAGATCAAAGTTACAACTTTTTTTTATGAATTTTTACATTTTTTTTCCCCCATTAAGTTATAATGGATGAAATTTCAAATGTCTGTAGCAACAAAACTATTGGGTGAATTCATACCAAATTTGGTTTGTAGATTGCCAGTGACCTAGAATGGACCTCATTACATTTTGAGAACAGTAGGTCTAAGTTACATTTTTTTATGAATTTTTTAAATCTTTTTTGTTTTTCCCAATTTACTTATAATGGGTGAAATTTCAAATGTCTGTAGCAGCAAAATTATTGGTTGAATTCATACCAAATTTGGCTTATAGATTGCCAGTGACCCAGAATGGATCTGATTACATTTTGGGAGAAGTAGATCAAAGTTACAATTTTTTATGAATTTTTAAATCTTTTTTTTTTTCCCCATTTACTTACAATGGGTGAAATTTCAGATGTTTGTAGCCGCAAAACTATTGTGTGAATTCATACCAAATTTAGTTTGTAGATTGCCAGTGACCCAGAATGGACCTCATTACATTTTGGGAACAGTAAGTCTGAGTTAAATTTTTTTAGGAGTTTTTAAAATCTTCCCATTTACTTATAATGGGTGAAATATGTGTGAGGGGCGGGGTTTGTTGTGCCTGGCACCACTTGTTTATTTTGTTGTTGTCATCCCCAGCTGTCACCTGTTGGTTTAGTTTATGCTTTCCTCATGGTCATTTTGTATTTCATGCTGTATTTTGAGATTACCTGCCTTTTATTTTTCTTTCACATTTACTTCCTGTCCTTGTGTCGTCTACCTGATCAGACCTGGAGTGGTGTGTGATTGTCCTCCTGGCCCTTGAAGTATTTAGTCCTTGTCCTCTTTGTCTTTGTCCTTCTGTGTCAAGCTTTCTATAAATATTTTTCCTACTGAAAGATTCTGTGTGATTCGGATTTCTTCTGTTATACTGACAATAGCCTACAGCATATATAGATATATCTGCCAGATTTTGGACCACTGATTTTAACGACCACTGATCTTTCATCTATTTTTTGAGTTTTTGCACCTGCACATTTATAATGTAACTAAGTAAGCGTAAAAGTGTTTCTTTACGTTACTTGTGATTATAGAAAAGGAGTAGGACCATGAAGTCTCCTGCTACTTTTGAGACATGCAGTGTTTTGGTCATAGATATTTAATATGTATTTAGATCTTTAGAATTTGTCATAAAGGTTCCTGTTAATTCTTGTTTTGTTCATTTAATTTCTACACATTTGCAATGAATAAACAATATAATTCTATCACAATTTGCATTTAGAGCGGTTATTACCTGTAAATTCATTCATAAAGCCTTACCATACTCATGTACTTTTTCCCATTGATATGTTTTATAAGTGACTTAAAAATGCACCACATTAACCCTTAAAGACCCAGTGCTACTTTTGTGTCAGTTCCCAAATGAATTTTTCTCTCTATTTAACTTTTCTCAAGTCATTTATCATCATTTATTAAAATATTATCCTCTGTATTTTGTATTTTTTCCAGTGAATCTCAGGTATTTTCCAATATATTTAATTTATTGATCATGTAGATGTTCATAACAGCTCAGATTAAAGTTGATGGCTATTATATCAGAAACAGAGAAAACTGAAGAAAAAGTTACTTTTTTTCAGCAAATATATCAATAACTGAACATAAACCAAGTATATCCATCCACTGTCATTTATCAAACTCCATGGGTTTTACTGGTGAATCAATGTTATAGAAAATGACGGTGTTTCCACTTTCACTACAGAGCCTCTTAACATCCATGAAAAGATGACAAACTGAATTTTACACCAATTATTTATATGGTCTGATAGGATTAATGGGTCAAAAGGTATTATACACTTCAGACAATTTTGTTGGATGGTGGAGGCTGGAGTCTTTATGGGTTAAATATGTCTCATTTCTTCTCAGAAGAACACCTCTGTCCTC
This sequence comes from Sphaeramia orbicularis, assembly GCF_902148855.1. Classification (NCBI taxonomy): domain Eukaryota; kingdom Metazoa; phylum Chordata; class Actinopteri; order Kurtiformes; family Apogonidae; genus Sphaeramia; species Sphaeramia orbicularis. The sequence goes on from NC_043963.1 coordinate 21,650,576, forward strand.
TTAAACATTTCTGTAATTGTCTCTTGAATCCAGTGGAGGGCTGTTGAACAACTCCTTACACTTAAGATGAGTTAGACAAGTACTTGTCTCCCTCTGTAGGGCATCACTGGATCTGAACATAAGCTTCAATTTCTTCTTTTTTACACTAGTAGTCAGTGTAACACAAGGTATGAACATGCAGCAGTCTGTATGCATGCAGACTTTTACCCATTTTTTCACAAATTATGTAAAATAAAACTGCAGTTTGTGTATTTACTTCCAAAACTGCAGGTCAAAGTGACATTATGTTGGAGTAAATTATTCAAAGGTTGCACTTTATTCTTATCCTATAAAGACCCAAACAGCAACTGGAGACCAAAATCATCCACTGATCTAAATTTAATACCTGTTAATCCATTTATCCTATCAATATATGTAAATAATAGGTGTAAATACAGTTTGTCATCTTTTCATGGTCATCAGATATGACCAATTTGGATGTTCAAAGGCTCTGTAATGAGTCCGGAAACACCATCATCTTCTACAACATTGATGCACAGGTAAAACTCATGAAGTTGGATCAATGACAGTGGATGGAGACATTTGGTTTATGTTCAGTTAATGATATCTTTACTGAAAAAGTCACTTTTTCTTCAGTTTTTTTCTGTTTATGATATAATAACCTGCAACTGTAATCTGGACTTTTATGAACATCTATATCACAGGTGTCAAACGTGTGGCCCGGGGGCCAAATCCAGCCCGCCAAAGGGTTCAAACCGGCCCCTGGGATGAATTTGTGAAATGCAAAAATGACACTAAAGATATTAACAGCCAAGGATGTTAAAATCATTTTAGGTTATTTCAGTGTAAAGTGGATCAGACCAGTGAAATACTATCATAATAGCCTATAAATAATGAAAATAGCAAATTTGTCTCTCTGTTTCAGTGTAACAAGAAGTAAAATTACACAAAAATGTTTACATTTACAGACTATCCTTTTTCAAAAAATTTGAATATCTGAAATGTCTTCAGAGAAGTATGTGGAATTTTAATAATATGTTATTTAATGTTGTGTGTATTTGTAAATCCACTGTGATCTGTAAGTTGTGATGCACATGTATAAATGACAAACTAAGGCGTAATATTGTTAAAATTGTACTGATTTTACTAAAGAATTTTCAGGTTCATATTTATTCATGTTATGTTCAAGTACAATTCGTAGATGTAAACATTTTCATTATGGAATTTACCTTTTCACTCAAAAGTTCTTATCCTATTATTTATATTATTTTACTGGTCTGGCCCACTTTATATCATATTAGGCTGAATGTGGCCCCTGAACTAAAATGAGTTTGACTCCCCTGATCTACATGATCAGTAAATTAAATGTAGGAAAATACATGATTTTCACTGAAAAAACACAAAATAAAGAAAACATTACAATCAATGGTGATAAATCACTTAAGGAAGGTTAAATATAGAGAAAAATTCATTTGGGAACTGCCACAAAAGTAGCACTGGATCCTTGTGCGGTTATGGTGAACAGCAGATCTATTTAGCTCACAGACTGACATATTAAATTGTCGCATATTTAAATAATGTTTCATGCAAATGTCTTCCATCTGTCCTCCACCCAGTCAGTTCAATCAGACTACCCTCCTCTGTATTAAGAGGAGCATTTATGCACCTGAAGCTCAGGAAACTGACTCATGTCTCTGAGAAAATCATGTGGAGTTTTCAGAAATGTCTGTAAATGGACAATGTCAACTTTATTCTGCACAGACAGCCCATTATACCGAGCCTGTCACTTTACTAGTGCTTCGGCCTTCTTCTTTGGCACTTCAGGGGTCAAACAAGAGCCGGTTCATGTACGGAGATTATTATTTACAATATGGATGCTCTGTATGTGTGGGATTCAAGTCAATGCTAATATTGTGGCCATTTAAGTTGATGCCCTGTTACGCTCTTTGGTTGGATGAGATCAGCGCTGTCTTTGAATTAACACAAAAGCGAGATGAATGAAATGCCAAACTCATCATGTATTTCATTCCTGCTTGATTTCCCTCAGTAAAGCCGTATACAGTCAGTGTGGACTCATTACACCATTGAGCACTAAAGGGCGCATGAGTCATCGTGGCATATCTGTATGAGTGGGCTGGAGTCTGTCCATGCACAGAGGCCCACGTGCTGCTTTTTCAGCCGCGGTGATGTCATAGCCAGAGACTTCCTGAACACAAGGTTCATTCACAGAGCCCTCCTCCCGCCACAGGAACCAAGCACCAAACAAGCTGTCTCCATAGCAACTGCAGCCACTGGGCATGTGAGCTCCCCTCTTTGTATTTATTTGTTATTTGAGGGAGAGGTGGTGTATGAGTGCGTACATGTGCATTTGTGCCTCGGTAAATAGCACCTCACATTTTTAGGTTTATGCCTCTGAATATTTATATGCTGCCAAAATTATAAACAAACACACAGGGTGTCCCATGAGAGTGTCTGTTCCTGGATCAGGGACAGGGGGGAGTTTAGCTATGGGGAGAAGAGGAGGGGAGGAGCTGAACGTGATGAGTCACTGTCTGCTGTGGGTCCACTAATTTTCAATTTTCCTCTCATAACATGCACCATAGAAAGTGAAGAGACACCTTAAATTTTCCTCTACATGCAGACAGTGACAGTACTATCTAAGCAGAGCTGAATTCTCTGGTCTGTTTAAGTGTGTGTGTGTGTGTGTGTGTGTGTGTGTGTGTGTGTGTGTGTGTGTGTGTGTGTGTGTGTGTGTGTGTGTGTGTGTGTGTGTGTCTGTGTGTGCGTATAAACAATAACAGCACTTTAATTCTTGCACCATATTTATTATAACTGGACTGACTGGACTGTATTTGTGCTGATATAATTTTTTTTTTAATATTTGTAACCTGCCAAGTGACTATAGATGCAATTTAGCACTTATGCTTTTACAATTTACATTGTTATTATAAACTATGTTCATTAATGCGCAATGGTCCCTTCCAAATCAAATAAATAAATAATTCTATTCTGTTTATTCATCTGTGAATTCCATCACTGAGGCCATGCGAGACATGGATTAAAAGAGAACAACAATGAAAGTCTGTATGTGGTTATTATTTATTGCTACTTTCAGGAATACAAAAATAGCATGAAAGAGAAGCTTTTTGTTTAAGGAGGAACAAAGTCTTGTAGTTTCAAAATGGGACATATACATGAACAAGTATCAACACAGAAAATAAAATAACAGCGTATTAATAACCTTTTTAATCACGAAAAACTTCTTAAAAGAATGTAATATAACAATAACAAAGGCATGAACAAAAAATAAACTATAATGGGGTTTAAGAATTGGAAAAAAAAAACATTTTATGTTGCAATAAACAGACAAAACATATGATGATACCTTTAAATTTGAGTATAAACACATGAAACATATAAAAGATACATAACAGAAGACAAATGCTTTCTATTTTAGTATAATGAAACTCAAATGTAAAACACACCTTTTTATCTAATATTTACATAAAGGGGAAAACTTATAGTATAGATTACATTCAAGAAATGACAAACAACCCTTGTGCTGCACTGGCTCAATGGGAAATATCATTTATAGATCTTTCATTGTTACCTGCACTGATAAAACACAATAAAACCTTCTGTCAAATAGGTTCATATCAAATATTAAACACTGAGATTCAGTCTCACATTTATAATTACTTTACTTCACTTGCAGCACATTTTAATACAATCATTTAAATGGCACTTGGCACTTTTAATAAACTCCAATTCACTCAGTGAAAGGTTATTATAAAAATAAATTTTTTAACTAAGTCCTTTTTCATTAAAGTGAGCTGCATTGGCAAATCAGTTCTCCACACTGTACATTATCGTGCTTACAGTGTTTGAATACATATATATAAACAATTACAGGAAACTGCTCTACACACTGGCAAGCATTAAGTTTGTGCATAGGCAAGGCAATGAGCTTTGAGTATATAAACAAAATTCAACTATACACGAAACAGTACACAATGCAGGAATTGGATATTTGGTCTTCAATTTCTGTTTTACATTTTGGCAAATGTGTCACAGATTTTATTACAATCATCTTCAATATTAAGAAGAATCCTAAAAAAATAAAAAAAAAAGGTAAGAAAACAATTTGTAAAGCTGCGTGTACAACCTCAGAATTTGTGAGCCTCCAGATATTTTTTTATGATTTTCAAAGCAAGATTAAACTTAATAAAAGAAAAAAAAGAAAAGAAAAAAGGCTATGCTCTCACTATAATATCACAAGCCCCCTTGAGGCCACTTTGGCACATCACCTGAATATAACGCAATATATATTTTAGGAACAGAAAATTATACATTATTCACATGACTCAAATTTTATATATAAAAAAGTAATAACATTGACCCCCTGTTGTTGAAAACAGTGCATATTAGGAGGCGTCACAATAAGGCAGTGTGTGCATCGGTAACACACTCGAAATGAGATGATCAACATGTGTCAAACTGCATAAAGTCACACAAAACAGACACTGTGTGAGAGGAAATTTACAAAAAACATACTTTTGGTCATGAGAAATATCTGACCTTTAAATTTGGGAACTATATTGTTTGTGTTGACATAAATAGATTTTGGCTTTTCTTCAACTTCATGCTACATAACCATCATTTACTCGACAGAGGCAAACATATGGGAGAATGTATTGGCTGGATGCTATGGCTAGTACAGTTTTGTTTCTGCCAACTTATCGTCCTTCATTTGTACAGAAGTTTTATCAGTTTTATTTTGATCATTAAACTGAAGCAACAACAAAATAAGGCACATTCACCTGTTGATTCTTATTGGTCGGTGTGAAACCTGCAGGACGTTATCAGTTATGGGTTAAATTAGTTCTTTTTTTTTGCCAAATGAAACAGGTGAACAGAATGTGGAAAATAAGGTATGAATGCTGTTGGAAGTGCGTCACCACACTGGAAGGTTGTGTGTTTGTGTTTGATATGTTGTCATTTCCTGCTGAGGACCCTCCTCTATGTCTGCCCTCTGGCCTGGACGCCTGTCAGGTCTTTTCTTATGATCTCATTAACTGTAAAGAAAAGAAAGCAAAACAAGAGAAGCTGTTAATTTCACAATTTCTATGACACACCTCCTGGAGTGAATGATAATATCTACACATCTAACAACATTTAAGAGTGAAGCTGCTTCTGTGGTGAGGGTCTGATCAGAATTTGTGCATCGTGTCAGTGGGAGGCAGATGAATGCTGCATTGATGTTGAGTAACCACTAGAGGTAGAACTATGCAAAAACATATAGGCTATTACTTCCTTTATCTAAGCCCATGTGCAACTGTGTGTAGACACATCAACAATAGAGGAAGGGGGTTGAAATGGAAACTTCACAGTGTCATGGTTCTATAAATAGCAGCACAATGTGACAAGATGTCTAACAGTGTCTGTCATATTGTAAAAAGTTCATGAAATAGTGAACGCTTGGGTTTATAAACTACCTACTGTCACAACCTGTAATATATGATGTGTACAACTTTGAATATGTGTATCTAATTCATATAGATGGTGTTATATCCTACTGAGATGCAGGAAAGTAAAAGTTTGGGCTTTTTTTTATATATATATATTAAATTATTGAATTTCCCACTTCAGTTTTTGAGCATCAGATGGTTTAGTGAATGTGAAACTTTTTTATTTTAAAAGGGATTTTTTTTCTTTTTACCTGTACAATGACAGTTCTGTTCTATTCTATTCTACTCTACTCTACTCTACTCTACGCTATTCTATTCTATTCATTGGAAACTGCCTAATGCCTGAGATACATTTTTAATGGATTGTGCTTTGCAGTGGATAGTGTTATTTTTTGTTTTGTTTTGTTTTTAAGTAAATCTATGAAACTCTTGTCCCCTACAGAGGACAAAAATGCACGTCTGGTATACAGACAATATGTAAATGACACAAAGAAAGGAGGAAGTGTAACTGCCTGTGACTGTGCTAGTCTACCTTCACTAAACGCAGCCAAAAGCCACAATGTCAACAGGTAGGATTAAGCAGGAAGGAATGACAGGTATGTGTAACATGTCATCCCTCCAGATACGCCACTCTGTCTGCGTTCAGCTCTGTTTATGTGGAACCCCAGGCCATGAAGCCTACTGTGGATTATGCCTGTGTGTGTGTGTGTGTGTGTGTGTGTGTGTGTGTGTGTGTGTGTGTATGTGTTTCTGTGTACACTGGCACTCACAGACATTATAGACTGGTGCCACAGCTTCCACTGTGCCACGGGGAACTCATTAAGGCTGATGAGTAATATAAGGATTTCAAAGGGCGCCAAAAAAGCTTTTTGCCTGTAACGGAGCTATTACAGAGCATATCGTTTCTGTGATTTTGTATCCATGGCAACTGTCCTCACTTTGGATTTGGGCTGTTAAACTTAAGTTAATGTGATTATGAGGATTAGCAAATTTTGTTACAGTTTATGACAGAGTTACTGCTTTGCAAATTGGCATTAACAAGTCATGTAAGTCTCTATCTGTAGTAACTTAACAGAACTAAAGTGGATAAATGAAAAATAAAAATGCTGGCATGAAGATAATTTGTTGCTTACATGCCTCTATCTTCATTATGTCATTTCAGAGGAGCTGTGATGGGTTGGCGTGCATGAGTCTATATTCAGGCCTCAGTTTACTCTGCACAAAGGGTACAACTATTACATGTAAATGGAATTTACATGCCATCATATGTGAGGGGGTGGCAGACAGTGACGGAAACAGGGCTGGCAATGAAATTTAAGACAAAAAAATAGCTTATCACAACTGATGCAAGGGGATTTCATATTCGTATTCAATAATAAGACGAAAGCGCTTATAATAAATTTGGACATGGGTAGAAAATATGATTCCTAATTAAAGTAATGGGCACCCACATATGCAGAGATGTTTAAATTCTAATTAAACAGAGACTGTCTTGCATTCAATAAACCAGTCCTTCTCTGTTCTTCCCCATGTCTTCCCCACTGCCTTTCTATCTGATCATTTGCAGATGTGAAAGAGAAAGCAGTCGCTTAACACTGAGTACATTTTATAGCCGGAGCTGCCTGCAAAACTGCAGGAGTAGCCAAACTGGATGCACTGCTGTCGTCACAGCTTCATCGTCCCTGTTTATTTTAGTCTGTAGTGGAATTCCCTCTGACACCTAATGCCTTAAAGAAACTTTCATCTCCCCAGCGGTGCCACAGGATTTTTCCTGAGCATAAAACGAGCTTAGAGAAGCAGCAGGAGCGCCGCAGTGGGGCAACATACAGTGAGGCTTTACTGAAGCTAATGAAGGGTTGGCACGGATCAGCTATTTGAGGCTGGCCCGGGGAACACTCGGGCTAGTTTGTTCAATAGGTGAGTGTCTGGCTCCTGGTTTCTGCACCAATGAGCTGCACTGTTTACCAACCATCAGCAGGAGGAGAGTCAAAGAGAAAGAGAGACACCCTGTACAGTAGCTGACTCAGTGGCTGTACGCTGCCTACTGCGAGCTGGAATGTGTGTATCTACATGTTTGTACAGTACGATGCTATAGATGAGTAGTTTGAGAGGCCGATGTGGGTTGTAATGTCAGTGTGAAGATGAAAACCATAAAGAGAAAAGAGAAAGTAGCTTGAGCGCATTTGTAACCACAGATCCGATGTGTCAGCACAAAACACGAAAGAACTAACTTAATGAGCTTTAATACTAATATCACCTCCTGAGAGCAGTGTGAGGATCAGACAGAGTACAGCTACACCGTGTTTGATCTAGCCTTCCAAATGGGATGCAAGTGAGCTGAGACTAATGTGCGTCCACTGGACTGTTGCTGTGTGCTTTATCTCTCCTGCCCTGATCTCTACCTGCTGGAACAATTTCACCTGCTCCACTGCCTCTGGGCCTTATTCCACACCCAATAAATCTGTCACCCTCTGCCTTTGTAAGATATGCCAGTGCCTCCTTTTTTGTTTTTGCAAACTATGTGGCATGCACCGTGCAATGCCAGACATTCTTTCTAAGTGAACAGCAAGTATTAATAGGTTCCTTTGCCGGTAAAATGCTTTAATATGAATATCAGTCAGCAGAGTTTTAGTGGGAGTTTTCTGAGAAACAATAGGAGGCATGGGAACTGAGGGCTTGAAGCCACAGGTTTTATGTGTGGGGGAGATTGAGAGCCAAGGTTTGGTACTAAGATGAAACACATACATGGTTTTCATTTAGCACCCTTCACTACAGATGACACAGTTGAAGCACCTCAGTGACAGTTATCGACCACAACACTGTGACGATACCAGGATGTGGTAACACCCCTTTTACAAAAATGACTCCAGACTGAAACACATGTCAAGATGAGTAATGTTGACAATTTCACTTTGGTGAAAATGTCTTTGATGGTTCCAGTTTAAATAGTTGTTTTGTGGCTGGGTCAGTCTTCATCACCTTTGCAGTAAAACACAGAGGGATTTTTTGACTTCGCTTATCTTCACCACCCTGTTTAAAAAAAAAAAAAAACTGGTTTGAATAATGGGAAGTCCCCCCTTTTTTTTCCTCATAAAGTTGTAACGACTAGAGTCTGTAATGACGTAGGCAGATGGGTTATCACCTGTGGAGTGATAAGCAGGAGACACACCATCTAACTGCAGCTGGATACTGGGCTATTCTACTGAAGTGATGCAAACTACTGCCCCATGAGTGAAGTAGGAAACCAAGATTAAAAAGCAATTCAGTATGCAAATCATAGATGCATGAAAAAGAATGAAAATCTTTATTAATATTATAAAAATTATGAAATATGAAATAACAGCAAGCTTCGTGTAGATAGACTGTTGCCTATAAATCTGGAATAATGTTGTTTTCAGACACATTCCTCTTTTTTTTTCTTTTTTTACACATTATCACCTTTGACCAGATGCAGTTATTACATAAATCACATTGTCACAATCATTTGATTAGAATATTTTTTTCCAGCTTTATGGGTAACAGTGTATCATTATTAAGTAAAATTATTTCAGTAAAACTTCCTTAAAATGAAATTTAGAGGGTTATGATGCAGGACAGACCTTCTTTGAATGCTCTTTCATCTTTTGAGGTTTCCATAAATAACAGATGGCTTTCAGTTAAAACTTATGACTGAATAACTATTGAAATTAATTTTTACTGTGTAGATATCGATTTGCACTGGCTCTATTTATGAAAAAACTCTTAACAATAAGTGAAATGGTATTGTAGAAGTTATTAAAGAACAAAATCATCTGGACTCACTGAATGAAATAAGGCTGTTAAATTTAAATATCTGCTAATCTGCAGTTACTTTATTTGATTTTCCATGGAGGCAGTGATAAGCAGTTTGGGTTGAAATCCAAAAGTACAAAACTGAGTAAAGATGCAGAGTTACTTGCCGTCATCACCTTTTGATGCTGGGAGGATCAAACAGCAAGGCACAGTATGACTACTTCTCTAACTCCTTGTTAATTCACCGACTCACAACACTGTTGCTGTTTACTGTGGAGGGAAACCCTACAAGTTCCATCCAAAAAACACAAATTCCATTGCTGGCCTTTTTTCTTCGTTTCATTTTTTCCATTGAAACACACACATACACGGCCCCTTCCCTTTTCCTGCAAACTACCCTCCACCCTCCTGCTATCTTACAGGGATCAGGCTGGATTTCTGGAGGAGAGCAGCTGCAAATAGGAATTTCTTGTGCCAGATTGGCAGAATCCCGCGGTCGGAAAAAAACCTAATCCTCTAGTGGGTTCCCCCACAGAATCGAGGGGCGTAAGGCCAAGGAGAAGCCCCGGCCAACTATAACAAACAAAGAGGCTTTCCCCAGCTCTCCCAGGCAGCCCGTTCCACTGTTTGACAATGGTTACCATGGAAGTTGTTTTTTCACTTCATAACAGTGTCAACATGTCCAGGCGGTCAGGAGAGTGACACTTTTTTTCTCCCTCCCTCTCTGTCTTTAACGCTAGAGAGAGAAAAAAGCTCATTTCCTGATGTGTGGCGCTGCCAGACAAACCCCTGCGACCGGCAGAATGAACAAAACTGTATGATGACAACCTCAAGCTGCCTTTCAAACCTCACCTTTCTGACATTGACCAAAGACAAAACGTATAGCACTTTCAGAAGCTGTCATTATATTGTAAATCATGATATGGTTTTGAGAACCTTTACCTCCAAAATAAAGGAGCGGTTCAACCTCCTGCCTGCTGCTGGATGTGGCCTGACATTAATACCGCCAGAGGGTAATGGGGTTGACAAGCATAAGTATAAACATATGACTCATAATCCCTGTTATTTCCACCTTGAGTGGAACATAGCTACACCTCCTGGCGTGGATTGTTTTAACAGTGTGAGCCTGTTCTCTTGGCTTTGTTCAGAGGGATACTATAGCACGTAGATCGGACGGGGAATATGCGAAAAGGAGATGGTGCAGATATTGTAAATATCCTTGAATTGTTCTAAGGAAAAGTCATATCTGTGTTGGCCTGTCTTATCATCAGTCTCTTTGACAAAATGGAACTACACATATTCATCACTTTCTCTGCCTTTACACCACAGTTTATCTGATGGAAGCTGCATTTCCACTCAAAGTACCCACAACTTCTAATCCAGCTGCAGTCCCAAGAACTTAAAGGTTCCCTCAGACCACTGGTTCTATCATTATTATACAACCATACACTAACTGTATATGTGTATAAGACCTAGATATCGTTATCCATCCATATGCCACATACTTTTAAAAAATTCTTACTAAAATAAAAGGCTGTAAATGCTGACCAATCAGCTCTCTGTGATGTAAACTCCATCCCCAGATTTCCTGAACTATCAGAAAGTATAAACCCTGACCTTGGAGCTAGATTTAGACCTTCATTTTAATCCCTATAGTAGGAAAGCAGCTACATACACATTCTATAAAAAGATACTCAATGATAAAGTCATGAACTTACACTCACCATCATCTAGGTAAGCCTGGTCCAGATTCTCCTCCTTGACCGTCACCCTCCTCTGTCCATCTCCTGGTGTGTCCATCTGCCCGGGACCGGGAGGAGCCCGGCCTTTCTGCTGTCCCTTCTGGACATAATTCTGCTGCTGTATCACGGTGGGATAGTGCTGGGTGTGTGTCGCTGCCGTCTGAGCCTGTGGGGGTGTGGGAGAGTGGGTGGCGGCCGCCTGTGGGGAGTAGCCGTCACAGTAGATAATCTGCTGGTTGTCAGGCTGAGGAGCAGTGAGAGTTTGAGGGTCTACTGCCCGAAGTAGATGGTGATTAGTCGGGGAGAACTGGATGATAGAGGGGTGTTGTCCTACAGAGTGAGCCGGGGAACCAGTGTGGACCAGGACGGACCGATGGGGGTCAGGCATCATCCCTCCGGTCTGCTGATAAAGGCCAGGGCTGCCGCTCAGACTCTTTCCCCCACGAGAGTAAATGATTGCGGGGCTTTGCTGCTGGAAGCGTCCGTCCTGGTTTGGGAGGCTAGAGCTGAGACGGGCCTGCTGGCAGGAGGCCATACCTGGCACCAGGCCGTTGTCTGGGTGGAGGATGCTGCGCGGGTTACTGTAGTATGAATGAGGGGATATACCCAGGATCTGAGGCATGGCCAACCCCATATGATCAGCCTCATACTCATCTATTGGCTCTGTCTTAATGGATGGAGCTGGAAGAGAAAAGATGGTCTGAATGGTCTGATTTATGATAGATAGATAGATAGATAGATAGATAGATAGATAGATAGATAGATAGATAGATAGATAGATAGATAGATAGATAGATAGATAGATAGATAGATAGATAGATAGATAGATAGATAGATAGATAGATAGATAGATAGATAGATAGATAGCTTTATTTATCCAGTTATTGTTATTAATTATAATTATTATTTATCTAGTGGGCAATTCCATTAATAGTCTCCAATACGGTTTCAGTGGATCATAGAATAGTATACCCCAAAAAAACCCAACAATAATAATAATTTAAAAAAAAATAAATAAATAAATAAATAATAATAATAATAATAATAATAATAATAATAATAATAATAATAATAATAATAATAATAATATGAGCATAGACACAGACACAGAAGTGGATTCTTACATGCCAGTGGTGTGTAGGTGAAATGTTGCGGCTGGCTGCGCTTCCTTTTGCCATTAATAACATAGAAGTTGACTTTGACCGGGTGACAGATGGATGTATCCTTGAAGGACGGCACCTCCACAAACAGCATGTTCTGTAAGACAATGCACTATTATGTGTCTGAATAAAAAGTATTTCATTGTTTCAAACTGAGCTGATAAGACACATTTACAGGTTTGGTGTGTATTACAGGTATTTCATGTCATGGATGGGATTATATGGGGAAACTCTCCACTTACAGGCTGACTTTTGTCTTTGTCCACTGTTGCTTCCATCTCCCATATCTGTCCATCTGTTAAGACACAAAAAACCCCACAGGATTAATGTAAATATGTGAAGATGTAAAGATCATTTCAACTTCCTGTTCACTAGGTGTGTTGCTAATGTGTTTACAGGTTCATATATCTGTTAGTGATGTATAGAGGCTGATTTTATTGGATTATTGTACTTACACTTAACTGTTTCTATAGATATTTTACCTGTTCTTATTACATCAGAGCAATTTCCTTGTATGCATGTACCTGATAGTAATAAATAATCCTGATAAACCTGATTCTGATTTTGATCCAGTAGTCTAATATGAGCAAGGTTGGTCAATAGTCCAACAAATTATGAATCATTCTCTTGTTGTGAGCTTGAATTGTTTTTTTCATTAGCTGAATTTACCAGTTGAATAAAGGTTACATAGATGCTCAGATACTTTTTGCTATTTCAATCTGATTTAAAGTTAGCAATGAAAGAAAAGGCCTTTATAGTTCACAAAGACCTAAAATACATATTCACCCATGTTCCATTCATTCATGTATTCACCCATATTTATAAATGCATGGATGCGTTTCCCATGCATTCATCGTGCGTGAACAATAACACTTCAAGTTTTTTTAATAAAGTATTACAGTGAAAGAAACTAACAGTGACATGCACATTAAGACTGATTACGGTTTACATTTACTCTCAAAGTACGTCACACTCATTCAGGTTACATCGGAACCGACAGTTTGGAAAAACAGTTAAATATCCTTGTAAATGTAAGCTCCATATGCTCTAACACATGTGCTGCAGTGAGTTCTGTCTGAATGTTACTGTAGGTGGGAAACCCTCTGTCAAATTGCAGATTAAAAACACATGGCTTAAATGAGTCAGCAAGAGAAAGGGGGATTCCACACAACCTGCCAACTTTTTTTTTTCTCTAAACGTTATTTTATGATCAGCTTTCTCCACTCCTTTTACAAAACTTGATGACTACTGCTTTCTTGGCACTTGGATTTGTTTGCGTTTTGTTGCAAGTCTACTCTAAGGGATACCCCAATTTTTGTTCTTCCCCCCGGAGATAATTGCGAGCGGAGGAGGAAAGTAGGAGTCGGAGCAGGACTGACTTGGCCGGAGGAAGCTTTCCTTCCCTCACCCGTCCAAGCAGCAGAACCGGGGCAGCTCCAGCCAGAGGCAGCTGTCTCTGATTCAGAGAGATTTCACAGCTGCACTGGTCCAGAACTTTGTGTCATAAAGAAACTCTCCAAAACAATGGCATTCCCTCTTTGTAAGATTTCTTTTTCCGTCTGTGTCTTACTATCCATTACTGTGGTGTGTCGTAACACAGCGGCAGGGAACCCCGAAGAAGGAAAAAAAAAGGAGCCAGGGCATGTGGGTCCAAGTTTTAGTTGAGTACTTGCATTTTAAAAGCCAGGCACTCTGCTCTCAGACAGCAGTGGAGTCTGTGAGTCACAGTGTCGTAGTGAGAGGAAGAAGTATTTTAACATGACCATCCCCATACCACAGAACATTCAAGCAGAAGCTACAAGTACACTGCTACAGCCCTGATTTATGAGCGTTGTAATAGGGCCGACTGTGAAAGTACTATGACTGACCTCTGACCTCACACCAGTATGAAGCATAGCGTGTAATGGTTTCGTCACTTCATTTGATTTGATTTAGTGATTTATTCCGAACATGCAATGACATTTAACATATATGCAAATTAGCAAAACATACATAATAATATCTATATCAAGAATCATAACAATCATAACAATCTTAGACAGAAGAACCGCAAAATAGTTCCATTTACATGCCTCAAAAGGGGCAGGAAGAAGAGCAACTTATTTAATCCCACCCCCTCTCCCTAAAATATTATTAATAACATATATGTCCCTCTTCCTTTTACATTACTCTTTTGCATTTATATATCTATTCACACACATACACACACACTCATTCATCCATATATACATACATACATTTATACATATACACAACACACAAGTACACATACACGCATACAAATACACATCACTAATTATCACACAAATACACATTCATCACTAAATAAAGGGTAAAACATGTCAAGAAATATGTATTAAGGAACTGAAAAATACACTCTTTGTTCCATCCAGGATTAACAAAGTGCAACAAGAAAAAACCCTTGTCATGTGACGTGTCAAACTATTAGTCACACAACAAAAGGTGCATCTCAGTGATAAGAGATCATGGAAGTCAGTCAAAAATAAAAGGGCAAAAGGAAGTGAGGCACGCCAGTGTTATCATCTGGATCATGCAAATAGCTCATGCAAGGCATGGAGCTTCATCTATACAATGATGGTGGTGAAACATGAAAGTCATGAACTTAAATGTTACACAGGCCCGACTAGTTATGAGTCATTAGTTGTCACGGTGTTACCATGACTGCACTGTGTTAACACCAAACTAACACAGGGACAAATTCACTCATAGATTCAGATTCCAGACAATCTGTCACTTTACAGTTTAGCTAAATGGAGTAAATCACTAAAACTAATCTTTTTCAGACTGGAAAATGACTCTGGTGAGCAATGCTGGGGCTGTGGCTGTGGTAGCGAGACTCACCCTGAGTTTTCTCCATAAAAATGACCTTCGAATCGGAGCTGAAGTTCTGCCCAGTCAGGATCATCTGCTGGCCTCCGAGCACAGAGCAGCTGTCCATGTCCTGCTTCTCCACCATGGGAAGCTCATGAGCTGAACGCTGGGCTGCAGAGACACACAGAAGGGCGGTGAGTTACATTTACTGTCCCTCTGAAGTTACACTGTTCAGTCATAACACACAGAAGAATGAGGGAGTAACAGTTTTGAAGCCCTCCACTTCCACCATCCCACAATCCACTGCTATCACTGCTTGTTGAGCTCTCCTCATGTGATTTTTCATTCCAAGCTTAACACTATAAAAACATGAAATTAATGTATTAAATGTAAGGCCAAGCTGTCAGCCGCAACTGGTTTTGTTCATACATGGGTGTACTTTTCTTTTTTGCAATTATCTTTTTATTATTTTTATCAGCATTTTACATCATGTATATAACTTCTATATATTAAAAAAAACAAAAAAACAAAACATTCTCATCTCATACAGGCGAGCAAAGACAGAAATAGCAAAAATATACACAGTAACCTAAAATAGATTTAATGGGAAATAACAGGTGTATTTCCCATTCCATTCTTTCCTTCCAGAAACCCTTTTCCCCTGTATAAGATTACACTGAACATTTAAAGTGTGTAGCATGAACCAAGGGTTTACATGGGTCTATATGCACGTTACGCTTATCATCAAGTAAAATCAGCTCATAATAGTGTTAAAAAATCAACCCAGTTTTTCCAATAATTGGTGAATTTGTCTGAATCAAGTCTAACAGAGAGAGTCAACTTCTCCATCCTACTGATGTCACCTTTAACCTCTATCCAATCCTCCATTTTTGGTGCATCCTTTTTTAGCCACTTCCTAGAAATGGCTTTTTTACCTGCCACCGACAACATTCTGAATAGATATTTATCCTGTGAAAATTTTAGCCCCTGGTTCTCTTTTCATGGATGTAGTTTTCAATTAAACTTTACATGTATATCCAAAAGATGAAGAGGAGTAGCTCATTGAATTGAAATAAGTAATAATGAATGAATGAATGATTTAATTATTTTCAAAATGGGACAGTTCGTATTAATGAAAATTTACATGTAAATACGAGCGATTATAGCCATACAGCTAATTTCCATCTCAAGTCACATAAGCAGGTAAAACAATTAAAAAAAAAAAAAAAAGCTTATAAATAACATAATACCATAACTGAAGTAAGACATACAAAAAGAAAAACAAGCAACAACACAGTGTACACAAATAGACAAAAACAGGGACCAAGGCAAACCACCAACTAATTGATTAAGGTTTATACATGAATGATATTATAAATATCCCATTGTCACTATTACACATGTTTATAATGATAACATTAACTAAACTGTGAATCAAAATCAATGGTATGAATCAAAACAACAGATTTGGTGACTCATTATAACACTTCATAACAACATCTAATATGTAAATGAACTGATGAAACAATAAGTCTGGAAGCTGCCATGTGAAGCTACTGTACTGATTTCTCACAAATGCACAAATACCTATTACCAAGAAATGACTGCACTGTGCAATAAAGAGGTGATGCTGAGTCATTCAACCATCTCACCCCAGTCTTTCACTTTTAATAAGCAGTCATGTTAAGTAACAACTTGAAAGAAGAAACTAAAGTACCAAGATTCTTTTTCAGATGGCTTGAATGCAGCCTTGGGGTATACTGTATTTACAATATGGGACAAGTAATAGAAAAGCCTGACTGTCTCAAAAACATTCAAGACTGTGTCAAAATAGGTTTGTTTTTATGTATGTATTAGTGCACACCTTCCTGATCTCCATCTGTGTTAAGGCTTTCTCTGTGATCGGTGGCACATCTGTAACTCCATAATCACTGATGCGAGCTGAGGTGTCGACAAACAGCCCGCGTGACCTTTGAACAGGTTTATTCGCCCTACTACACAGCGGAGCCGATAAAACAAAGACGATGACATCAACAGGGGCCCCGGCTCTTAAAACACACCATCACTGACACTCTCTGCTTGTCAACAGGCCTGACAGATGTAACATGTAGGTAAGCAAATTTATGCTTGATTGGGTTTACAGCGAAGGCAATTGTTCTGAGGTTCATCTTGTGACAGACAGGCCCTTTTTGTATTGCGACAGATGGGAAATGACGACTGATGATTATAAACTGATATCATATTCTGCGTCATGTTTTTCTTAATATAATAACAGGAGCATATTGTATGCACCCGCTGTCACACTGATATGATGAATGTTCTATCGTGCCCAGGGTGTTGGTCAAACTAGATAAATGACCCTCTTGTTTGAGTTTTGATCACACCCCATGCTTTAATAACACTGTGTACACACGCACTGATGTTCCCAAACACAGACTTTACTACAGCGCACATACAAACAGGTACACAAACACTGAAAAATGCAGCGCCCACCTACTGGATGGAAGCCCTGCTAGTATAAGGCCGTCTTTGTGCGACGGCCTCTGGACTATCAGATCAGCTCCAGCTCATTTGAATACGGCTCCCTTTTTTACGATGTTTATTTTGTATTAAGTTTTGTTAACTGATGGAAACATCAGCAGTTTAACCTCGACAGGAAGCACACATGAGGAATTCACAAAGCGCACACTGTCAGGAATTAAACCCATTTTTTAAAGATACACCTCAATGAGGGGACGGTGAGGGTGTTTTGATGTGTAGCTTACAGCATTCAATGGGATGTGAGGCCACTTGGAGAGAGACGTGCTGTCCTCCAGGCTGAGGTATATGCACACGAAACACTAGACGGACTCGAGTGTTTTTCCGGCCCACATCTGTCTCGCCCTTTCTCAGCTCAATGTCAGCGTTCCTCAGCTTCAGGATCCCAGCACAGTCAATTCTGTGACATAGAATAAATATATAATCAGTGATCAGCATAGAAAAAACACTGTATGTTTAAGAAAACAACTTTTTACTTTTATAGACAAAGATGGAGTGTGTGTTTGCACCCGGCTGAGAAAAGCCACATGACAGCTATTTGGCTACACCCACCACCTCACATAAAAACAACATAATGTAACATGTAAATCTCCATGTGTAGGAGGTCATGCTGGATGAAGCAGACTCAGGATTTTTTTCCCAGAAAACTGTGGTTCGATTGATGTGTGAAAGTACTTCTATTTCTGTGTGAAGGTACTTGGTTTGGGTCAACACAGACCACATCACAACGTTAACTACATATTAGTAAGATGAACATATCATACAATAGTATTCAACACCCAGCTGTGGTGAATACAGTCGCGGAAAATATTATTAGACTATCAAAAGTCATCAAAAACAATGTTTATGCAATCAAGTACTAACTCCTGTGTGTGTCATGTGACTAAAACTGACAGAAAAGAAAACATGGAATGCCTAAAAGCATTGTTTTTGTCAGTACAATGCCATAGATATTGATGTAAAAACTGAAGTAATTTTGGTTATTATCAAGAAAACCATGGAAAATGGTTTGATATCAGCTCTGAAATTAAACTTTTATGAGCTATTTTTGTTGTTATCATTATATTTGTCCAAACAAATGTACCTTTAGTTGTACTAGGCATTAAAATGAACAAGAAATTGAAGAAAACAAGGGGTGGTCTAATAATTTTTTTCCCGCAACTGTAGAATCTGCATTAAAATACACTAAATGAGTTCTCACATTGCTTTCATGTTGTTCTTTGGCTCTAGTGGGATCTCCAGGACTTTGGTGCCGTGGATAATCTTCTCATAGCTGGTGGTTGTGACTGTTTTGCCAGTGATGCGATGGACTTGATAGAAGGCATGGGGTTTTAGGATGCGCTCATCTGCCGTACCGATGAATATCTGCAGGCCGAGTGGCTCCTTGCCTCTGTAGCCATGTAACTGCAGACAGAAATACACCATAAATGGACTTTTTTAAACATCTTCTTTACATAAACTCCCCACTGCTGGAAGAACAGCAGATATGAAGGAGGTATTAACGGCACTGGTTGTGCTTCTCTATATCCGCCTATTCTAACTCTGCTTTTCCAGATGTTGCTCCCCCCCAGAGGTGGGTAATCAGTGTCAGACCCACGTGTAAGAGCATGAGTCTTCTTTCTGCAGCCTTGAATGAAAGCCAGCAGAAAGCTCACATCCTACAACCTTGCACTAGCTCTTTCATAAGTATCAAACACATTAAACATAGGTCCTGTCTCTCATTGAAATGCTTTTGGCATGAGAAAGAGTAGAGAAATCATACTAATTAGATGTCAGAAATAAAAGGCAGGTGGAGGTGAAACTGCAGAAAGAGAGCGAGAAAAGCTACATTTAACCTGAGACCGCCTACTGAGGAAACCTGCAAAAACCACAAAGCATCAACGTGCATCTAAATGCTGTTTTTGTGCAAACAGTGTAGTGCATCACTTTTATCAAAGAATATTACTAGAGTGATGGAACAAACACTGAACATAACAGTGTTTTCAACTGACCTCAACATAAAATAAAGATTTGGGTTCATTTAAAATGTGTTGCAGTGCTAGGTTTGATCTGAACATCTGGCAACAAAAGTTCCCTTTATTGGTGGTATGAGAAAAAAAATGTACATTCATCAAGTTGTAAAAATTATTATTGCCGTTCATGTAACATCACAGCAGCTTCTTAGTGTGAGCAGAAACTATGGCAACATGAATGAGCATGCTACCTCTATGTCCAGGTAGCTGAGAAAGCAAGTGAAACAGTGGAAGCTCACTGCAAACAGTCACCAGGCCATGTGAGCAGTCAGCCCGTTGTCATGGCAGTGGCAGGAGCAGTGAGTCATGTCAGAGCGCAGCATAGGAAAAGTAAAGTGGACGCTACAAGGCTCAGAGAGAGAAACAGGGAAGGAGAGAGTGGAGAGGAAAGAAGGAGGGAAAAACAGAGCAGAGGAGTAGAGGAAGGGAAAGGCGAGGTGAAGGAGTGCAGTCGTGGCCACTCAGGCCTGACCATCTGATTGGCCTGGCAAACCAGGCAGAACTGACCTCAGGGTGAGGCCTTTGGGGATGGGCCGAAAACGGAAAAGAATCAAGAAATGCTTTATTTCCACTAAGTCCCTACTGTTGCCAGCAAAAACGGCTTTAACAAGTTGCCACGGTAACACAAAGAAAAGGAAGTCAAACCTACTCCTGGACAATACAGTCAGCTGTAACTGTGTCACTGCTCATTTTACCACAATGAGCTTCAGTTCCAAAAGAAAGAAATATCACCTGTTTTTTTCTTCCTGCACTCTGCAATTATTTAACCACACAAACAGGCTTTTACTATTAAATATTTTCTTTGCACATGGTGAGTATTACAAGTACGACTTCCTAGTACAAGACCCAAACAGTCAACAAACCAGCGTGTAAGAGGAAGTGAGGGACAACGTGAACACTGATCTGTTTGTGCGGTTAAAACCACGGGGGTGAGGGTACATAACAGTAGACTATATTGAGCAAGAAGAAGAGAAAAAAGTTAAAAAGGAAAAATCAGAGCTACAGTATGTTGCTCACTAACCTGGGTTAAATACTGAGGTGACACCGTGGTTTTCATGTGTCATATGTCTGGTGTTAAAACATGCTTTATTTGTTTCAGAAAGTGAGATGTGGGTAAGATGTGTGCCAGGGGAGTAATTCATGTTGAATCATTTTCGTACCGCTGGCCCTGGGCAATAACATAACCAGACGCATAATGAATAGGAAATACAATAGGCAAATCCTGAATACAGAATACTGGACAGCATGTCTATTTATGTGCCAAATATTACAACTTTATACGGATCACATTAATGTAAAGTCACAAATTTAGTTAAGCAGCAAGGGATCATGGGAGTTATTAATGACATGACTCCAGCAGTAATAACATTTAAACATTAAGTAATAAATGAAAATCATGAAAAAAATATTCTGTTTAGTGACATTAGTGCATCAGAATATATTGAAATGAAGGCCTCATATATTGCAGTATCACCATGAAATCACAGGAATAAGTGATGATAACAAAAAACAATTAATTCTGGAATCAGTAAAGGCTAAGAATGAATAATCTAAACCTAAGAATTAAAAAAGAATTATCCTCAGAACATGGCTTATCATTATGATAAAAGTATATTCATGTTATGTGCTTTCAGTTTAATGAAAGTGAGGCACAAAATGTTAAGTGTTTGCACTAATGGATATGGGATATGATGCCTTTGACTGGAGACCAAATGAATTCAGAAATTACACTGACCATGTAATATAATGTGGATCCACCCATTATATAAAGTATATAACACAGACCCAGGTGTTTTCAGACATTTTTGTGCGGAAATGTGACATACTATGTTTTGGCCATACCTGCACAACAGGATGTCCTCCTGTGGGGGCTTTGACTGCACCCCTGCTCCCCTCTGTCTCATAGTGAGCTCTGTGATGTGGCTTCGGCTGCACTTCAATGTGGAGCTCATACTGGTCTGTTCGACTGGGTATCGGCCATTCTAGCGGAGGGAGAGACGCCACAGGGATGCTACGGAATATGAGGAAAAAGAGGACATAAACCATCAGTGTGTACTTGAAGGATGAGTAGACTGTCTTTTAGAGGACTGAAATGTGTTCACTAAGCTTTGGTCCTACTGCCAATTTACCTGCAAATGCTGGAAACGAGCGGCTTGGACCAGATTGGAGGGATGACAAAGAAAGGCTCTGCAGGAGCTTTGGTTTTATGTCCTGGTCACATGGTACCAGGTAGTTTGGTTCTCTGTTGTTCTCTGGGTACAGAGTGTAAACCTGGTTGGATGTTTTGACTATTTTGGTGGGCACCAGTCCAGGCTGCCCGGTGCCAAAACCATTCATAGCATCAGCCAGGCTGGTGTGGGTATAGTGGGCGCCTATTATGTTGTGATCTTCATGGCTGCTGTGGGGTGAAGGACTACGGGAGCGATGCCCTGGGACGAGCCCTGGATTCCTGTACATGTCGTAGGTGCGTTTGCCCTGAGGGGATGTGGAGCGGGAGCCGGGCCTGGGGGAGGGTGAACGGGCTCCAAGGCAGCCGTCCTCTGCTAGGCTGGTGCGGGGAGAGGTGCCCGGAGAGGTGCGAGGGGAGCCAGTGTGGATGTTCTGTAAGCGAGGGCAAAGGTCACCGGGGTTCTGTCCACTGCTGGGGGACACACAAGGAGACGCCCAGGGTGAGTAGCTCTCCGAGTGCCAGCTGGTGGATGAGTTGCTGCTGGCCGGACTCAGGCACTGTGGTTCACGGTAGGCAAGGTTGTCATGGCCGGGCACAGTGAGAGTGGGTCTGGGGCTAAGGTTCTGGTGGTGGTTGTGCAGGGAGTCACGGCCATGGCTGTAGTGCTCACGTGAGGGGGTGATTTCAATCCGTGGGCTCAGGGCCAGACCTGTGGGCCGGGTACTGTCCAGGTAGCCTCTGGCCTCCTGGTGCTCGTATCCTGAGAGAACCTCAGTGTTGTGTTCACTGTAGGGGGGACTGCAGGACTTGATGCCGTAAGGGGAAGTTTCCTCCAGAGGGAAAGGCTGTGCCGACTCAGCACTGAGGACTTTGTGTGGTTCAAGGTTTGGGTCATCTACAGGGAATAAAAGGGAGACACAAATGAAAACACACATATATGAAAAAAACAGTCATGAGGTGCATTTAATTTGCAATAATAATGGAAAAGTATCCCTGAAATGGTAATGTGCACCTGCAAAGCTCTTGTGTCTAAAGTGAGGAAACACCTCTTCATGGTGGCATTCTCTAACCAAAATACAACCCTAGTGAAAACCCAGGTCAAATTTACTTCCTCTTTATTTATTCCACTCAAACGAACAAACCTTTCAGCCAATTTATTCATTTGGAGCAAAAAAATAAATGAAGAAAGTAAGAGCAGTGAACTCAAGTTGGCAAAAAGCCCCGGACAAACCTTGATTTCCCACAGCAAAGTCGTTGCAAGGTGGCTCATACTCAAACAAGTACTCAAACTGCAAATCCTCATCAGAACAGTTGACTCGACTGAGCTCTTCCTCCAAGTCTTTATCGTTGTAAAAGGAGGTCATCGGTCTAATCTTTTGTCACCCTAACGGCTCCAGACGAAGGGACAGAGACGGTTGGCTGAGGTGTTGGCGGCGCTGATGTGGATTTAGGGAACCTGTTCAAGTGTCAAATGATGCATCGGTGAAGCTGCGAAGGGCTGGAGCGCACAAGTTTCCTGTTCGAGCTCACCGCGGTTATTTTCAGATGAAGGCGGGTCTATTTTCACATTGAACGCAGAATTTTTGACTTCATCTCCGAGTTTAGATCACGCCTCTCTGTTTGTTGATGCGCCACGGGTTTAAAAAGCAGATGCGGAATGGAAGTGATGAGTTCAGAGCCCCATTCAGACAGATTCTGGGCTCTCCTGTCAGACTGTGCAGCCTGGTGCTGCCCCCGGGTGTTTGACATGAAGCAGTGACGCATCAGGGTGTCTGACTGTCCCCAAACCTGTTCAGCAGTTCTCTGACACATGTAATTATAAGACAGAAGGGAGTGGTAGCTGTCATTTCAGGGTTTGCATGTACATAAGCGCTTTTACGCACAGCATGTTAAACTGCATTACGCATTAGGATTCCTAAGGTAGCCTGAATGTCTGAAGGGACTAAAATTCACGACATCAGCCAATATGTAAATCAACTTTTTTTTTAACACTCACTGAAAATGTACTAGTAGGGAGTCCCGAGGGGTTCCCCAGCTTTACGCACGAACCAACACAAATTACATTGCGTTCCTTCCAGCTGTAACCAATAAACTGTGCGCTAAGTCAGCAAAACTGGCAAATACGCACGGAATTATACATGTCCAATCTTTTACTAGTCTCTTATGCTTCATTATTTAATAATTAATGGGAGAATTGTACATATGAAACTTAAAGGAACCAGAACAACGTTAAAAGTGACAGGATTTTAATCCAAAAAACTGTCATAAGTCTATTTTACGCACCCGACAAGCGCAAAGTTGTTGGTAAAGCAACACATTTACACAACACACTGGTGGAAATGTAAGGATATCTGCAACTTTTCCATTTCATATAGATTTGTATAGCTCATTAAGACTATAGAAGTAATAGAAACTTTACTTTATAGTCTCACAAGTCTAATCACACTATCATGCATCTGTCTCTGTTACTTGGTGATTAAGTTAAATGTATTTTATTTGTCTCTTTCCTAGTTCAGACTCACTTCATTAAGCTGCTACTGTTGCTTCTAAACTCCCTACATGTTTCTCTGTGATGCCAAAGCACGCGTTGTGCGCTGTTGGACTGAAGCGCAGCACCCTGTCTCTACCCAAACACCAACATCCCAAACATCTGTGACAGAACAACTGACACCAGGCTTAAAATAACTGAATCAATTGAAAATCAAATGGGTTGATTACCAGATAATCACAACACTTCAGCAGTACCTTGATCCATCGACCTCATGGTGTGGTACTGTGCCAGCCTCCAAGTCTCTCTAAACATCTGGAGAAAAAGTGAAAAAGCAAATAAAAAATTAAAAAAAAAAAACAGAAGAAAAATTATTCTCCTCTGATAATCATAGCAGAAGAGACTCTCTTTGGTTTAAAAATGGTGAAACGAGATTTTTAAAAAAAATAGGAAAAAGTTTCAAAAAGTTGAAGACTGCGACACAGCAGCGACGCGCAAACTCCTTTTCTGTTCAAAAACATGCAGTCGTATCAGCTTCACCAAAGGTTCTGGTATGAAGTCTCCCTTCCTAGAGCTCTATAAGGATTACTTAAGTATCAAGAGCGGCTTCCTTCCCCGCTCTGGGTGTTTATAATGGTCCAATGCTGTAAAATAACGGGATTCCCTCAGTGTTTCCTCCTGTTTGTGCGCCTTTGCCATGGAAACCTGGAGCCGGTCCATGTTGGAGACTCTGGGCTTTCCTGCAAAGCCCCACACTCAGGAATCCATGACGTCTCCAGCTCCTGCGCCAAAGCATTTCTGCGGCTTCTCTCAGACAGTAGCACACAAGAACTTCATTGTGGAACACTGTAGGAGAGGGAGAGAAAAAATGAAAAATTGTACAAGTCTGATTACAGTATACACCATGAAATTTACTTAACACACTTTACCAGACTGTTCTGTCTAGAAATCCAGTCTTTCTTTGGATTTGTAACATGGTTTTAAACCAAACAACTCTAAAAATGTAGTCTTCAGCTGAACATCATTCAACATTTTCTATTTATAAACAGTGAGAATAGAGAATTCCATTGTCCCCAATGAGAGAAGCTACTATCTACTTCCTAATGGAAATCTGCTGCATCTTTCTCATTTGATTTTGATTTGGAAAAAAAAAAATGCTTAACAACCACTGTATGAGTACAACAGCCATGAGAACATGTTCATAGTGAAAAAGGACATCTGTAGGAACATGAGTCCTAAACACTTAGAGCAGGGGTGTCAAACTCATTTCAGTTCAGGGGCCACATTCAACTAAATTAGATCTGCAGTGGGCCAAACCAGTAAAATAATAACATAAGAATATATAAATAACGTCAACTCCAAACTTTTCTCTATGTTTAAGAGCGAAAAAAGTTCATTTGCATTATGAAAAGGTTTACATCTACAAACTATCCTTTCAAACAATGTGAGTAACATGAACAAACTGAAAAAATAAGTGTAATTTTAACAATATTCTGCCTCAGTTTAACATTTACACATGTACATTAGAACATACAGATCACAGTGGATCTACAAACACACAAAACATTTAATAACAGGCAGAATCTTGTTAAAATTGTACTTACTTCTCATGAGACATTTCAGGTTCATATTTGTTCAGGTTATTTAATTTTTTTTGTGAAATTATACTTTGTTTTAGTGTAAATACATGAAAATATTTACATTTACAAAGAGAAAAATTTGGAGTTGTCATTATTTATAAGTTATTATGATCGTATTTTACTGGTCCTGCCCACTTGAGATTGAATTGGTGTGAATGTGGAACCTGAACTAAAAGGATTGTTAATTTTTAGTGTAAATTAGTGTAATTTTTGCATTTCACAAATTCATCCCAAGGGCTGGATGTTTGACACCTGTGATTTAGATGAATGAATGAATGAATGAATCCCTCCTATAGTAACAGTGTCTCCTCCTGTTTGCCATTGAATTCATAATCTAAACTGTGCTCACCTTTTGAAAACTATATTCTTAAGGAAAACCACAATCTATTCTAATCTCTGCTGAAGTTGTCATGAGTCAAGACATGACACAGGAGCTTGTTAAAGTGATCATACTCACATTGTGGCATGAACTTAACATAACCAAAGAATGTGAGTAAAACATGACCGGCACCAACTGAGCTTAAATCTGATCCACCAGGCACAGACTTAGCCGGACAATGGCCTCTTACAAAAAGCAATAGAGAGATGTTTAATCAGGAAACCAGTCATGAAAGAAATCCAAGAAACCTTTTTTTTTTACTACACCAAATCTTTTGCAGAAGAATAATAAAACACCTTGAACAATCTATGTAATTGATTCTGTTTTTGTTCCTAATGTTCCTTTTACACCATACTATATTTTTGTGAAATACTGGACAGTTTTGGCTTGTCAGACTCCAAAAATGTTAGACATTTATGAATAAACTGCAAAGACTTCATAGATATTCTTGTTTGTTCACATCATTAGCTTTGCATAGCAGCAGCTATTCTTCTGGGATCATAAATAATACACTATATCAATATATCACTATATGTAAATGCTGTTTTGCACTATATCGTACTGTACTGAAGTGTACTGTTTTGTAATGTACTGTATTACACTGTCTTGCTCTGTACTGCACTTATTCCACTGTATTGCTTTGTATGCACGGATCATTGTTTATTATATTATTATTTATTAAGTGGGGGCTACGGACGAAAATTAGCACTGACGCTAACTCCGGCATATTTACATGTTTATACTGAAATGGAATGTATAAATGTGCATTAATGTGCACTGTCCTGCCTAAATAAAGATACATGCATACATACACTACAAACAAAAAATTAAGGATATTTCTTTCTTTTCTTTTTTTTTTGTCATTTTTGCCATTTGTAACTAAAACTGTCTGGTCATTAAAGAAATGTCTTTCAATTCAATTCACACAGAAAAAAGTAAAAAGCTCTGTGCAAGAATCCCAACTGAAAAAAAAAGCCCAAAAATTAAAAATATTCTTAACTTTTTGTTTGTAGTGTACATACATACATACATACAATCGATGATGATCAAACAGGTTAATAATAGCTCTAACAAGCAGAATTCCCATAAAGAATAACCAGTGACAAGGGTTTTACATGGTTTTCACCTTGATTTACACAGTGGTTTACTCTGAAATGTAAAGTATGTGAACTGTGTTGAAATATTTTAACCATCGATTACACTGCTCTACAAGTCAAATGCTTCCAGAATAAAAGTAGTGAAATTATACCACATGTGAGTCACTGATAAAGAAAAATCAAGTCAAAAATACTGGTTGGCTGATGTTTCCAAGATACAGTCTTGGATCATAATGTGAAATTTGAGAATTAACAAGAAAATGGGTTTTACTCCAAAGGAATATTAGTCTCAGAGCTACCAGATCTACTTCAAAACACTGTCTGCACCTTATAATACATTCATCTTACAGGTTCTATCTAGTGGAAGATTTATAAATGTGTTGTAAAAATGTACATAAACCAACATACAGTCACAGAAAAAATTATTAGACCACCCTTGTTTTCTTCAATTTCTTGTTCATTTTAATGCCTGGTACAACTAAAGGTACATGTTTGGACAAATATAACATTAACAACAAAAATAGCTCATAAAAGTTTAATTTCAGAGCTGATATCTAACCATTTTCCATATTTTCTTGATAATAACCAAAATCACTTCAGTTTTTACATCAATATCTATGGCATTGTACTGACAAAAACAGTGCTTTTAAGCATTCCATGTTTTCTTTTCTGTCTGTTTTAGTCACATGATACACACAGGAGTTAGTATTTGTTTGCATAACCATTGTTTTTGATGACTACAAGAGATGGTCTAATATTTTTTTCCATGACTGTATATGTGTAATAACACTTTATCATGTCCCCTCCTCCTTTTTAGCATGATTGCACCTAAATGTTGTTTTAATGCAGGGGTGTCAAACTCATGTTAGTTCAGGGGCCACATTCAGCTAAATTTGATCTGCAGTGGGCCAAACAAGTAAAATAATAACATAAATATATAAATAATGTCAACTCCAAACTTTTCTCTATGTTTTAGAGTGAAAAAAGTAAATTTACATTATGAAAAGGTTTACATCTACAAACTACCCTTTTGAAAAGATGTGAATAACATGAACAAACTGAAAAAAATAAGTGTAATTTTAACAATATTCTGCCTCAGTTTATCATTTACACATGTACATTATAACTTACAGATCACAGTGGATCTACAAATACACAAAACATTTAATAACAGGTGGAATCTTGTTAAAATCGTACTTCTCTTAAGACATTTCAGGTTGTTCGTATTTGTTCAGGTTATTCGCATTTTTTGCAAAATTATACTTTGTTTTAGTATAAATACATAAAAATATTTACATTTACAAAAACAAAAAATTGGAGTTGTCATTATTTATGTTATCATGATAACTAGCGACATTGTACCCATGGTGCCATTGTACAATACCATGATGCCCTCCTGTGGTGCAACAGCAGTATTGCACCCAAACGCCCTCCCGTGCAGCAACATCGATCGGACGGACACCGGATGGACACAAAATGTGCATTATAGTAGGATATTTTATTGAATCCTGCCCACTTGAGATTGAATTGTTCTGAATGTGGAACCTGAACTAAAAGGATTGTTAATATCTTAGTGTAATTTTTGCATTTCACACATTCATCCTAAGGGCCGGACTGGACCCTTTGGCGGGCCGGATTTGGCCCCCGGGCCACATGTTTGACACCTATGTTTTAATGTGTTTTGTTTAAATGTTTGTGTTTTTAGTCTATCTATCTATCTATCTATCTATCTATCTATCTATCTATCTATCTATCTATCTATGTATCTATCATATACCTTGAAAACATCAGCAAACCAGCACTTTTGTCATTTATTTTCCAGTTAATCTTATTAAAATACGTAACATTTAGCACATTTAATCTCCGGGGCAAAAAATTGTAGACCGGTGTTACATGAAGAACATATCGAATAAGTCCTTAGAGTAATATGAAGAAAAACATAAAGTCAAAGTAAAAGCTCCATCTGAGCCCAAGAATGAGATGTCTTCACTAAGCATTCTGCACGGCCTCAGGGACTGATCTAGTGCTGACATCAGTCCTGACAGACCCAAGGCCATTCATAGGAAAATGTGTGTACTTGAAAGAGGGGAGGGGGTGAGGGGGGTAATCAGAGGATCTGTTTTGGATTCAGACATGGATTAGTATGAGTGAGAGAGCTGGTGTTGGACTGTTGGGTGAACACGGTGACTGTGAGTGTCTGTAAAGCTCAGTGCCCGGAGCATACGTTCTAGGGGTGACCGTCCAGCCTTGTCTACCAGATGTAAATTCCTCCACTGTTACGGAACTCTTATGCAACTCAAATTATGAATGAGTAAATGAGCAGGGCACACGCTTAAGAAAGGAAAACTGCCTGTGTCCAGACGGCCGAGTTTGCACTTCCGTTTTTTTTTTTTTTCACCCAAAGAGCTCGCTTTTTCCAAGTTCATGCAGTATTTTCCATCACTGTAAAACAGCTCATTGAGGTAAAGTTGTCTGGGTTAGAGCACTGCCTGCTTCGAGTTTTCCAAGTGTAACATACGCGACTGAGCTTTTAAATCCAAGCAGTGGAACTTTGATATGGAAATGGCACATTGTATTGCGTCTCACTGAAAGCTTTCCGAGGAAATTCAGAGGGCAAAGGGACGCACGGCCTCCATTTAGGTCTTTGGATTTGCTCTTTAATTCCAGTTCCATTTTATTTTCTATTTTCAGTTCTTTTTCTAAGTAAAGTATTGACTTATTAACACTTGGAGTAAAACATCCAGTAAGTGATTTCTTGGCTGCCTTTAAGAGGGCTTGAGTGTATCCCAGCATGCATTTAGGGAACAGGTGGTGACCATAGTACCATAACTAAACTGATTTTTTAAGATTAAATGATTTTTATGACTCATTTCATGATTGTTCTAACATTATGAAGCTATAATAATTAACCCTTTCATGCATGAATTATGAGAACCTTAATCAAGATTTTTTTCTTGAGTGTTTTTATTCTTCTTTAGACATGAAAAAAAGAATGCAATTGATTTTTTTTTTTTTTATGAACCTGTTTTTCATGCAGTTCCAAAAATGTCCACTCAGCTGGACACCATGCGTTTAATTTTGGAAGCAAAGAAACATGTATTTACTGATATAATGTGTGAAAACTATGAAATAAAAACATTTTTAATGCTGCTAATCTGCTGTTTTCTCATATTTTAACATACTCTAACACTAGTCATTACTCACTTCATGGAGATATTATGCAAAATAATAAAAAAAACTTTTAATTGCTGTTTAATAACAATAACAAGGAATTAATTTACACTCAAACATGTTACTGCAGATCAAGTTTATCTAGAACAGCAAATTTACAGTAATGGTATGAATTTCAGTGTTTAGGATGATGCATAAGTGTCCACTGTTTTGGCTGATATGGAACTAAAACAACAAAATACATGAATATATAAGAGAGCAGCTGGAGAAAAGCTGTCCACTGTAGTGACCACTATGCATGAAAGGGTTAATCCAAGGAGTGATACATAAATACTCAAAGTAGGGTAGTTGCTTTTTTCCTCAAACTATTCAGGAATTTGTTGATTACTTCTAAATGACGTTGCAGCCTAATCAAACTGGCCCATGTTCCATATCAGTAGATGTTACACAAGCAGCCCTGTAGCTGCTGAAACCACCACTGACAGAGTTTTAGTTTGGGCAGTGCTGGCATATCATTGTGCAATAAGGAATCTTGTTTCCTTCCTGCCACAACTTAAGATCCATGGAAAACATTGCCCCCTTTTTCCGAACTGTGTGAACTAATACGTTCCATCAACATGGAAACTACATACATCCACTCTGGATGAAACCTGCTCATTATGTAATAGGATTCTGATCAATACTCAAATGTTTGTAG
Organism: Sphaeramia orbicularis; assembly: GCF_902148855.1. Taxonomy (NCBI): domain Eukaryota; kingdom Metazoa; phylum Chordata; class Actinopteri; order Kurtiformes; family Apogonidae; genus Sphaeramia; species Sphaeramia orbicularis. The sequence goes on from NC_043963.1 coordinate 21,681,741, forward strand.
AAAGAATTCAAGTGTCTTAAGTCCAGTGGAAAGTGGTGGACTAGCTCATGGATTTTTCCTTGAGCTAGTACAGCATTATGAAATCCCATGAAACAATACCACCACCCCCCCCTTGCCGACACTACTTTCTGTCTGGTCCAGGTTTCCGATTCCATCCTACAGTTTTTCCATAACTTTGACATGTCTCTGTATTTATTAACAGCAGAGACCGCATGCAAATAAATCAGTATTTGCTAGACAAAGCGAAACGGAACAAATTTATTGAGCATTTAATCTTCAAGAAAAGCCTAATCCTATCATCACAACTAAAGAACAAATTCAACAACCGGCTGCATCCCAGTACAAACAATAACAATTCATCTCTTGTTACACCAGTTTCTGTTGCTGCAAGGAAAAATGTATTTAATCCACGCAGTCTTTAAGTGATTCGAGTGGTTTCGTTGGCTTGTTTTGGGGAGGCGTTAACCAGTGTCATTAGAGATCACAGGGAGAGGCAGGGAAACACATTCACAGCTCTTCTTTAACAGTTGTGGGTGCTAAGACAAATCAAAGCATTCCAAACCCACAGAGCTATAAATAGCGCCAGAGGAGGGTGTGTGTGTTCATGCTTTGCCATATTTCTGTGAGGGGCCTGTCATAGCCGAAATCCAGTGTTTACCCAGAGCAATAACAAAGTATAGTAAACAATTCATCTGCACTCGCTTGCTCATTATCTGGTGTCAGTCCAAATCATTCATCATGTGTTTTGAGGTTTCTGTTATTTCAAAACAGGCCACTGCATCGAAGCAGAGGAGCATCGTGTGGCATATGCAAATCAGAGTCACTGCCACTGAGTTCATTTGACCTTTATCTAGTTGGGTGTGACCTAAAAGCAGGGCTGACCCCAGACCCTGAACTGTGCAGCAGCAGCAGCAGCAGCAGTTCAGGGTAGTTCAGGAAATTGGCAAAGGCCCCACGACCTTGTTGATGTGGTCTCCTTGGCCTGAGGGTCGGCTGTGGATCCCACATGGTTCCATGCTATCGCTCGTCTCAACCACTCACAGTCAGGAGCCTGTGGTGTATTCTGTAGCACATTCATGGTAGTTTTCAGTTCCATTGGGAGCAGTGTGTAAGATATTTCCAAGCTGGAAACAAAGTCTTGTCTTGAAGCGCCAAAGATAAAAATGCATCGACCTTGTGATAATTACCATGGATTTGTTACGTAAGCTACCTCTTTTAAAGGCAGAAAATCCAAACCTAGTAAAATGCAAAGTAAATTTCAGAATTTGCTTTGACTCTGATTGGATTGTGGATTTGGCAGTGACCCAGCTGGCTTTGAGAAAACAGGAAAGACCGTGAATGTTAAGGTTAGCAGGCAGCTCTGTTGATTCTGGAGTGGAATTTCAGTTTTCATGGGACTGATTAAGTTAAATGGTTTCTTTTAATGGTATAACTTGCGCATTTGGGCAGTGGAACAAGAAGAAAAAAAAAAAAGTTGGACATACGCTGGAGTTTTAATTTGAACATGCAGTGCTGAGGTGCTTGCCTGCATGTTAAGAAAAAATAAAAAAGGGAGGTTTTTATAGAGAATTTCATCCAACTAAAACCATCTCTGGGCTGTAACTTTGTGTAAGCTTCAACGCTTTTATAACTTGTAACTTCACATGGGTAATTAACAAAATCCCTCTTAAAACATAGACTCAGTGTGGACATGAAAAATAAATGAAGAAATGTTTTCCATTCAGACTTTTAGTGTAAAGGCTCATAGATTTTGAACAAAAATCATACTATTTTCTGTTTAGTCTGCCATTATTCTTCAGTCTAAGTTTGGGATGTGTGTATTCTGGGAGTTACTAGATGAGCGTAGGAGTAATAACAGTGGCTTCAGGCTTCAGGGACTCCCTCCTCTGGTGAGAGAGTGCCAAACATCCTGGTTCCTCCTCCTGTTTGTATGTCCTGTTTAAGTCACACCTCATCACTCACTGTACTGGAACACAACCAGAAAAACCATAATTATTTTTACATACAAACTATACATGCTCAGCTCCAACTCAACTTAAGTACCTGAAGATTTACAGATGAAGTGGAAATCACTGTGGTTTTTCATCATAATATGCACACAACTTCATTTTTTTAAACTTTAAAATCATACAAAATAATTAATTACACCAATAAAAGAAAACACCATGAGATTTATTAATCATCACAATATTGATATGAACACAATTCTCCCTTTTTTTCTGCTCATTTGAGTGCAATCAATAGCATTAAATTAAAAAGTTAATAAATAAATAAAAACAGGTCTTTTACACACAACCAAATCCTTTAGTTTTTTTTTTTTTTTTTCATCGTTTATGTTTTGTAATTATATTAGAACATAAAAAATATAATAATCAATTGTACAAAACATAATAATGTGCAAACAGGTTAAATTCAGTGAGGATTGAAGTTTTTAGCTTAACATATCAGACAAATGAGGAGCATTACTTATGGCACCCTGGACGCTCAGTTTGACACTTGGGTCACATGATCAAAGTGCCCATTGTTCCGAGTTGAAATCATTCTGTGGTAAGTGATAATGGGTTTTTGTTAATCGCAAGTTATTTACAGTATCTTCATCACCACACCACTACTGAAATGAAATACGAGAAGTGAACAAACAGTATCAGTACCAGTTTTTTTTCTCAATGTGCAGTAATACTTATTAACACTATTCACACTGTATCTGCGGAGTAGTGATTTGTTCCCTTTTTTCTTTCGCAGCTAAATGTAGAGGTTAGTAAGAGTGAGAAGTGAAAGGTGGGTGGGGTGGGGGGTGGGGGACAGCTGGAGGCCGGTCACTGGGGTATTTTCAGTTATGGCTTTAGGTCACTGTTACAGTGAGTCATCATGCAATGCTAAAGCATGGCCAGCGCTGGCCTGTGGAGCAGCCACATGAAGGGCTGCACATTCCCCAGTGGACGCGGAGCCCGTCGGGAACCCCGGCTCCAGACCCGGATGCAAATAACCAACACTCCTCTGTGGCTGTTTTGACCGCGCTCCACAAACACTAACAACTTAACCATTCAGGGTCCTTTACAAAGACACGACGACAGATTTAACATCAGACACCACAGGTCATGCTAAAATAAACAACCACACCACCTCCTCCGTGTTGGGCTGTAGCATCACTGTGACGCATAAACAAATATACAAACTTGTAGACATGTGTTTTATGCAAAGTCTGGCCAGTAAACTTTTTTTAAACTTTATAATTCTCAAAATGCGTTTAGAAGTAACTGTTCGGGGAAAGTGTGAATCAAGTCCTGAGTGAGAATGTCAGTATTTAACAATAAAAATAGCTGCGAGTGGAAATGAGAGAAAAGTTAGCAACACTTAACTAAAAATGAGTCAGATGTATTCCTTCCAGTTATTTTCTTGTGTTCACTTCAGAATTTTTTTTTTTTTTTTTTTTTTTAAATACTGCATCATTTTTTAATCAAGTGTTAGTCAAGTTATTACACTACTTGGTTGTTTTTTTTTCCCAGTGCTGACAATAAATAAAACCAGGTCATTTTTTGCTGTGTGTGGACGTGACATTGTCTTCAGTTAGTCTTTGCATTAAACACACACAGTGCACAAACACACACTCCTCTCAGTAAAACGACCCGTACCCGACATGTTTCTGTCACATTTCCAAGCAAAACCTTTCAGGACAAATTAAAGGGGATGAATCCAGGTGTGATTCTCTGGTCTAACTGCAGGCTGTGCTGGGTGAAAACAGGAACATGTTTCTGTAAACAAAGTGGAGGATTCCTGCTGCCGTCTACGAGGTCAGCTTGGAGTAGCTGGGCGGGGAGAAGCGTCTCCGCAGGTACTTGAGGATGTAAAGTGGGAGACAGCTCACCAACGTGATGACCGTCACCTTCCACAGGAACGAGACCGTGGTGATGAAATACACATCTGGAAGAAACAAAAGGACAGGGTGAGGCTGTGGGATACCGACACAAACCCCTGCAATGATCTAAGTTCATTAACCCTCCAGAGGCCGGACATACACTAAAAATAAATACTGTTGAAATAGATCATTGAATTGTAGCTTTCTTTGTTTAATATAAGTTACTGACCACACATTGTACAGATGTTGATACAGTGACAATGCTACATCAATAAATATGAATCATATGAAATATGAAAACCTACTGTTCATCTGTTGTCATTCTAAAAATAAATATTTAACATTAAAGTTATAATTATGTTGATTTATTATGAGCATTTATAATCGTGTATAAGAAACAATAAAAGAACACTAATATCAATAAAAAACATAATTTAAAATACCCTCATAAAATTTAAAACATGTAACTCAAACACACATTGCATAAAACATGGGTAATAAAGAAAAAGAAAAGTACATTTTATCTGAAATTTCATTTTGTTTTAGTTCCTGTTGCATTGTTTAAAAAAAAAAAAAAAACATTTTAATATTTGCTTCAGTTAACCCTTAATTATAAAACAGTCACCAGCAACCAAAAGCATCTATTGATTTAAAATGTTTAATAACTTTTGAACCACTAATCCTATCAATACATGTAAATAATTCAGGGAAAATGCCGTTTCATCAGATATGACCTAGTTCAGAGGCTCCATAGAAAACAGGGACACACCATAATCTTATAAATACTTTGCTGAAAAAGTCACTTTTTCTTCAGTTCTCTCTGTTTTTAATGTAATAACATTTGTATTTCCTCTGAGCTTTTATGACCATCAACACGCTTAGGGAGTTGAATATGGGAAAACAACCTGATTTTCACTGAAAAATGCAAATGCAAAGGACAATATTACAATAAATGGTAATAAATCACCTGGGAAAGGTTACATGTAGAGGGAAGTCACCACAAAAATAGCTGTAGCTTTTTAAGGGTTAACAAAATAAAAAAAAACAAATTCTCTACTAACTTTTGTTTATGTTTTAATTTTAGTTACCTATAATGACCCTAAGTGGTATCTGGAAACAGACCAATAAAACGTGTTGTCCAAGCATCAGCATAACAGCCCTTTAAGTCTATTCCAGTCTGACATCAAGAGGGAGGAACAGTGTCAAAAAAAAGACTACACTTGACCACATGCCAGTCATGATCGCCGGTGGTCAAGATCGTAGGCTGAAAATGGAACTCCACGCCCCACATAAAGCTGAAAATAAAGACTTGGAAAGCTCCGGTTAGAGCGCTCTGTATGTCACATGTCTAAATATGGCACAGCTAAATCTATTTTTTAGACAGTACAAGTAAATAAACCTTCAATAGCCTGGTAACACGTAGGCAGTAATGAGGGTAACACAAACCCCAACAATGCTCTTCATGTTGTTTATGTTTCAGAATAATGGTGAATGTGTTCTTATTTAACTCCTTGGAGAACAGTATTTCTTTGGGCAGTTCTTTCTACCAAATACCCTATTTGCGCTATAAACATAACATCCCTGGCAGCCAGTGGTAACAGGAAAGTGACATGACAGTTGGCATTTCCTCTTTGATGCTAGGGTATTCCTGAGCCACGTCTACAACAGGACAATTTGTCACTGTGCTGACCTTTAACCTTCCTAATATCCAGCACACCCCAGCTTATTGTACACCAGAGGCATTATATGAATGAGCAGGTCTCCCTTATTGTGGAATGATGACGTACTATTTCAAGGTCGTCCAAAGCACAACAACATCAATCAAGCTACAGTGAAACGAACGAGGAATGCATCTGTTTTCTTGTCTTTATGAAACACAATGCAGCAGACTCAGAGTCAGCTTAATGCAGTTGCAATATGTGTTTTGCGTGCATGTGTTTGGGCTCGCTCACCTATGAACTCATGCAGGAAGACGAGCGAGGCGATGTAGCAGGCCAAGCTCAGCAGCTCAGCAACTATTATGAGCCAATGCCACGTCTGAATGGTCAGGGCCACCATCAGCAGCTCGGTCAGGATCAGAGAGGTGAAGGAAATGGCCACGATGTGCACAAATTCCGAGTCGAAGAGCAGCAGCGCTCCGTACATGATGATGCTTCCTATAAATGAAGGAGACCACAACCTGAGACTGAGAACTACCCTAAAAAAATAATTTAAAAGGAACTCAGTTATTTGATTAAGGCTGGACCTGGATGATACAGAGAAAAATACAAATCTGACTTTTTTGGTATTCACGAATGATTGGATGATTCACAAATCAATAATAAAAACTTTTTTGCTTAATTGCTCCGAGTGAGTTCATGCTTTGGTTTCAGGTGCAGTTATAGGATTTTTGTGCTTGTTTTTGTTTTTTGTACATATATGTTGGAAAAATACGGTGTAAGACTCAGAATTTTTCTATCAATATAGCTCTAAATGACTTTTTACAAACTTTATAAAGCACTCTAACACTGTTCTGCACAAAACCAAACCATTCCCACATCATGGAGGTTATGATTTTTTGGCATGACATCAGGCTGTATCTATATTTCTATAGGCTTGTAGAATATGTAGATTCATATATATGTGCGTATTCATATGAGTATGAGTATGTATATAGTGTATGCATATAGATTTTTAATCACAGCAGTTTAACACAACTCTGTATGTTTTTAATTACTTAATTTCAGTGTTTTTTGTTTAACTATGCATTCCATGGTTTTTGTCATTTTTCTCTCCGTGTCCAATGTCTTTCAATTGGATTTGTGCCACTGGTAGAAAAACGAGGCAAATTTCCCTACATCAACAAGAGAATCTTGAGTCTTGTAACACGGCTACTTTTTTTGCTATTATTCCATTGTGTTCTATGACCATTATTCAAATTCACTGTTAACTGATAAAGCACCTACATGTTGGCGTCTCCAGGTGACTGTGTATGTTACTATTGTAATTACAGACAACTGCTGGTGCTGGTGTTTAACTGCAGAGGAAGCTCTAATCTTGATTTAGCAATTCAGGCATTGTTCAAAAAACAAAAACCTGTATTAATCTATTATCCTGAATTAAATACAGACTGTACAGACTGAAAAGTCATTTGAGGCAAATCTGTCATTTATCATATTAGACAATCTAAATAAAACCGAATTGAAAAATGTACTTGACATATTTCCCAGCCCTACATGAGGCGATCTGGCATTTAGGTTTACAAAGAAATGATTCACGCACAAAAATCATCCTCCTCACTTTAGCAGACACATCATTTCTCTCCTGTTATATCCCTGTATATTTTTGAGCCAACATCTTCACTATACAAATTCACAGTGGAAAACAAACAGGAATAAAAGCAATAGCAACAAAAAGGGCAGATGTGTGGAAACTAGAAGTATTTCAGATCAACAATTAAACAGTCCATTCATGTTTAGACAGAAATAGATAAAAGGTTTCAGGGCGTAGCTCAAGATGCCCCTGCAGATGCCTTTTCACAGTAAATGGCCCGTGTCGGAAAGTTACCTCAGGTTTCATCTTTGACAAACGGCATCAACATAAATAAACTAAGAAGAAAGCGCGTGGGCTGACAAGGAGTAATGCATCTCAAAGACTAAGCTGTGCTTGAAAGAGAGTGATTTGTGATAATGGACAGATAAAACATTAGATTTTCAGCTGGTCTGAGTCTGACCTGATGTCTTTTGCATTTATATATAATTATAAAAATCACACAGTGTGAAATAGCCTTCGCATGACTGGGTCTGTGTATATACAGTAAAGCGCCTTTAAACAGTACTCTACATCTTTTTTATGGGTATGTATTGCTCATAGCAGCAGGTTTATATGATTTCTTCCTTACCTTGGTAGATACTTATTAGAACCCATATTAGAAATGTCTTGAATGAAAGTGGCCGACCCTGTGAGCAGAGAACATATTTGTAATTGATGTGTTTAAGTGTTAAGTGTAGCATAGAGATTTGATAAATATGTACCTTCAGAAGATCTTTGTATAACTCTGGATATAACATGGCAACCTCTGACTTAACATCTTTGTCCAACACCAGGGAGAAGACAGGGAACATGGTGTAGATGGTAGAGTAGCTGAAACAGACAACATCAGTGTCAGTTTAGCTGGCTCCACAGTGGTGAACATACTACACATGAAAATGGCACACAGGCAAGAAACATCTCATTGTTTAACTCCACAGTAAAATGGATTAGTCTATTTCTCAATACTTTCATATTTTCCCCCTCTTACATTTCAGCAAGATTTAACACAGAGGAAATGCCAAAGAAACAAGGCAGCCAAATGCTCTCTTGATAAGTCATCGCAATTCAGAGTTTGTGTCTCACCCGATAATCAGGAATCCTTGGTAGAGTGGGACTGAAGCAAAGAAGAAAACAGAGGAGAAAACCGCCTAGAAGAAGAAAATAAGAATGGTTTCATATGAGTATAAAGGCAACATTACAGAAGATAATCAAAGAAATCAAGCGCATCACCTTTATCACATCCATTCTTTACTGTTTTTAATTAAAGACATACTATCAGTTTAGTGGCCAATACACAAAACACATGTGTAACTCCCACACATGGAATTCTATGCCACAACTCTCACTCTGAAGCAGCATGACTGTTACAGACAGTTAAAATTCACTGACTAGTGTGTCAGCGCTAGTACGTAATTCACACTATGAATAACGCAAATACTGGGTGATGGACTGGTCAGCCTGCCCTCCTGGTTGCCCCAAACCAGACAGGTCAAAGCAGTGGCTGTGGCTGGTGTTAATGTGAGACATGTGGAGGAGGGCCTCCCTAAAACCCCAAAGTCCATGATGCAGTGAGTCATGGGTTTCCCTCCATGTGCGGGGGCTGATGTTGGCCTGGGACATGGGAACTGGATTGGGGACTGTGTCGAGCGCGGGGGAGGCTCAGAAGGGCACCAGGGGCCCAGACTTCTGAGTCACCATGGCCCCACCCTTTCATGACCAGCCATGAGGCCTCTCCCTGTCACCCCTAATCATTTATTCATCACATATATCTTGTAGGAGTTGAGGATAAAGTATAACTGTGTAAAACATATGACAACACATCCTCTATACCAAAAATCAGAAATCACAAATAAAGTTTAAATGCACCTTATAAACACAGATGGTATAATATCAGAAGTGTGCTCTACCTGCATGGTGCTGATGCACAGACTTCTGTGGATGACAAACTGGCTGAGGGCTGCAGACCTCTTGTAGCTGTTCCGACCGTGGACCATGAGGAGACGACCTAAATGTTTGAACTGAGTCACAGAGAAGTCGGCAGCCAACGACGCCTGCTTTCCCTCCTGAGGAACACACAGCACAAAGGTTAGTGAGGGCAAGCTACAAGAGATTTCTGCCAACCTGGAGAGTACTTATTATAAACAGAGTGTTGTGAAAGAAATACACAGTAGCTCCCTTATTTGGACTTTCAACAATCAGACTTAAACAGGCTATATGCAGTATTTCTACTTTAAAATGTTTAAAAAAAAAATTACCTAAAATTTTCATTAGAGTGTTTAGAATAAAAACCTTTGCAGTTACGCCACATACACCAATGTATTGGATTGTAGACATCACACAATTTTACACAGATCTATGTGACCAGTCACTCTGCCAGTCTCCCACAGTCAGGAAAGAAGTTTTGAAGTTATTATGTGATCTTATTATCTTTGTTAAGTTGGCCATTTGTTGATCTATGGTTGAGATTAAACTGTGAGTAGTCGCTTTTCCATTGACCCTCAAATTGCGTGAACATAACTTGCGAGTAAAAATGTATCTAATGGAAAAACAACAATTTTGCCAAAACTCTTGTTTTTCGAAGTTTTTGCACTGGCAAGAGGTGGTTTTTTGGGCGCAGCGCAATTGGTACAGTGTATCATACAAAACTGCAATGGAAAGACCTTTTTCCGCAACTAGAATCACGTGAATATAAAAGACCGGATGTTGACAGATGTTACAACAAGCAAAGAAGAAGAGTTTTAAAAGAAACATGGCGTGGTATGTGTGGACACACCAGGAAACCCAATCATTTTTTAAATTTAGCACAGGATAGAGGGGTAATATATAATAATAATAATGAATATATCTGTAAATCAACACAATATTTACATTCATTGCCAAGCTTATGGAATGACCTCGTGTCATCTCACAATAATAAATAAACAAATCACCACATTTGTGATTTAATGGAAAAACTGACATTATGCACTTCTGTTTTTTCGACATTTAGTAAATATCTGTAAAGTTTTGTGCATATGCCCAATGGAAAAGCGACTAGTGGTTCATTGATTCCAAACAGATCTTTAGTGCAGCCATTGACAACACAAACCATACAGAAAAGAGAGGTGATCTGTGGTTTAACTGTGTCGGATTTCCCTTTAACAACAGAGTTAAGATAATAGAGCTATAATGTAAACTATCAGCTGACATAGCACATGAAGACTATAAGACAACTTCATCAGCTATTTTTGTATAAAGAAGAAAACTTGGTGATACCATAATACAGATGTTGGTAAACAATGCGCTTTATACTTTTTCAGTGAGCGATACAGTCCATGGATACATAGTGTTGATTCGTTGGTGGGTTTGGTAATAGTCATTATTTCCTGGTATGTGACTTCCCTCTGTTGTTCTACATTTAACCTCTTTAATTACAACCAACTGCTAACATAGCATTAGTTAAAATCAATAATCCCTCAGGTATCTGGTTTAAAGACTCATTAAAATGTAAAAATACAAAAACTGTTATAAGTCCAGGTTTCACAATGCAGTTAAGACATGTAGTTAATATGCAAATACATGCATTGTTCTGCATGCATTAGTTATATTTCATTGTATATTCTAGTGTATGCATGCAGTATTCAATGTATTGTGTTAGAGACATGGAGAACTTAAATGTAAAATTCATGAGAACAAGAGGCAGACTGATGACAGACTTCGACACAGACACAAAAGCATCCTGTCCTTTTTTTCCCTCTTCACACACACATAGAAGGAAAGAGGAATCATCTGTGCGACTGTCCCTCTACTTCTCTGAGAGAGATCTTGACAGGAAACACAAAGTAAAAATCTGTGAGAGCAGCACGTCAATGTGAGGCGATGAGATGGAGAGAGTCTTACTTTTCCCTCCACTCCCACGCCACAGTCGGCTTCCTGGATCATGCTGACATCGTTTCCTCCATCCCCTAAGAGAAAACAAAAGCCATGGAGGTGTCAGTATTCACATCAGTGACTCACCAATAAAGACACTTAGTGAGATTATTGTGTGCCTGGATTTGCCAAGACACTCCCTCATTTTGGCCTGATTAACAAATCAAAACAGGATCCAAAGAAACATCAGCTTGGCAATCTGCAGATAACTGAAAAGTGATGTTAGGGTGGGGCGTCATAACTCAAATTTTTATCTTATCTTTTTTTATTGTTTTAAATTGTTTTCACGTTGTCAGGGAAGTTTTTTGGTCTTTGTTTGATATTTGGAATTAGTTTTGAATTTTTTTTTTGTTCTATCATTTATTTCATTAATAACACTAATTTCTACTTTAATATTTCTACTTTCTTCTTACCCCATTTTCCCCTGTCTTTTCCTTGTTTTTTGTTATTGTGATTATTATTTCTATATTTTAATGTGCACACATGCACATGTATATTAACGTTACCATTTGTTACCTCCAACAGGAGGTATTGTGATCACTTTGCTTTGTGTGTGTGCATGTTTGTTTGTTTGTTAGCAAGATAACTCAAAAAGTTATGGACGGATTTTCATGAAATTTTCAGGAAATGTTGATACTGGCACAAGGAAGAAATGATTAAAGTTTGGTGGTGATCGGGGTGGGGGGGCAGATCTGTCTTGGCAGAGGTGTACGCTCTTCGAGTGCTTTTTTTGTTTGCAATGTGTACAATATTTTTATTATCACTATTCATGTGTTTTGCATACATGTTCACCAGTATATGCTCTGTATCTTGTTCTGTCCTGTCATCATCAGTTTGGACTAATAAAAATAATAATTTAAAAAATAACAATAATAATTATATATATATATATATATATATATATATATATATATATATATATATATATATATATATATATATATATATATATATATATATATTATGATACCTTAGTTACCTCCGCCAAGGAGGTTATGTTTTTGCCAGGGTTTGTTTGTCTGTCTGTCTGTCTGTTTGTTTGTCTGTCCGTTAGTGTGCAACATAACTCAAAAAGTTATGGACAGATTTTGATGAAATTTTCAGGGTTTGTTGGAAATGGGATAAGGAAGAAATGATTAAATTTTGGTGGTGATCGGGGGTGGGGGGGCCCACGGGGGGGCCCACTGATCAGCCTTGGCGGAGGTCTGCACTCTCCGAGTGCTTCTAGTTGTTATTGTGATTTCAGGGTGAGACATGCTTTTTTTTATAGGTTAACTTGCATTGTCATCTCCATCAGGTAAATTTGGTCTCTATATTTGACTCATCCTTGTTTGCTTTTTAATGTGGACCATGAGTTTGTAATAAAGCCTATCTATCTATCTATCTATCTATCTATCTATCTATCTATCTATCTATCTATCTATCTATCTATCTATCTATCTATCTATCTATCTATCTATCTATCTATCTATCTATCTATCTATCATCCTAATACATAAATACAGTACCTAGCATCAGCAATTAGCATTAGCACTTAACATACATTGGGAGCAGTGAGCTGCCATTGAAAACACTCGGGGACCAACTCTAGATCTTCATCAGGACATTGGTCACAGGCACTGACATTAAAATTACCCTATATGCACCTGTTAATAAGAATTTAGATGTGAATTCCTGCATTTAAAAATCAAGAGGAAAAATGTGTTGGAGAATATTAAAAAACAGCTGAACTGGTGTAAGACGCTGAACCACTCACCTACAGCACAGGTGAGTTTGCCCGTGCGCTCTTGCAGTAGTCTGACTATCTGAGCCTTCTGAGTGGGGGCACATCGGCAGCAAACCACAGCGGGACACTGACATGCAAGCTCCATGAACTCATACTCATAGTATTTCAGGCAGACCTGTGAGAAAACCACCGGAACGAAGGAGACCACCATTTACAGTTTAACTTCAACTATGTTTTAGAAAGTAACTCTAACCACAGATACCACTTCCAGAGATGCTTCAGTTGCAGTGATATTATCGTGCATCACACAGGAAAAATATCAGTTTCATGAGTACAGACATATGCGTGGAAGAGGGTTAGAGATATACAAAAGGTTTACCTCAAGCGAGTCTCCCGATATCACCAGCGCACAGTCGTGTTTTCTTCTGAAAGCGTTGAGCTCCAGGTGGGCTTCCCCTCGTGTTGTCACCTATGGCAGAAGTGACCACAATTTATAAATGTAAGCATAAGCAAGCACGCAAAAAACACACAAAAGTATTATCAATGATCTGCCAGGTCTTGTTGTACTAAAGTGTACCAAACTGGCAACTCAAAACAGTTGTTTGACTATGTGGTGATGGGGAATGCTGAAAACCTGCCAAAAACTCAAATATGATTAAAAAAAAAAAAAAATAATAATAATAATAATAATAATAATGCAGAGCTGAGACATGGGATTGTCAAGACTGTTGAATACATGTAGGCAGGAAAGGAGTAGGAAATCATAAAATAGTCAATCATTTGTGGAGCAAAGTACAAATCAATTATATCACTAACTTTTCTCAAAACAGAAAAACTCAGCTCTTTTTTTTTTAAATCTGGGAAACAGTAACTGCAAAGAGAATTACTTCTAAAATTCTATATACAACTATAGTTGCTACTTCTACATCAAGAAAAACTTCTAATCACTCATTTAAACAGAAGATTTTTTTGCACTACAATCACTTTAAACAGTTGGATTAACTCTACAACTAGGAAATGAATCCTTAATTGAACAACTAAATATTTATGTCATGTCATGTCAACAGTAACTCCACTGAAATCTCAAACAGGATGCCAAACTGCCGTGTAGAACAACATACTGTAAAATAAAATCATCTGAGGTTTGCAACAATTGTGTCAGTTTCAAATATAGACTTATAAATTCTCTAAAAATGCAGCACTGGTGTTAATCTGTCAACAGGAGTTATGCTCTGGTATGAATATCCTTCAACCGCTGACTATTCATACGTCAATTCAGATCATTCCATTGGTTGCGACAAGGAAACTAATCCAGATGTATGTGTTACGGGCCCAGTCAGCACTCCCCCCGTCCCATGAGATAGAGGTTTTAAAGCTTTGCCAACCATTGTTATTCACTTCCAGTAACTGCAGTTGTACGCAAGTTGTAACCTTCCTCTATGGCAGGCTCTCCTTCTGCTTTGGCATGGCTCCAGAGGGGAAGGCAAAGAGGGACTATCAAAGCAGCGAAAGAGCCTGAAACCTGCAAAACAAATTAGGAAGTGAGCCCTCTGCATGTTCCCTCTGGGAGTGGTTCAGCTGGTTTCTCCTCTCTGTTTGAGCGAAGGCCTGTTTGTTCTCTTTGACAGTGGCTTGGATGCTTTCACTGGTGGGAGGTGATTTATTCAGCTGTGGATGCTGGCTTGGGCTGCATGCGTAGTTGTGTGGGGCGATACGACCACGAGCTAATGGGTCGTGGTCTCGCAGAAAATGGATGCCCGTGGGTCGACAGAGTCAGGAAACCGTCGAGCCTGCGCTGAACTGAGATGAACCTTTTGGTACTAAAATTGAGCGCTATCCAATTTATATGCACGCAAGAGTAAAAAGAGGTGCTTGTTCAGCACTTACGGGTCTGAAAATATGGATGTCCTGGTTGCGGGTGATGAGGTGGGCGTTCTTGGCGGTACATGTAGCCGTTTCAAGTTTGTCCCCCGTCAGCATCCAAACCTAAAACACAAAGGCGGAGTTTTGGATTTATAACATCTCATCTTTGATGCAAAATATTATGAAAACTGTAAACAACCAAAATGTACATGTGCATAATCTGTAAATTAAATAAATTTTTTTCCAAGAATTAGGTACTCATTAGGTACTCTTGCTCAAAACATTGCACATTTGGTGCTTGGAGGTTGAATTGGTTTGGTCTTGAGATGTCTGTATACACGTCTTTGGTATTTGCCCATATCCCACTATGTCTTAAATAAACGATACTTGAACTCATGCAATTTAACAGCAACTTAACAGTACATTTAAATCTATAACCATGTCTGCAGCCCTGTGAGGATGATTTTAGGCAAAACTGTGGTTTCAGCTGAGCTTTACAATATTTTGGTGACGTTCAACAAGTTTAGTTACACTAGTATTACTCAAAAACTTGTAGTAAGAGTCCTTCATGAAAGATGTAGCTGAGAGAATGTTATCTTATATTTTAAATGAACTACTCTTTTAAATTACGATTCAAACAAAACCATTAACAGTGGCTTTTTCCTGCACATAACCATCTTATATCCATAACATGTGATAAAATATTCAACCAACCAACGGTGTAGACATAATCAAAAGCCTTTACCGGAGAAAATGTGTAAATAAGTAAAGTACTGCACTCAAAACCTTACTTAAGTAACAGTAAGTGTTATCACTAAAATGCACATAAATTATGAAAAGTAAAAGTAGTCGTGTAGTAAAATGGTTCCGACTTCTTGTGTTTTATTGTTTTATACGATATTTTTGGATCCATATTGTTGTTTATGTTGCTGTTGTAAATGTTTAAGAGTGAGTTTGTGTAAACTAGTTTATGTACTGTGGAAAGGTTTAATCTACATCCCAGAATTAGCACTAAAATATAATTACATTTCACCACTAGTGTTAATTGAACAGACCACTCAGTTTTGTCCAATATTAGTCCTGTCATTTCTATTTTAAATTAAAGGTTTTTAAAAAGGCTTGGTCATGGAGCCAGATCTAGTATATTTCAAGGTAAGATGAAAAACATATGTACATGTCTGGTTTCTATGTTTTGTTGTTTTTTTTAGTTTGTTGCTACTGTCCGCCAGACCTTCATCCCAGCATTGCGGAGGATCTCCAGGGTGGGCCTGACGTCAGCCTGGAGCTGGTCCTCCACTCCAGTCAGACACAGCAGCTCCATCTCCATCTCCAAACTCTCAATCACTGTGGCCACCTTCAGAGAGCGGTCGTGGACACTGAGCTTAGCCTGGACGTATCGCGCCTGGGAAGCAGGGGAGAAATGGGAAGAGGAGAGGGTAAAAAGTGTTAATATCAATGGGAAAGAATCATTGCTAAATTGGGAAACAGGAATTTAAACAGGCCACCAGCTGTGAAAAATATTACTTCTATTTCAATATGAACTTCCAGGTATTTGCTTGTGTGTAGCCATGAAAACCAGTGTATTTAAAAAACAAACAAACCTGGAAACACAAGCATGATCAATTGGTCAACACCCATCTTTAGCACTCCAGTTCCAGTACAATTTGCGAGTGAGATAAAGCAAAAACAATCTGAGTGTGACTCATACAGGAACCCAAACTGCGTGTGTGACTCAGTTGGTGAGTCACTGCTGCCCACCAGCTCAGCTCACACAATTATGCACTTCAGTAATGGGCCTGGGGCTGAAGACTGCAGGGGAGACAACCCTGCCCTGCTCAAACAATGAGTGGGGCATGGGTGTGTGTGTGGGAGGGGTGTGTGTAAAGGCTAACAGAGGTCAGAGGTTAGACTTGTAACCCAAAAACACTCTCTGACATTTGGAGATGCATCATTCCGCATTTGTCTTGTTTGTCAGAAAACAGATTTTGAGTGTAATCTGAGCATAAACCCAAAATAAGACACCATTAATACTGCTCTAGTGCATGGTTATAAGACTGCAGTGGCTATAAATCTGACACAGGTGACAAAACAAGAGTAAGAGAGTGTGGAAATCACACGCTGATAGTAGTAACAATAGGTTCGGAAACTGAAAAAGACATCATGGAGATTAGATTATTCCTATTACGAGAAGGGATTTAGGGATGAAATTAATCAGAAGAAAACCTACATCCAAAGTAATAACTAAGATTGACCATTTATTGTTCTATAAGTAGTGGCAAAAGATAGATAGATAACTTTATTGTCTGTTCCAAGTAAAAACAGAAATTCCTCTTTTATCACAGCTGTAAGACAAAGTTTATAAAACCACATATGCAATGATAGCAATGATACATGAAAAGAAAATATCATATGCAACCTGAAAAAACAACACAGGAAAGAAAATAAATACTGTCTGCAAAGGACAAACAAGAAAAGGGGAGAGAGAGGAAAAATATGAAAAAGGAGAATTTCGTACAGGAAAATATGGGGTGTTAATGGGAAAATCCAAAAATGCCCCTGTAAAAGTACTGTGAAGATAAAATGGTAAGAGTAGATGAGGTAAGATAAAGATAAAGAATGGAAACAAATGCAATTCCCATAACCACCGGTGTGTTATTTTGGAGAGAATTTTCTTGTGCAATAAATATAAGATATTGGTTACAGACACAATAACTTCTTCCATATCAGCATACTTTTACTTTTATAGTAATCGTTATAAAGCCCTTATTAGTGCTTTACTTTGTGTGACTATATTCTTCTAATTATGTTTTTATTTTAACAAATGTTTTTATTGGTGTATTGTTGCTGTAGCCAATGCAGATCCGAATAAACTATTACAGTAAATAATAAATGCTTTATAATGACACATAAACTGACAATGAACTACTATGGCTTCTAAAAATTAACTAGTTAATGGCGAATAGATGTGTCTTGATATAAAATATTTCTTGACCTAGTAATGCCATCTAAATATCAATTAAAGAAAGTAAAATATATTATTTAGACATTTACTGACACATTCTGATTGAAATTTTAGAACGTTAATAGAACAGGCTTTTAGAAAACTTCTAATTATATGGAGAAATACTGGTAAAATATCAAGCTGATGTTTGTCGAAAAGAAGATTATTTATTCTAAATACTGAGAATCAGTGCTGAAGCAAAAAACAAAAACAGCAGAATAAAAACAAAACCCCACATTTAATAAAATCAAGCTACGGTTCCAGACATACAACTGAAGAAAGAAAAATTTGGAATAGAAACTGAATTTCAGATGATGAAATATTACAACCAATCAAAACATAATAGGAGGATTAGTTATATCTAAAAAGTTGTTCAGATTCATATTGCTGTAGGTGGATGTAAAGGCACGCTTACCTCAAAGTCTTGGTACTGTTCTTCTGTCAGTGACTTCTTAGAGACTACCAGGACCCTCAAACCTTCCCTTGCCATATTTCCGCACTAAAAGAAAAGGGTTAGGGATAGATTCTAAATTCTGGAAGAGTGGGACTTACTCTAATTACAGGATTTATACATGTTTGCATCGAATGTGTGAAAAAGATGGCATCTACCTCCTCTTCAAGCCAGTCGTTGTATTGGACAATGCCTGCCATCACCACATCAGCACCCTTCATGTAGAAAGTGATCTCTCCTGTTGATTCATCCTAGAAAACATATACAAACACTTTATTCAGTGTAACATATGAATACATCACAACAGCAACCATCTCTAATATTAAATCAAACTGGATATTAAACCCTGTCCTTATTCACATGAACCCAAGTGTGCAAACACAATTTCATGATTTTGTTTTGCCAAGAAAGCCATAACTTATTTTGGTAATCACATGGGTTTTTCAAAAACGTCTGAAAATATTATCTTAAGGAAGTTAAATTTTGATCCAGGCTTCCTGAGTTTTTTATTCTAGTCAAGCCAACAAAAATAATGTTAGTCATGAGACTTAGTCACAGTTCATTAAAAGGTGACTTTTTTTTAAGATTATCTGCTTTAATAAAAAATATTTTTCTTGTTTTCTTGTTAATGCCAGGTCCTACTTCGTCTCATAGCAACAAAAGTAGAATTACAATATAATCTCTGTAAGTGAGAGCCCTATTTTGACAGAAGGGGAAAAAAAATTATCTAATTGAAGCACTTACAGAAACAAAAGTCCACAGCAACAGCTACTAAGTAGGTTGATAAAACAACAGAAATAATCATGTTTTGATACTCACACGCACTATGATGCCCATCCTCTTGCTCTCATAGGTGAAGGGGAATATCTGTAGGATGGTGAAGTTCAGGATTTGACCAGTAGGTGTCCGCAGCTGCATGGAAGACTGATCCCTTCCCACAAGTGTCAGACCAACACTTTCAGTCCACTGCACCAGCGACACCTATCAATCCAGAATAGTAAAGTCTTTGGTATGCTGGCAATAAAAATGCATTTGTATAAAAAAGAAAAATACAGATTTCAAAATTTATTTCATAGCATTTTTTATACTGTTCAAACAAGAAATAAAGATACGGAAGGACATGAGCAAAGAGGAAAGTGACCATGTTTAGGGATTGTATTATTCTGATTGTAAAATCATTATATCAGCACAATGTTCTATTACTTGAACTGCAAGAAAACACTGACAGACACTTGTCAAAGAGCAAAGTAATGATTCAGTCTAAATCAATGGCTAAAGCATTTTCAGCACTCAAGAGTATTGACTGATAAACTAGGGCGATGTCCACTTTTGAACTGAAAGCATTGTTTTGCTGGATCTTTTCTGAAGGACACAACAGACGACATCTATTAATGTAATGCTAATCTGTTGGGGGTGGGAGCGTAGGAGGAGAAGAGAGGAGATGACATTGCCCAATAACTTCCAGACCAGAAACCAGATCACATACCCAATTCATCATCCATCTCCTGACAAGACTAATAGCAGTGCAGCCAAATGGACACAGATGAGAGCAAACAACAAAGATTGCCACGTTCCAGTGCTAATTTTAAACAACAGATTTTGTGCTTCCAAGGTTACTTATTTTGGAAACAGATGACCATGTAGTCTGACAATTCCTGACCAGGGGGGCTTTAACGTCATAAAAGCTCGGACTACCGTAATGTTTGTCATCCAGGTTGGGAAATATGAAGGTTGTGCTTAGTCACAGTCTAGAAATATTCACTGTGGGGGCACTTTTGGATCTGGTGTCCACCACAGAAGCACTTCCTTTGGGGATGGCTACAGATTTCTATTGGACTGAATAATGTTGGATCCAGTTGTCTTGACTCAGAATAACCACAGTTCTCTTATGAGTAACTACTGAAAAGCTAAGACAGTGAGTAATTAACACATCTTTGACATATGTAGCCTTTTAATTATTGTTGCATATGAAGAAAATGATTGTGATTCATTAAAAAAAAACAAAGAATACTCTCATATCTTGAATTGTAAGTCAGTAGTAAAATGTCAGTTTTGAGTACAGTAGTGAAAACCATGCATTTAACAGTCACTGACACTGTTCGTTGCGCTCAAAGCCAAAACCATATCTATATTTGGACTTCCTGAACGCCAAAGTAAAGCAGATTGAATCTTGGTTGCAACTGTAAAAAATGATACAAAGCACCTTTCAGGATTACATTTTGTGTGACTGATAATATGGAAGAATACAAGAGCTTTAACTCCTATCAGTAATAAATCCATTGCTTTGTCATAACAGTTACAGTGGTCTCCATTAAAATATGTTATCAAGGAGGAAATTCAAAAGGGGATAAGTGCAACGGGCTGGGGAGCACATTAAGGAAATCCGTATTTACAGTGCAGGAAATGAATCAAGTTGAAGTCTGCAGTCCGCTTCCTGATGTTCAAAGAATTCATACTTATCAAGGACATAAATGTGGAATGCCATTTGGCTTGTAAATGCCCCCCATAAAGGAAGAAACCAGTGAAGACAGTCAAGATCCCGGCTCCTACTGACACAAGCTCTTAATGTCAAGATCAGAAGCTGTTCTCATGTTTTTGCTTGGCCTCGAAAAAAAAAATGCTGAATTACAATTAAGTAATTGTATGTTTCCCAACAGGCCAAGGTGAAGAATATCAGTGGGTATTTTTCTGAATGTATGTACGCATTTCCTTGAATACTATAAAATATAGTGTACATTTTGCTGTCAGCCTAGTAAAAGTGGAAGTCAAATGCTTCAAGATTCAAGCTTTTATTTCTTTCTTTCTTTTTTTCTTTTTGCATTTGGCAGACACTTTTTTTTCCAAAGCGACTTACAGGGGAAAACCAATTAAATCACTCAATCAATCAAATTTTATTTATATAGTGCCAGATTGCAACAAAAAAGTTATCTCATGACACTTTATATATAGAGTTGGTCAAAACCAGACTCTAAGCCAATTTACAGAAACCCAACAGAATTATTTGGAATTAACTGATCAAAATATCAAAATAAGACGAACTACAGTAGCAGAAACTGTCATTTTTTGAATCAAAGTATGTCTTGCAATATTAAAAATGAAGCTTTATGTGCTACAGAGATGCCTTGGGTAGCAAATCATTTTCTCCATACATGAGGAATGCGATGACTTATTACAGATCCCAGCCACCTCAAAGCCTTGTTTTTTGGTGAAAATGAAATGCAAAAATTTGTGATTTTTTTTTTTTTGGTCTTTTTTGTTTAGCCCTCATCTTCATCCATTACATGAATAGATACATTTTAAAGACAAAATTCTGTGATTGTACTTTGCCTGTTACTTTCCGCTTTTTTGCCTTTTAGGACCGCCATGTATGTGAATGAGGTGTCGGTCAGTACCTCATCAGGACTAGAAGCCTGATAAACCCTGCAAGTGTCTTCATAGTGCTGCTCAGCTTCAGCCTGGTCTGTCACTCCGTTGGCCTCGTACACAGGCGTCACGTTGTGCACCAGGGCGATGGCCTTCACTGCCTCATGGACTCTACTGCTGATGGTCTTGCGGACTTTTGTGGCTGCCGGAGCCCTGGAGGTTGGAAGGTCATGGGTGGGCTGAACACAATGACACAAAGAGCTGTGATTAGAGGAATAGAAAACAGCAATCTGACAAAAGGAAATCCGGGAACATTTCTTCTGAGATCAAGGTTATTTTTTATAGTGTAGTAAATAAAAATTAACACTAAAAAACAGATTTAAAAACAAAGATAAGACTCTTTGTGGGAAATATGCAGCTTTGGCCTTAAAAACAAGCAGATTCATTAATGTTGCAATGATAGTGGTTCGTAAGCAGAACCAGATGTGTTAAGAAAATATGAATAATTTGCTTCTGCACTGTGCCCTTGCTATTTTTAGAAGACTGTGCGTTCCTAGGGTTAATGGTAGCGTCATTAAAGGAGTCCGGTCACTGCTTTGCTTGTGGGCTAATCCTGTTTCCTGCTTCACTAACCTCTGGTGTCAAGGGGGACAAAGAGTGTCATCTGAGGTCAGGAAGCATTCAGCCAAACAATAATCACAAACTGATATGTTTCTTAAAACAATGCACCAGTCTGTTTGCTTTAGTCTTTTCCCAAGCATTTGCAATTTTTAACATTTCTCTTCAGTTTGTTTTCTAAATGCTTAGAATGTGTCCATTTTACAGGGTTCCTTCCATTATTGTACGGACGACTGCATGTTTTTTTACCTGTGTGTAAGCACTGAACACATGGCTCTGAACTTCATCCATCGAGTCCATCCCATATGCCACAGTTCCAAGATGGAGCCTCCTGAACACCATTTCATTCTGGGTAAGAGTTCCTAGTGAGGACAATAAAGTTTAATTGCTGACACTTCAAAACTAGTGACAATAGCAACATTTTAATGAGAGTCATTCCTGTTCCATGTGTTAAATATGACATGACTTCAACAGTACAAGTTACGAAATGGTGATTTAGACATTGTTTGACTGAAGCAGTAGAATGCCTAATGTCTAGTGTTAAATTTCAGTTTCTGGCCCTATCACAGCTTGGGATCTATAAACATTTACCAGTTATTTAAAACAGAAGATGTATGTCACATATGGTAATTGTAAAAACAAAAAAAAAACAAAAAAGTACATTGGTGAGAAAACCAGAAGCCGTTCCTTCAACACTGCACATAACCTCTATAATCTCACACTCACTTTAAAAGCATTTTCCGCTAGTATATCAAAAAGACCTGAGGGGCCTCGCACATACATTAACCTGACCTGCAGACCCCACTAGCCTTATCACACTCTGAATGGGGAAATGGCTGATCAGTTTATTGGGCATGAGGGCTGTAAATCTGATGGGTAACACCTCATGCCTAAGGAAGTGCACTGGTGGAGGTGTCGGATTAGAGACTTTGGGCTCTTTTATGATTTATGAGTCCAATAAGTAGCATGTCTACAGGAGCCGAAACCCCACCACACAACAAACCACCCCTAGGGAAGGAAATGGCTTAACTCTGTCCTACTGGATGCTTCCTTTGCAAATCCTCAATACTAGAAGTTCTCGTTTTAGAGTGTATAGTGGTTTTCTTGCACATATGCTATTTTCCCAGGATAATCTCTGGCATTCTAACCTGTTTTGTCAGTCAGAAGGTATGAAATACGTCCAAGCTGTTCAGGAATGGTGCTTGCCCTAACCACTGTCCCAGGGATTTTGGAGTCCTTCTTGATCATCCAACTGAAAACCATCTTCCCCATATCTAGATTGACACGCAAACTGCAAAAGAAAAAAGAAAGTAGTACATTCATTGTTATGACATACTTGTAGATACAATGAGAAGTTGCAGACATGTTCAAAGTAGATGATCGCACCTGATGGGTACAATGTGAGAAAGGAGCAACAGGAAACGTAAGATCTGAAGATACCAACGGCCGGCAAAGTGTTGGAGTGCCACCATGACCAGTGATACCACCACCAGGGCCCCAAACAGGATCTTAGTCAAACAGTTTACTTCCAAGTCAAACAATCCAACCTGTCATGAGCAACAGAAGGAAAAAAGGGGAAAAGAATGTCCACGGTCAGTAGCTCTTAGTAAATACATGAAAATATAATTCTTCAACTAAATAAAACTGAATATAACACACTAGATGGTGAAATGCAGGTTTTCGCAGCTCTGGTTCACACTACTGTACCTTATTCCTTGGGTTGGAGGTGTTCATGACACTGCGCAGCTCCTTGCCTGTGTAAATCACAACCCCCACCACTGTGCCTAAAGTGTGTGAGAGAAAAGACCAAAAAAAAACTGCCTCAGACCAATATAATAAAGAGACAACATGAAACACAGAATGTCAAGACGATGTTTCCCAGACGTATAATCTTGACATGAATAGACTTCTTCAATGAAAAATGTCATTTGTGATATGTGATCCAGATTTCCAATTGCTTAATGGATAACACATGTGGAACAGAGTTAACGTGTATTCCATCTAATATGGACAATAAAGTCTTTCCTGGTCATTATCATGAGCTGTCCTAGAGCTATCAGTAAATAATCAAAATATCTGTCTCATTATTTTTCTCTGTGCATTTGGTTTCACCAGTTACTGAATCCTCTGTTACAAAGGAAGCAAAGGTCCATCACAGCTTTGTAAGAAACACTGAATCACAGGTGTGATATTTACCAGAGGCTACAACGGTGCTGGCCCACAACGTATTCTCAATGCTGAGGCTTTCATTAACTGGAGGGTCTCCATCTTCCTGTAACAGTTAAGCAAACATACAAATAAACAGAATGATAACCTTACAGAAGTCAAATAAATGTTATCATAGACAAACAGGCCTTGCAAACAGAGCAACTAGTTTGAGCCAGGAGTACACTTACCCTGGTGAATGTTCCAATAAAGTTATGGATATCAATGTTTGGTTCTTCTGCATAAACATATGACCTGATCTGAAGAAGATCCTGCAAAACAAATAAAACAACACGCTATGACCAACATGTAAATGATTTCATAATTACATAAGATCTAATACTAGTTATAGAGACAGGTTTACTTTATGGTCTGAAAATTGTCCTTAGCCTATGTTCAGTTTGCAGACCCAAAACTACTTACAATACAGCTAATGACGTTCATTTTGTCGCCTGTTAATGTAATTATACTTTTCTTTTTTCTTTTGTTCAGACAAGGTATAGTTTTTAGATGTTACCTGCTTGACAGTTTCGACTATGACTCCAGTCTTCCTCAAGCAAGTAACATCTAAAAAGTATACCTTGTCTGAACAAAAGAAAAAAGTATAATTACTTACAATACATGCTCTACAACTTAATGGAACCAAGTAGTTCAATGTCAATAAAACCCAAATATACCTCATACATTAATATGATATGCATTGCTTAAGCACTAGGAACTTTTACACGAGGCTTAAATTGTTGCTTATCTAAAACTGCATGTGTCACATTAACAAAATGAACACCACCTGACAAAGTTAACATGATGGTTATGTCTTTATTAACACATTGAATTGGGAAAGTTAATATCTCCTTGACTTTATTGTAATTTTACAGAGCTATTATGAACATATTTTCATAATGGACTAGACATCAAGGTTGCAGTGTCTTACTGTGTATGTATTAAGAAGGTGTTTCAGCTATACTTTGGATCAAATTCAAAAAATAACAGACTGACTTTCTGACTATCTTATTATTCAGACACTTCTGTACATAAGGCCTGCATTGAAGCTTTGACCTCTTAGTCATGAAACTCTCTGATGATCAGACCACCCTGCACTCTAGTTAAAAGACTTCTGTCCAAATGAAAGACTTGCCTCTCTTA
Source organism: Sphaeramia orbicularis (assembly GCF_902148855.1). Taxonomy (NCBI): domain Eukaryota; kingdom Metazoa; phylum Chordata; class Actinopteri; order Kurtiformes; family Apogonidae; genus Sphaeramia; species Sphaeramia orbicularis. The sequence continues at coordinate 21,707,167 of NC_043963.1, forward strand.
ACCCATTGTTAAGATGTGCAATTACTGTTGTGTTCATCAAAGCTCTGCCAGTAATTGCACAAAAAGAGGCAATTCAAAAGTGTAACAGCAGTGTCGCAACATACAATTTTCTCCTGCATCCCTGCTACCTTTCCATCTGTATTTTATGACTCACAGCTGCAGTTGGTAATCTCTGTGTGCAGGCCACTGGGAGGCGTAGTTTCCAGTCCGTCTCTCCGTCCAGCTGGTCAGTCCGCAGGAAACAGGAACCTAAAGGAGGACAGGGCAAGAGCTGCTACTGATGCCAAATGGAAATACATTTACCCCTAGAGGGCAACAATAGATTGGCTTTAAGATGGAGCAAAACCAAGATTACTACTCTTAATGACTGCTCAGTTTATAGTTTATTGCATACTGAAGGCTATTGTCAAATATTTTATTAAATAAATAAAAATAACACACATTTGGAGGCACTAGTGATGGATGGTCCTGTCTGTGAAGGGGACTGAGCAGAATATATTGTAACTGTAGGTTTCACATTGAGATAGAAATGTAGGCTCCCACCAAAGCCCCTCCCCCATCCAGCTTGCATGTGTCATCCTGCCCAAAACTCCAGCCCTGGCCTAGGTCCTTCATAATTGACCTAATGGCCTCCACATGGAAGAGAGATAACCAAGCACTATTTCCAGTAAAACAAAGCTGGTGTTTTTCTTTCGTCAACAGGAAGATGCAACAACAACATGCATCTAGGTTCCCTAACAGGTTGTTATTTTGAATAGACTTGTATATATTTTGTATATGTGCAAATAAACAGTGCAATGCCATTTACAGAGTTTGTATTATCACTGACCAGTCGTGTCTTAATCCATATTTGATTATTCGGATGAGCCATTGTCTTTCATGGTGTTGCATCGGATTTTTATGTCTCTTGATTTACCTTTTCATTATCTTCTCATTTGAAAGACAAAATTAGTCTGAGTGTATGTCATAAACAAAGATAAAGAGAGAGCACTGTTTTGGCTGCAGCGTCCATCTCAGCATTACATGCAGCTCCATACAACTCTACACTTTGACTGATAATTTAGTACTAGTCCCAATCACAATTTAGACATAGTTGGACTTCCTGTCTTGGCTCAAGGCTAATCCCTGCACCTCAGCGCCTTTTTAAACAAGTCATTTCCCCAGCTAGCAAGCCTGTTGTGGAGATCTGGATGAATGACCAGCAGATGTTTACCATTTCTTTCAGAGGTCCTTAAAAAGATCATGTCAGCAGGAACACGCTGGTTCTACAAAGAAAGGCAGAAAGAAAAACACGACATCAACATTACTTCCTGATCCCGGACTTTTCCCTCCTCTGCTTTTTAACTAGAGTAAACTAAGACTTGTGGCGTTTCATGTGCCACATTACCTACCGCCAGTCAGTCAAAATAATAAGCCCTCCAGCAAATCATCCTGTCGTGGCCTGAACAGGACCCTGACCATATTCTACACTCAGCCTGACCCGGTCATGCCATGCCATTACTCAAGAGCCAATGGAAAATATATTTTCATCATTTTCAAATTATCAGGACAGCTTTCCAAAAATGTATACCTGTGCATAGAATAATATTAAATGAGTGCTGGAAAATGAATGAATAATTTATTCAAACACTGTTTATACATTTTAAGGCATTTTTTGTGAGTTTCTAGTTTCACCTTAATGGGTGGGTAAAACGTGTCTTTAACTGTATAACACATAACATTAAATCACTCAGTCATTAGTAAAATGTTTAAGACAACACATGTGACCTTTCTTTCAGCTGTGTTGAGATGACTGATTCAGAAGGAAGCCCTCAGCTGGAAACTGAAGACAGGACCCACTTCTCATATTTCATGTACAAAGACCACAGCGAACCCACTATTTCCATGAGAAAAGCCACACCACAGACCTCTCGCTAAGTGGGACTAAACAATTGTGAAAAAAATATCAATAAACAGTACTTAACTGAATTTGTGTTTAAGATCTAATTAAAGGGCATTTTAAGTTCACATCTGTCAGGTATGCATTGAGTTTGACAGGCTGAATCTCTGAATTGATCACAAAATTACAAAATCTTTACTAACTCCTTTCAGCTCAGCCACCAGTCCAGCATAAAAGAATAACCTTATTATTTGCTGTCATAAAAACGGTAACTTGACAATCTTAAAAAGCAAAACTACTTGCAGATATAACAAAGCACAAACCTTTTCTACTATTATGAGGTCTCCAACTTGAATACCGCTGCTTTTAACCTTCACTGTACCTGAAATATGAAAAAAAAAATTCTTACAGTTAATAAAGTGTTGACTATATGATGAAACACATTCATAAAAATTTCAGCTAAAAGCAACTAAATAAACTTCTCACACTAACAAGAGTATGTTCTTTAACCAAATGTGGCCTTAGAGACTGTGAACAAATGTCAGCTGTTGCTCTGCACAGTTCAGAAGCCCCTCCAGTGAATTTGTGGAGGTAGTTTTCCATGCAGATTTGAAAGAATGCTAAAGAATGCTGGGGGAGTTGAGCCTTTTCTCTCATTCCATTAGGAATGAACAGGCAAAATTGTTTGGAGGAGATCGCTGACCCTTGACCTGTGGTGTGACCTCTGGGCTTTGCATATGTAAGACATTAAAGCACATTAATTTTGCAGTGCATTAGTTTCATTGGACACATTTGTTCTCAAAATTTTTTATACTTTGCCAAAAATGTTAGATTTTAGAAGATTGCATTTCAGTGACACTGCAACTGAAGACAAAAAAATGCTTCCATTTGTCAAACATACAACAGCAGGAAAAGCTGCCAGGTTTTGATTTATAATAAAAGGTTTTGTGCAGATGTCTCATTCACATTTGTGGCTTGACAAAAACAACTCCAGTTAGGATTGTCTGCAGTTACAAACAACATGCCAAGATCTGACACCATAAAGTTTCAACAAACCGCAGATATGCACGGGGGCCACTATCATGGAGGCAACCAGTCATTGTGTTTATGGGTAAAACAAGCTGCCACATCAAAGCACCAAAGTGATGGAAACCACAAGAGGTCTCCTGCGTTTTATTGCTGGTAGCACTTTATACCAAGGCCTCTTATGTACACTTTTACATCTCTGCTTTAAATTACCCACCATTTCCCTTAGCCCCAATAAGCTTTAACAGGATCAACCTCCTACAGTTCATAGAGGCTGATGGAGAAAAATAAGTAACAAGGTTTAGATATTAACTAAATATAACAGAAGCATCTATTGCTCACCTCTTGTTGAAAGCTTGCTATAAATCTGAGAGTTTACTTCTTTGTCTCGTAGGTAGCATCTTATTTCTTCAACTGCTTCTCTTGTAATGGTGATAAGCAAAACAACACCCTGTAAAGTGTCAAAGTGAAGTTATGTAGGTAAAAATGAAAAAACAAAATTCTATACATTTAGTAGTACTGGTTAATCACAAATATTAAAGCAAGATAGAATTAGTTGACAACAATAATAGGGATGAGACTTTTTAAAACGCTGCATACCAGAGGGACCCAGTAGGTGTAGAGTGCTCCTAAGCGAAGCTCATTGACAAACTGAGAGCAGGCCAAAAGCAAAAAGTACAGGTTGAAGAAGTACTTGAACTGATTGAAGAGCACCTGTGAACACAAAAAAACACATTTCAGATGCTGCAGGGGTGGGAAATACATCAAATGAACTACATTAATTGTTGTTTTGCATTCTCAAACTTGGGAAAATAAGCTTAAATCACAAAATTTAAATTATTCCTTGAGATGATTTCTTGCAACAAAAATAACAACTTGCTTGATTCTTGTAATAAATTAATTGTAAAAATGTTTCTCCAGTCAGATTTGGCAAAACAATTTTAAAAAAATTATAAATTGTATATAATATTTAACAAAAAAGAAAAAAAAAAAAAAAAAATCAAGATTAGATTTTTTTTTTTTTTCACCCAGTACAAGGATGCAGTACAAAGCTTAATATTAAGTATTTAATATTTAATGCAGTGTCTGTGTTAATGTCTGGCATAAACTACTGTACTGTATACTTTAATGACATGAAGGCTAGATTTTGATTAAAAAATGGACTATACTGTATCTACACAGCTCTCATCTTGATGGGTTTTGGTAAACCTTTTAGGATAAATGTAAACCTACGTGTCTTTGAAATTTCCTTCAGGCATGACATCGAGTTGTTGAGAGCCATCAATAAAAGTCTATTGAGCAAAATGCTCATGTATCCTGGATTACTTTAACTGGGCTATCAAAGGTTTCTTTCATCAGACAAACAGCTAAGTAGATTTTCTTGCATCAGTGTTCCTAAAATCAACACCAATGCTACAACTTTGCCCAATTTCATTACCACCACTGTGTAAAATTACTACAAAGGAAAGCCTGTGTGCTCACTTTACTACTCTGTCATTTCACAAGAGGAGAGTGAGACACAAGAAAGTCTGCACAAAACCATAAAGGTAAGAATATATTTGAGTACTTCTTGACATGAACCAAAGTAAATAACAAAAATCATTATTTGCATTGCAAACATGCTTGCTCTTCTCCTTTGCTTTCCAAACAAATTTGAGCTACTTTCAATGTCTGACTTCATACACAAAAAACTCATAAGTTCTTAAGACAACTAGATGTCTGGAAAACAAATGCATATGTAAATCAGGGCAGGAAAATGCGAGAGTCAAAAGCACACAGCTTAGAGACTGCTGCCCATATTGTCACGGGTACGAAATCTCAAATCCATGTCAGGTCTTTCACTGTCGTTCTAAGGATGCAAATATGATCATAAGATCTGGTGCCAAGAGACTGTGGAGCTGGCTCAGCCTTGTGTGGGATATGTTGCTCTTGATATTAATTGAAGATCATTAAAACAAAAAAATACCCATCAGACTTTAAGGAACTGTTTTTAAATAGTGAAATATATGTGACTTAACTTTAGGTAACAAACAAAGCCTCACTAGCAGATCAATTGTATTTAAAAATAACTTTTTTCTGTAAAAATGTATCCAGTATCAATGTGTCTGAAAATGGGAACAGCTAGAATAGTCCTTCTTAGACACATTATAAGAGTATACGCAACATAGATTAGAATATGCATAAGTTAAACAACTGAGACGTTAACTTCAACCTCTTTTGTGATACCTTTCCAGTCTTCTGATGTCCAACTTCAATTATTTAAGCTCGGACACTGGAAAACTAGGTTCACAAGATAACTGTCTGACAATCAAATCCCCATTATTATGAATATATGAAAGAAAAAAAAAACAAAACAAGTGTTCAGCAAAGTGACATAGACTTGAGGCCATGGTAAGAGAGGTAAGTACTGGAGCTGTTGGGGTTAAAAGGTGAGAGGATGGTGGGGTAACCTTTGACTGACACTAACCGCAGGCAGGAAGGTGAAGAAGTTGTATTTCTGGTTGTTGATGACATTCCTGGGGTACCTCTGCTCCCTCTTTTCTGGGTGGCCAAGCCACACTGTGCGGGGACGGAAGTCACCCATGCCACAGCACCTCGACCATGGGCAGCACCTGAAACGGAGGGACAGAAATAAAAAAAAAAAACTGACAGCATTCTGAAGATTAAGATTTATTTATGAGATAAGATATGACTATATTTATCCCACCATGGGGAAATTTCACAGTTAACAGCAGCAACATACAACAAGCAAGTGCTGAGAAAAAGGCAGGTAGAAAAACCACAAATGAGAGAAAAATTAAGTATAAGGAGAAAAATAAGAAATTTGGTATTTATAAAAATATTTACATTAATACAAAAGTAGAATGAAAAAAAAAAATTACTTACTATTACTACTGTAATTTGATTTTTACATGTAATTTTATTCTATACATATATGTATTTAGATATGTGTATTTGTATTAATTTATATAGTCCAATAATTGAGTTGATTAGTTATGACATAATTTTTAACACATACCCTCCACTCAAGCAAACAAACAAACAAACAAACAAATAAATAAATAAATAACTGATGAACCAAGGAGTATGTGAACCACAAGTATACTACTATTTAATTTTTTAAATATTTTTTTACCCTAAACATATGCAGTATTTGGGCACGATCAGTGCCATAAACAAGGGTCCAGTGTTTCTCTCCTCCTGATGTTAATCCAATTAAAAAATATTCACAATATTCAGAAAACTGAATATCCTATGTATGTAAACCGTCAGTGTTGCATTGTATGCATTAAAATAACAGTAGTTAATTCATTTCATCTCACATCTCTGTTAATGTGTAGCTTGGTATAACTATAACCCCACACAACAGACAAGGCTGGGATTAATACAGTCTGGAATGAGTAGGACTGAAAAAAAAAAAAAAAAAATGACGTTATCTGGGGAAATGTAGCCACTCCCTACCTAAATAACACATTCCATGGCAATTCCCAGAGTCTAGTTACAAAGTGATTAATAACTGAACTACTCTGCAGATCATAAAGCAGACAATAAACAAAATATACACAATGTGAGAAATACAAAGCCTCTCACAACTATAAAATGTTATTCTGTTTGGTGTGAAGGCAGAAAATAACTGGTAAATTTCTTAGAGTTGACTCATTCTTCCTAAATGTCATTACTAAGGAGGACCAAATAAAGCATATTTACAGTTCAAAGGCTGTTTGCCAAGCATGACATCTACTGCTACTACTTCTCCTGCAGTCAATTCTTCAAGTCAAATTGTGCTTACCTAGCAGAGGGTGATACACCAAACCTACTCCACTTTATTGGCTAAATCTGGTTCTCCTGCGTTAGTTATATTCAGGAAAAAAATCAAACATACAATAACTACTGCATCGGGTGTAAAGCATGTGTCCTCATGTAGTTCCTAAATGCCAGAAACCCTTCAGAGATGACCTATGGATTGGACAGCTATTAAATAATCAGCACTATGCTTATGGAGGGTTTTGATTAGAAGATGAAATGATGTAATGCATAAATGGTGGATTTCTATATAGGTAAAGACCTATATTTTCTGCATCTTATCAGCTATTCCACTGCTGCTGATTGTTGCACAGTTTCATTACAGGATATGACATCATTGGACTGCATTTCTGTTTATCATCCATGCTCTGTGTACACTACATGTTTCTCCATCATTCAATAAAGCCCTGCCCTTTACTGCAAAAATAACACTTAAAACATCATTTTAGGACACAGAACTCTTAGTTGGGCCTATATTTGGTTAGTGGTTTTTTGACAGAATGAACACTAGAGTCACCATAGCAAATATTGACATGGGCGTCAATGCACTTGCTACAACTGAACCCCGGAACAAGGATGTCAATAAAAGCTAAAGCTAGCAACAATGATATTAGCCGAATATATTGTTAGCATGTATTTATTATCTGTGTTAACCCCTATTTTAGATTTTAAGAGATATATTTATCCTGTGAAGCCCAAAATATTGAGTTATAGGTAAATATCGAAACGAATAAATAATAAAACTGACACAAGCAGAAGCCGAACAGCGGTACATGATGAAGTGTTAGCTTAGCATGGATGTTTGAACGCTGTTTCATGACCTTACCCATTTCTGTTTTTACTGTCGTGTCTTTTCGGCCGTCTGACGGGCTGGAGGGGGATGTTGTCGGTCATTCCTGCGGCCCCTGGTACAGAGGGTGGACGCGGTAGACAGGCAGGCAGCCCGGCTGTAGCGGTTCTGGGCGGAGGCTCCGGAGCCGCCTCATATACAGACTGACAGCAGTGAGGAGGCACCGGGACGGACACCAGCTCAGCACACACAGGCTGCACACACTGGCACACAATAACACAACAAATATGAGCAGAAAATAGACACCTACCTGTGGCTTCCATTGTTTTTACTTCACAATTTAGAATTTTGATGTATTACTTGTTTTACTGTATGTTTTAGTGTGTTTTTATTTATTTTTATATGTATTTTTTATTCATTTTTAAATCTTGTCTATTGATTTTATTTTATTCTGTGGTTGATGTGCAGTCCTTTTGTCAGCTGAGGTTGTTTTTAAGTGCACTGTAATAAATAAATATACATTGACTTCCTATACTGCAGTTCTATTTCTTATGTAAGTATGTATAGTCTATAGCAGGGGTGTCAAACTCATTTCAGTTCAGGGGCCACATTCAGCCTAAAATGATATAAAGTGGGCCGGACCAGTAAAATAATATAAATAATAGGATAAGAACTTATAAATAATGTCAACTCCAAAGTTTTTTTCTATATTTTTCAGTGAAAAAAGTCAAATTGCATAATGAAAATGTTTACATGTACGAACCGTACTTGAACATAACATGAACAAATATGAACAACCAGAAAATTCTTAAGGAAAATAAGTACAATTTGAACAATATTATGCCTTAGTTTATCATTTATACATGTGAATCATAACTTACAGATCACAGTGGATCCACAAATACACTTAACATTTAGTAAGAGGCAGAATATTGGTACAAGTCCACATACTTATCTTAAGAAATTTCATTTTATTCACATTTTTTGTAAAAGGCTAGTCTGTAAATGTTAACATTTTTGTGTAATTTTACTCTTTTTTTTTTTTTTACACAACAAAGAGAAAAATTTGTAGTTTTCATTATTTACAGGTTATTATGATAGTGTTGTACTGGTCTGACCCATATGAGATTGAATTGACCTAAAAAGATTCTAAAATCCTTGACTGTTAATATCGTCAGTGTAATTTCTGTATGTCACAAATTCATTCCAGGGGCCAGATCAGACCCTTTGGCGGGCCAGTTTTGGCCCCCGGGCTGCATGTTTGACACCTGTGGTCTATAGAGATTTATTCCTGTTATTTTTCTTGTAATTTTAGTTTTTTCCACATTTTCTTGCATCTTATCTTATCTTATCTTATCTTATCTTATCTTTATCTTGAACAATCAATCCTTATCTCAGACACAGAGGTCCATATAAAAAACAACATAACAATAAAACTACCACACACATACAGTATAAATTTACAGTAATTTTTACTTTTTTTTTTTTTTTTTTAATTTACAGTAAAAGTTTGAACTACAGCACATATAAGCACTGTCTCCTGTACCTCTAAAGTCCAGATGTGTACCTGACACTGCTCTCCCCAAGTCTGTCAACTGCATCTATAATTTTGTTCTGCGACAGCTTCAGTCTGCCTATGAATTTGTACATCAGGTTTCTGATGACAGCATCAAGAGCAGGAACGTTATTTTTTGCAAAGAGCTGACTTGCACTCGCCCACCGTGGGACTTTCAACAGTAAGCACAGTGCATCATTGCATGCAACCTGCAGCTTCTTGTATTTGGCTCTGCTGTAGTTCCAACACAAGTGGGCAGTTAACTTTATCTTATCTGATCTGATCTTGACTTAGAAGGGTGAATATTTCAAAAAAATTACTTCTTTCTCCATGCAGCTAACAGTATTTATAGATTATTATGTTATTATTGCAGTGGTCTGACCCACTTGAGATCAAATATGGCTATATGTGACCCCTGAACTAAATATCCTGGACCTTTATTGTTTTCAGTGTAATTTTCACACTTTGCAAATTCATAAGCCAGATTGGTACCTTTAGTCTTGAAAGAAATATTGATTTGACATTCATCATAATTATTGACAATGACTGCCATGAACATTTTTTATCATGATAACATTTCATATTGTCTGGATTGGAAAATCCTATAAACTGTAGGTGTGATGTGTCCCAGTATTTCTGTCCACATAATGGATGATTTGAATCTGCAATCGGCCCAGATTTCTGTTTACACTGAGACAAAACATTGGCCTAATTTATGAATGATTGACTGATTGATTTTTTTGATCGGTAAGATTTTTTTTTACGATGGACTTTCAATACACCATAAATCAACAAAAAAGGAAAACTAGAGACCTATCATAAATTATAATCTTATACTCCTTAAGACACAAATGTTTCTGACAATATCTCCAAACTTTAAAAGAACCTTAAGCTTAAACAACCATTCCATCCTGTCATCATCAAACAAAAAATTCTGGATTGTGAGCAAACATTTAATTAAAAATAGACATTCTTAACTCATAGCAAAAGAAAACCTGATTCATTCTCATTGTCAATCAGTCTAACCAGTTCACACAACCTGTCGTCTTTTGGAATGTTTTCAAAGCAGCTTCCTTCCAGGTTCTAGTGGAAGGAGTCCTGTTCTAAACTAAGCAACAAGACCTTTGACTCCTTTCAGTGACTTATTGCTCAGGTCGGTTTCTTTATTAAATCTCCAGGCCTCTTCTATTTAACTAGAGAAACAAATTCACAGCATACATATAATAACAAAGAAATGGGTTGCATTTTGTAGTTTGTAGTCAAGTAACAAATATACTGAGAGGAACAATATGGGAATATTAAGTAAAAGTCAATTCAGTACATTAGCCAGCACTAGCAGAATGTTTTGAACATGATCCTAAATCCTGCTGAAACATATTATTAACTATTCAGTCCAGTTTTTCATAAAACATGATAAAATATGTTTAAATGAAGTAATTCACATGAATGGTATCCAAAGTTTACTTTGCTCCCTTTTTGTTTGGTTTTCCTTTTTATTGAGCTGATTAAAAGAGTGAATTTCCTGATGGGGATCAATAAAGTTGATCTGTATGTGTATCTGTGATGACACAAGGGGTCAGAAGAGTTATGTATGTTTATATGTGTATGAAGTCAGATAAATAAAAGTTTATCTTTAAATAAATATTTGAAGACATTAGAATGCTTAAAAGTCTATTATACTCCGTGATTTAGTGCTTAAATTACGTTTTCTTCACATAAAGACAAACTAATAATATAACACAGAATTCCACTGAATCCTAAACTCATGGTTATAAGAATTTAGAAAATTATAGTGATACCTACTTTCACTATCAGGACAAACTACTTACCTACAGCAGACAGGTACACTGTTTATAACTGAGTATAACTTCTGACAAAATTACTTGTGACACTGTAATCCAGAAAAGAATTATTTAAGTGTTGGTAAATGTAAAAGCTACATGTGGTTCATGTTGGATTGGTTATTGTAACAGTCTAAATATGCAAGTTTTTAATAATATAGCACAATGGTCCAGTATGAGCCCACCACACAGAAGAGCTGTCAAACAGACTCCCAAGACTTACCAAATTGTTAGATGTAAATCACATATGCATAAATTATTATTTTGCTGCAAGAATGTCTATGTACTGCATGTGCTGTCTCACTGAATGGCTGTTTCTGGTGATGGAATGACAATGCATAGTGTTGTATCATCAGAATTGTTCAGGAAAAGGCCAGTAGAGCTGACCCATATTAGAATTGAGGATGGACATGGTGAGCATGCTTCAGCTGTGGATGCAAATAACATTTCGTAGAAGATGCAAAAGGGAAAGGATTAATAGCTACTAGAGCATCAGCAAGACAGAGTAAAGTATTTCTATGTGGATCGCTTGAAGGTGAATTAATGTAAATTAGGGATTAAGTGCACGCGAGCCTGCCGGGGCTTGAGCTGGGGAATCAGTTCAGTGACTACTACAACTTTATCAAATGCATCCATGCTGTAGGGAGGGGTGTGCACAAGTTTTGTCTTAAAATGCAATACTGTTTAAGTTGGGGGAAAAAAAAAAAAAGCATTTAACAAAAACTGAAAAAGTGACCCTGATTTTATTTTTCAAAATCAGAAAACATTTACACGAAGAAAACATTTGAAAACCAAAAAAAGAAAAAAAAAAAACCATTTACATTGTAAACAGGCCAAACTGGCTCAACATTACTTGAATTGTACAGACACCTTGAAAGCAGTTTTGACATGGTTTGCTAAAGAAAGGCACAACTTGGCAAATGCATATTGGTAAGGAATGTACAGCAGGGGCCTACAAGCAATCTGACCATTCTGAGTTGTGTAAAGTGTCCAGTGATACATTCATTACTGTTCAACTCAGCAGGTTGAAAATGAAAAATCTATCGCTTACTCACGAATGTATCGAACATGTACAGAACATTGCATTGAGAGCAGAGGGCGTAAAAGACAACTATAATCTAAACGAGGTAGAACTAACCCCCTACACTCAAGCACTTCATGTATTATAAATAAATTAATGCTACAAAATGATAACCTAAGAAGGAAGTCTGACAATTACTATAACTGGTCTTTAAGTCAAACTAAATCCTTCAGGAGGAAAGTTTGGGGGGGGGGGGGGGGGTTGATTTGCCCTTTCCCTTGTTGAGCATTCAGAAGCGGTTATAATGAAATGATAAAATGTTACTAAAAACCTGGAATAAAGTGCAGGTGAGAATTTTAATCATACAATAGCCTTCAAAATTCACCTAACTAAACTGACTTAGTAGATTTTAAGTATAATATATGTAGGGGAGATTGACTTTTGTAAACTGAAAATATGAAGCACATGCAATGCTACACAATCCAACATACTAATATACTAATCTACCAGCCAATGTTAACTTTATGGCAGTATCAAAGAAACATACAGCAAAAAGTACAGTTAGGCACTTGGAAAAATGAAGTCACCAACTACTGTATCTTAGCACTGATCGACGAAATATGTAAGCCAGGTTTTTTCATCACTATTATACGAAACTATTGATTGAATGGTTGCACCTTGATTTAAGACACAAGATGCCGGAACAATCCAGTCTGATCAAAAGGCCGCTTCAAATCTAATCATGTTAATGACATTTACCACAACAAAACTGTACGATGTCATAAAATCTATGGCACACGACAGGAAGTAGTCACATATAGACACATGGTTAAATATACAATTGTTTCTCAGCAGTGACATTTTGTCCTTAAAAGTCTAGCCCTGAAACAACTTCTCTTGGGTCAAAATCCTTCTCAGTACCAGGGAGACAGTCTGAATTAAAGCAGTTTCAAGTAGGTTCTACATTCAAACTTTTGAATAGACAGTCAAACGAAAACAAAGTCAAAGAAAAAAATAAAAAATACCCGCATGTGTGAATATATATGTATATAAAATAAAATACAACTACAGTAGTTATACCATGGTAAACTAAAATAACACTTGAGAGATGTTTGGATCAGGGAGAGAGCTACTATGAATTTTGAAGAAAAAATTAAAACCAAACTGAGTTCAATTATACAAGATTTCTCAATGTTGATTGTACCTCATTTGTAAGGAGACATTCAAAAACAGTTAAGGTGATACACTGATGGGCAGGTAAAGGCCTAATTAACGGCAATTTTACCCTCCTCCATGAAATGTGGAAACTGTGCTTTTGGCACACTGTCAGAGCTGTTCTTTTCCATTTCAGCGATAGTGGCCGGCAAGCCAGAGTGGGATCCATCCATCTTCATCAGCCCTCCAGTGGATCCAATCAGAGGCCCACCAGCAGGGCTCCCAGGAAGTGGGATGCCACCACCCTGGATGACAGAAATTTCATTGGCCTTCATGGTGAGGCCGCTACTGAAGGCAGCAGCATACTGGTTCCACAGAGAAGGGTCAAAATTCAGTGGTGGAGCAGCCAGTTCTTTTGAGGGTGGCATCATTTCTGGCAACATTTTAGCCTCTGTGCTCATTGCCATCAGAGCCATGGGATTATCCAAGGACAGACGCTGGCCTCGGCGTGAAGAATTGTTCCACATGTGGGTACCGATATGCACCTAAAAAGTAAAAACAGTTACTGTTAATCCCTTCAAAATACTTAACTTCAAACACTGTAATAACACTTGAAACTGACTATAACTAGTCTTCATAAAAGTTAGATAACGGCTTCATTTACCTTTAGATTTCCCTTGGTGGTGAAAGCTCTGCCACAAATGTTGCAGGCAAATGGCTTCTCGCCTGTATGAGTTCGCTCGTGGATCTGCAGTGCGCTGGCAGATGAGAAGTTCTTGCCACAGACGTTACACACATGCTGCTTAGCTGATCGTCTCGGTGCAGTGGAGTTGGAGGATGGCATGGCTGTTCCCTGAGGCATATGGGAGCTGAACAATCCTTGAGACCCCAAAGGATTCTCTGGAGGAATCTTCATCTCCAGACTGGCTAGACTTGGAGGTATCCTCATGAAAGGCATGTTACTAGGACCTGGTGAATAAAAAGGGGCAAAAAAACAGGCAAAAGATTAGATTAGATTAGATATGAACTAGTATTCAATTTGACATGCTCAGAATATTTTGACTCTACTCACCATAGTCTCCATTTGTGAAAGGTTCTTCCTTAATTGCTTTAGGGGTAAAGTTACTGGAAGCTGTGAGGTCAAGGGCTCCACTTGACTCATTTCCATCTTGAGCACCACCATCAGAGTCTTGTTTCGAAGCACTGCTGGCAAACTCATCAGCAACAGACTCGGGAGACTTGCTGGTACCCATGCTGTTATTGTTTACTGGTGAAGATGAGTGGAATGATATAGCGGAGTCTGAAATGGCTGGGCTGCGACCATTCGGATATTCGTGCTCTCTAGGAGCTGGTGGGGATTCTTTAGAGGGTCCCTCACTCTCTGAAGCTGTGCTACTCTGGCGTTTCAGTGCAAGGGCAGAGGTGAGATTCTTCAAAACGTCTAGACTGGAAAATGCCGCAGGAGCTGTTTGTTTCTGCTCCTCTGAACCACTTGCAACTGGTTCGGAGGAATCATCCATCTTCTGGGGGTTCAGCTCTGGTTCTTGTTCCTCAATGCCTGCATCAAAACTGCTGGTATCCATAGACTTCTCATCAGGGAGACAGGACTCCATTGCTTCTGCTGCTTCAAACTGGTTTTCTGCCACTGGGGTGTTGGGGATCTGCCCACCCATGTGCATGCGGATGTGCTGCTGCAATACCACAGCATTTGTGAACTTCTTCTGGCAGATTGGACATGAGTGTTGCATTTTAAGAGGAGTGTTAGCCCTGTGCACTCCATAATGGGCTTTGAGGTTACCCTTAGTGGAGAAAGCACGGCCACAGATTTTGCACTTGTAAGGCCTCTCACCAGTGTGTGTACGGTAATGCATTTTGAGTGAGCTCTGGCAGCTGAGCACCCTATGGCAAATCACACACTCATTGGGGTCATTGGTTCTCTTTTCCAGGCCATCCACCATCTGCTGAAGTTTGGCTGTTCCAGAGCTTTGTTCTCCAGAGAGGCTATTACCATTCATATGCTGCAGTGCTCCAAGGAGATCCTTTGAATCTTTCTGATTTGGATCCAGTGGAGAGCTTTCACTTGTTGATGTGGACGGTCTCTGGGAAAATGGGTCACCTCCAAAGCCATCAAATGTTGTCTTGAATCCAGGTATAGATGATGGGTGGAATCCAGCAGATGGGTGTCCAAGCATAGGTTTAATGTCAGTCATATTTGATTCATCCATAGGCACAGACATGCCAAAGGGAATGCCACTACTGGTAGGAATATTGTCAAGATGCTCTGGCACAGGATGAGGGTTCATGGTGATATTGGGATACTTGTCTTTATGCCTTTGGAAATGTACTTTAAGGTTGCCTTTGGTTGTGAAGCGATTCCCACAGATATTACATTTATAGGGCCTCTCTCCAGTGTGAGAACGTAAATGTATCTGGAGAGCGCTGTCATTGCCAAAGGTCTTTCCACAGTATTTGCACTTGTGCTTGTATAATGAATCCCCACTTTTGGATTCTGGTGGGAGGGGGAGCATTTTGGTCTTTCCTTTTTTAGAGGAATCATTTCCTGCTTGGATACTATTAAAGGTGCTAGGGAAACCCATGGCTCCAGGTGACTGGGGCAGTAGTGCTGGTAAACGGCTGGCCAAATCCGGAATGCCCTTCAGAAGGTCTGTTTTTGTGGCCACGGTTCCCAGTCCTCCAGTTATAGAGGTACCAGTGGGCAGAGGTAGTTTACCTTGCTTCATTGCCTCCACAGAAAGGCTCTGATTGCCTGTTCTTTTTCCAATAAGGGCTGCTGCAGCAGAGAGCTGTTGAGAGAGATGTGCACCAAGGGCTTTCAGTGGATCTACTGATGCTCCTAAGGATGACTGGAGACTCTGTGGAGTCATCATGGCTACTTGGATTCTGATCTGTTCAGTGAGCTGGATTTGTTGTAGCTGCTGTTGCTGGAGACACACCAACTGTTCTAGGATCATTGGGATGGCCTGGAGAGCTTCCTGTGATGCAGTCAGAGAGGTGTTATTTGATAGATGTTGAGAGACGGCCACTTTAGTGTCAGCCATGGTTTCAAGGGTGACATTTGAGTCTTGTGGTGAGGTGGTGAAATTCATCTCTGCAACGGTAGATATATCTGGCTGGTCTTGCTGTCCTGCATCCTCTGCATTAATACTGGTCTCTTCTTCTGTTCTTTCCAGCTGGTCTGTGTTGATGTTGGATAGGGAATGACTACTGGACTGGCCATCATCATGGTCACTGTTAAGGCCTTCAGGAGATCCATGAGAAAATTCCTCAGGCACATCATTGCCATCTCCATCTTTCATAATCACTACTTGCTGACTTTTAGTGCAATTTTTCTCATGTGCAATAAATTCTGCTTCGTCAAAGAATTCAGCACAACACTTGGTGCAGACTCTGGTCTCGTCCATTCTGAATCGCTTCATTTCATTTACACATTCCTCAGCTTGATCACCCCCAACAGTCCCTAAAAAGTAAAGAAGAAAAAAAAAATAGAGAAGAAAGAAAGACAAGTTGAAAATTAATATACAGAATCTTGATATCTGAGCAAAACAATATAAAACAATACAATATTTAAAGATGCAAAATAGTGATATTTTGAGGCCTAATTTTATTGGTATTCTATTGTTTAGAATAATGAAACTGTTGTGTTAGATAATCTTGTAAGGTCCATTACATGCATTCTTTTCCTGTAATTCACTGCACTGACTTTAACTTTGCTTTTTGTCCATAAGGCCAGCAGAGGGCAACCATTTACCTTTAATAATACCTAGAACAATGTCCAGGAAGACAAAAGACCCAAAGGCAACAGATTACAATGTTTGTAAAATAACTTGCCCAACAATAAACTCAAAATGACACTTTTTAGTGCCTATTTGAAGTGGCGTTTTGTGGGGCCAGATGCATCCCAATATTTATATTCAGGCGCAAGTTCCTGCAATAAACACTTTACATAAAACTGGATGCCCCAGATGGTGTGAAATAAAGTTTCTGGTGAGAAACATAGACTGGAGAAAACAATAGAGTGGTAATTTCTTGTATAACAGCATTCAAAGTATTTTCTCAAAGTGTGAAAGCCTGATAGGTGCTCCAAATGTGCATTTTAATTTGTCTTCCAACCAAGAAGCCATTTCACAACTTGGTCTATTGTCATATGCTAATGACTTAAAGAAAAGGAACAGACCACCTGTTTGCATTTGCCTGAGGAAACTGTTAGACTTGTTAATTGCTCACCAGGAGGTATTGAAGAGGTGTCATAAGTTTCATTCATCCATGAGAAACTATAAAAATAGTTGCATAATCAGAAAGACACTTTTCTGTGGTTTCAAGTAAATGAGTTCTTTTTGTTTAAGTAGACAATTAACTTCAATCTGAACAGTAAAAAATATCACCCCTTACTCATTTTTAGACCTCAGAACAAAATCAGCTTATCACTGAGTAAGTAATATGGGTCGGCAACGCATTACTTTGCCACTTGACGGCGCATGACCTGATCACCTTTAGTGGGGTACATGACACGAGGTCAGACTAAACATTCAATTCCTGGGTATAAGAATGTTATCCATCAAATGCAAATGTTCTGACTGAAATCAGAAAGTGTACTTGGTGTAAAAACATCACATTACTAATTTTTGTCATTGTAAAAGGTGAGGTCGACGGCTGCACTATGGCAACACCAAAACGCACCCCCACCCAGTCTCCACAAAAAGGCCACTGCTCCATCCCCCACCTCTCCACATATGTACGAAAGGAAACAGTCATGCATTAAACTGGGGGATTTATTGCCTTTAGGTCAGCTTACTCCAGACTCACATTTCATACAGTTTTCGGATAACCTTTGTTTTAAACTTCCAATGGGTGCAACTTGAAAACAATTTCTATCAACATGAACTACCAAAAACACATGCAAGTACAGTAAAAAAGTAAACTAGTGCAACCTAAAAGTAATATTGATAACGCGACAACCCAAATGTTACAATTCCTTCATTCATATCGACTCTGAGTGTTTGTTTTAGTTGATGCGTAATTGTACAAATTTGGAAAATCTATGAATGAAAACTTTATAAAAAATGTGCCTTTTGGCCACGCAGTTTCTTACAAAGTTCACAATGCACTAACATGAGGGGAAAAAAGGACGAAAATAAATAAAGAAAAGTTTCAGTGTAATCAAAATAAAGTTCAAAGAGACTTTGCGATCCTTGATATTGCGCGCATCAGCCGTGCGTAAAAAGGTTTATAAGTGGAATTTGCAACAGTTGAAAAGGTCAAAATCACCACAACTGTTACGTTTTTAACGGAAAACAGTCTAAAATGTTACAGGTAAAACGCAAAATGTGGTATTTACAGAGTGGGGTCTTCATTTGGACTAAAGTAATTCGGAGCTGAACACCTGTACTTTATTACAAAATAATTATTTCGGATTTAGTGTGAGCACCGGAGCGGAGTTTAAAACCTGGTCAATCCAAAGGAACAGTAACAGGTCAAAGTGCGAGGGGAGCAATGTGAAGTCAAACCCAAACTTTTGCGGATAAATGTCGGTAGTTTTTCGCATGGCATGGCGAAGCTCCAGGTTACATTTTCTGCCTAGCTCGCACTCTTTGAACTTTTTTTTTTCTTTTTTTCTGTGTGCGTAAACTTACCATTTTCTGCCGATCCAGGCTCGTCGGAGTTGATGTGCTGCGGTTTGGCTTGCTTGCGCCTCGACATGGTGCAACCATCAGGAGCGAAGACTTCCAAACAAATTTTCCTCCTCTTCTTCCACAAATTCTTCAGCTCGGAAAATTAGCTCCTCAAGTAGAAATGCGCATGTCAGCGTAATTATTATTATCAATAATGCATTGCGATTTATCACGGTCCTCTGACAGCTGATTGGCTCCAGTCCAAGTGCTCACACATTATTCAAATGCGCTCCCTATTGATGAGAGGAGCGCAGCGCCGGGAGGGGGCGGGAGGAGGCCTGCGAGTGGATGGACCGCAGGATGGAGGCAGGGTCAATAACACCCAACTTTTCCTTGTTCATGAAAAAAAAAAAAAAAAAAACTTAAAAAAAAAACACACGTAGACATTGTCACCGAAGCACACACAGAAACCCAAGTAACTTCGTATTGTCCCCTACAATTTAAAACAACTGATTAATAATGCTTATATTGTCTCATACTCAATTCTGACTTCTTTTACGCATTACTTTTTGGTAGATATTCATTCAACGCATTTCAGGAAGCTTAATATTATATTTGACATCTTTTTTCTCTTTTTAATCTGATTTACTCCTGCAAGTTCAAGGGAAATCATAATTATATTTCCCCCTATATATTTTAGATATTTTGCTCACATTGTGTAGATTTACTCTTTTTAATGACATTAATCATCACTTTTAATGTCAAATCTTCACAAGTAAGCACTTTATGTGGCCCATACAGAAAGCACATAAATATTCATAGATAAAGAATTTTTAAAAAATGGAATTATAGCCTAAAATAATATTTGACTGGTTAGAAATACCACTATGGATGGAGGCAGGGTCAATAACACCCAACTTTTCCTTGTTCATGAAAAAAACAAAACAAAACACGTAGACATTGTCACCGAAGCACACACAGAAACCCAAGTAACTTCATATTGTCCCCTACAATTTAAAACAACTGATTAACAATGCTTATATTGTCTCATACTCAATTCTGACTTCTTTTACGCATTACTTTTTGGTAGATATTCATTCTACGCATTCCAGGAAGCTTAATATTATATTTGACATCTTTTTTCTCTTTTTAATCTGATTTACTCCTGCAAGTTCAAGGGAAATCATAATTATATTTCCCCCTATATATTTTAGATATTTTGCTCACATTGTGTAGATTTACTCTTTTTAATGACATTAATCATCACTTTTAATGTCAAATCTTTACAAGTAAGCACTTCATGTGGCCCATACAGAAAGCACATAAATATTCATAGATAAAGAATTTTAAAAAATGGAATTATAGCCTAAAATAATATTTGACTGGTTAGAAATACCACTATGGATGGAGGCAGGGTCAATAACACCCAACTTTTCCTTGTTCATGAAAAAAAAAACAACTAAAAAACCACACTTAGACATTGTCACCGAAACACACACAGAAACCCAAGTAACTTCTTATTGTCCCCTATAATTTAAAACAACTGATTAATAATGCTTATATTGTCTCATACTCAATTCTGACTTCTTTTACGTATTACTTTTTGGTAGATATTCATTCTACGTGTTCCAGAAAGCTTAATATTATATTTAACATCTTTTTCCTTTTTTTAATCTGATTATGCTCCTGCAAGTAAATGTGATGCATCTGTTTTAAGGGAAATCATAAACATATTTCCCCCTATATATTTTAGATATTTTGCTCACATTGTGTAGATTTACTCTTTTTAATGACATCAATCATCAGTTTTTATATCAAATCATCACAAGTAAGCACTTTATGTGGCCCATACAGAAAGCACATAAATATTTATAGATAAGGAATAAAAAACAAAACAAAACTGGAATTATAGCCTAAAACAATATTTGACTGTCGAAATCCCGCTTCCTAAAAGTTTGTGTCTCTGTCCAAAAGGCAGCATTTAGTATAAGCAGGGATTACTTTGTGTTTTATGTGGAGTGGACCATTAAATCCTTATTTAAAAAAAAAAAAAAAAAGTCAGTTTTAAATTATTTCATCTAAACTTTAAAGCTGACACAATGATCAGTGCACCAGATGATGTCTTTACTTGTGCGTTATGATCCGTTTTTGGTTCAACTCTCATATAATAATGAGACTAAACAGTGATTTGAAGACATGATTTTATGGAAATGATTGGTATTTTACATCTCAATGGACAAATTACAGATTGTGATAGAAAGTTACCCCAGTCATATGTTGATTCTTTTTCACATTCACATTCAACAAGCAGACTCTGAAACATTATAGGGAATAAAAAACACAATGAAGAGATTTCATACATATAACATAGCATTAATGCTCACGTGTAACACATATTTATAAACTGACATGTCTGGTGCCTATTTTTTATTTTTTAATGTGCTTTAGTCAGATCGAACAAAATGCATTATTAAATAATTAATACTTGCATTTATGATCCGGTATATATCTACTTATAAAATCGTATCCTGACAGATTCAGTGACAACTCATGTGAAACTTCAAATGATTTCTAAGACAGTAATATGGAGGGGATCTCAGTTAGAATATTAGTAGCATTTCCATATAAAACAAGCATTGCTTGCTATTTTTACATTCACTAATGGGCACAGGGATTTATTTTTGGAATGTCACATACCAAAGACATACATATGCTGCTGTAGATTCTGGAGGGGTCAGATAGGTTCAGAGTTAGTGACTGAAAAATGTGCTTTATAAAGATGCAATGTTTTTTTAAGATATATTTCAGTAGATGCTATAAAGTAGCAAGAATCAGAATTGGGAATAAATGTTGCAAGATACGGTTTTCAACAACGCAATAAAGACTGATATCTTTACATATAGTCAGTAAACAGGGAAAATAAGTGGAATTAATAGCAAACAAATAAGATACTGGCACTATGCAGTCACGGAAAAAATTGTTAGACCATCAAAAGTCATCAAAAACAATGGTTATACAATCAAGTACTAACTCCTGTGTGTATCATGTGACTAAAACAGAAAAGAAAAGAAACATGGAATGCCTAAAAGCACTGTTTTTGTCAGTACAATGCCATAGATATTGATATAAGAACTTAAGTAATTTTGGTTATTATCAAGAAAACCATGAAAAATGGCCAGATATCAGCTCTTAAATTAAACTCTTATGAACTAGTTTTGTTGTTATCATTATATTTGTCCAAACAAATGTACCTTAAGTTGTACCAGGCATTAAAATGAACAAGAAATGGAAGAAAACAAGGGTGGTCTAATAATTTTGTCCGTGACTTTAGGTAGGGGTGAAAATAGGAGTAACAAAAAAAGAGTAATGAATGTAATGTCATGATAATCTGGAAATATTTCAAGGTTTCAGAGACTAAACAATATGAGGACATAATGTAGGAATTCATGAAATAGATATGAGAAGCAGGAGACACCGGATTAGTCATTTTTCTTGTGGTAACTGTGATAGACATTTATCATTTTGATTTTTCTAAAAGTAGGCAGTGCATTAACTAGTACAAAATACAACATCAATCACAAAATGAATAATATGACGGTACACAAGTGCAAAAATGAAAAATGACGCTCCTTTCCTCTGGCCTTTCTCATCAGCTTTACTCTAAAATGTTTCAGCATGTGTTATATAATGCACACAGCTGATAACTACAAGACAAAGACGAGCCAGTATATTCAGATAAACAAATGCCCTTTACGGGACTGGCTGAAGGTGAAAAAGAGGGGAGTGCTGTCTAGACGGTTTATTGCCCCAATAAGAAACTATGCTTGAATACGCTGTTTCTTCCACATTCAATCTAAACAACTCAAACTGTGCACAGCCATAAAACTGCTCTTGTGGGAACCAAAGGGATATCACTTATAACCGACCCCCTTTTTGAAAATGAAAGAATAAAACATATACAGTAAATCTATAATAATAATAATAAAAAAAACAAAAAAACAAGCATAAACACTTATGAAAGTAGAATCAGAGGAGAAAAAGAGGTAGTTGCTAGGGGGGAAAAAATCAATTAACCTATGCTGTGGTGAATATAGTATAACATACAGTTTCTTGGCATTTTCCTCACTTTTTGTTAAAGCGATAATTATTAACTGTTTGGATCTATTGTATTTATTTTGTACAGGCCAATGTCAGTTATGTTGTGAGGAAAAAGAAATAAAAAGTGGTACAATGCAGTAAGCGCAGAGAGCAAACATAATACTGTGTCCTTCACCGGGTCATGGATGTCACAATTGTGGATCTTCATGGGTCACACCTCATAAATGAAGTGTGGCTTGAAAACAGCTTCACAACAGTTACTGTGTAGTTTGTATTTTCTATATCCTGTCCTTTTTCTGATTTTCTTCCTGAGTTTACAGTTTACACTGAGGAAGTTAAATGGTTCACTCAGTGTAAGAGAGATGTGAACCTAGTCATAAACGTACTCAGAAATTGCTTTAGGGTGACCTTGTAGCAGACAAACAATAACAGCCTTGCTAACACTTGTAGAGGAATTGTGCATTCAACATGTGTTTTTTAGTACATAGTAAAAGATGAAAAGCACAGACCTGCCTGGAACTGATGAGAAAATTCACGTCATTGTGATAATTGTTAGTGTTTTTAGGATTAGCTTCTTCTTTTGTCAGGTCAGATATCTCGATTTCATTACAAAGATAGTTAAATCTTCTATCTTATGAGCTCTCACAATTACACTTTATGGATGACGTTACAAATCCTACTGAAAAAAACACAGTAAAAGATACCCAGCACGTTGTCAGATTACAATTTCAGATGCCACTTCGACTCTTATAGGCCTTTAATGGTTGACCAGTTTCTTGTTTAGGATTGCTTTTGAGTCCATTTCCTAGATCCTGTTTTATTATTTTATACTCTGTTGGTTTTCTTCAGGTGCCCCTTAAAACATTTCCTCCCTTGTAGTCATAAATAACACCATTAAACCCTCACAAAGGACAATGGGAAAAGGGTTTTTTTTCATGCAAGACTTGATTCCCATGAAAAGGGTAAGTAATGCTGAGTATAGACGAGCACGAATGAAAACAGTTCAGGTGACCTTTTGTGTTACTCTCACTAGCCAGATCCTGTGTTTTTTTCCAGTCGTGTCACATCATAAACTTCACTCATAGGGAATCAATGCACATTTTTTTTCCTGTGAGGGCACAGTTGGGACTATACAGTAATTTTCCCCTCCATCCTTTGTTTCCTGTGATCATACAATCATCTAAAGGTGGCATTATCTAGCATATACAAGAATAGAGGCTTGCAGCAATTACTATAGTGTATACTGTTTTCATTATTGATCTGCAAACACCCTTTCAAATGTGCTCCTTTTCATGAACACATGTATTTAGTCCTTTTGTTTGGTAACATCAGCCTAGAATAAAGACTGAGGGCAGTGAGGTGAAATGTGTTGGATGTTTGTCTGCTGTACCAATATTGTTTTTCCCCATTGAATGTTGCTCTTTTGACAAGGATTATACATATGAGTCATTGTCAAACATAAGCACTGGGCACCAAGCCATATGAGGAAAATTCTTGATTAAATATTAATATGTTACTTGTAAATTGAATCTGGCAAATACATAAAGTTTGATTAAATAGAATCATTTGCATGTTAAGAGTCGAACTGGAAATGGTTGCAACACCTGGTTGAAACAGGAAGTATAAATGGCTCTGCCTTTAAACCAAAGACATGTCTCTAAAGATAACAAGATAACTACTCATTTGTCTCACACCACTGAGAGGTTGGGGGCTGGGAGGGAAGGAAATTATGTGCCACAGCATTCCACAAACAACTTGCGCTCCGGTCATGATTTTTTTTTTTTTTTTAATTCAGTTTAATAACTCTTTTCTTAACATTTTACCCTGAAATACTTGCTAATATCTTCTCTTGGGTGATATCTTGACTAAAGACAGCCCCCAGATTTATTAGTTTTATTGTTGCAGTTAATAGTGATATTAACAGTCTAATATCCTGCTAAGGCCTGGGTGTGTGGTGTGTGTCTCTGGTGCAGGGGCTGGCGGGTGAGGGGAGAGATCAGTGGTCCACACATGGCTGTAATTTAATGGAGAATTGCCCTGTGTGGTTCCTGTGCAGAGGTAAACACAGCAATAGTCAGGCTTTTGTTATTGCATGACTATGACAACTGCCTCCATCAATAAACAATGGAGTGTTAAGGGGACAAGGACTCACTGTATTAAGAAACCCCACTGTGTCCACTTCTCACTATCACTACTAATCGGCCACACATTGAAACAGCATATGAATAGATTGGGTAATAATAAGCTTGGTGAGTTGAAGTGACACACCAGAGAGAAATTCACCCCCGACGGCAAATTTGAGATGCTTTTAGACTATGTTTTAATTTTAGTGATCAATGCATGTAAAGGAGCCGGAGTTATGCGGTTGGAGAATCTGTGACACAATAAACAAAGAGATAGAGAGAGCTCAGCAGTCACCATCAAGCTGTGAGTCAACAGGGGGCCAATCCTTCAAATCTGAGATGCAATCTGGGCCGGGGTCATAAACATTTACAGGGTGGGAAGTGCTGAGCAGAGGGGCTGCAGGATATCGGTCCTCTTGCAGTTGTAATTAGCTTATGAGAGCACACTAGTCATAGCTGCCAACTCATGGTTAGGTATTTTCTATTATTAAGTTGCTCTGTGAATTGAAAAACTAGTGAATTAAGACAGTAAATTAATAGAAAAAAAGTCCTTAAATGTGCTTTTTTGAAGTTACAGGTTCTTGGTTCTTAAAACAAATGTGAGCGGGTGAGTGAGCAGGGCACGTTTTAGGCTTATTCACTCTAGCGGATTAAGTTTGGTGCCGAGTGCCGCCAGATGGTAAAGTGTCCAGAGTATAGTATGGGGTTGATGAAACATTGATGACTGTAACACACCCATGTTAATATGATCTCAGGCTGACACACCCGTGAACATATGCACACATTAACAGCTTCTTTATTTGCAAAAAAAAAAGCCAAAAAAAAGTGTATTGGTTTATCACACTGGGTCACTGACATAAAGAAATGAAGTCAAAAGTGCTGGATGGGTATAGTTTTGAAGATACAGTATCAGGTCAAATTGTTTCACAAAGGGAGTTTTTATCTCTAAGCTATCAGTTCTTCTTCAAATGACTGTCTGTACATTAGAATTGACTTTTCAGATTCCTTAAGATTTGTCAAGTCTGCTATAGAAATATACAAATAAATGATATATATGTATTGACACATCTTCATAATTTTGAAAACATTAGCCAACCAGTACTTTCATCATTCATTTTGCCTTTCATCTTATCAAAGTATATAACAGTTAACACATTTTATTGTTGAAGCAAAAAAAAACCTGTAAATCAGTGTTATATTCAAGTCAGATTTGTTTTACAGCGAATCACTGACATTAAAAGTTTTGACCCACTGACAAAAAGCAGCAAAAGTTATCAGGACAATGTACAAACACCATACAATAATGACTAAAAAAAAATAATAGAAAGGGAAAAAAAATCCTTCCTCCATTTTAAACATTAACATAAAACTGTTGATGGACACATATTAAAATGCAGTTTTAAAAAGGCTGTAAAGTAAAAACACAATAAACAACTGTCAAAGAGGCTCTTGGGTGGTAAAGGGTAAAAACTGCCCTGACTACAAAAGAAACACACAGTATAAAGCACTTGACAGTGAATGTGCTCATTCTCCACCGAGGCTCAAAGACCATAAGACACCTGGTGGGTTTTCAAGCTCTTCAATGTAGGTTTACAGTGGTCATTGACAAAGACAGCCGCGGACCTCAGAGGTATTGACTGCCTTCTGTGACCACTGAAAAGAACACTTAATCCCCCACAGCCTCTGCCTACTGTATTCACTGAAAGGCATTTAAAATCTGTTCAAATTTCTCGTTACAAGGGTTAAATATCATGCAATTATTGTTTTTTGTGCGGCTGAAATCAAAATATTGTATCTGAATCTCATCATAAAATGCTTTGTAAAATAAATTCAATATGTAAGTTTTTCTTTTGTTGAAACAAAACAAAACAGATATTTTATTCACAGGTTATTTGGCTTAATGCCATGTCAATAAGTTTAAAGAATCAGGGCTCATACAGGCATGAGTGCTGCACACGGACATGGATAAGAGTGTATTATGGTTGTTATAGCAACCACAGAAGTGGCTTCTATGCTGAACAATGGTCAGATGGGCCTTGGGGAGGCCCAGTCGCAGCCCCCCCTCCACATACACATCTGCTGTCCCCACATTCAGACTTATGGGATGTTCTGCTGATTATTTTCTGTCCTGCTTCCCCCTTTCAAAACTGACAGGCTGAGAAAATGAGAATGAAATTAAGAATTCTGCCAACATCTGTCCAGGAACTGTGATTCAGTAAGCTGTGGTAGCAGAGTTTAGATAGGAAGTGAAGGAAACAAAAAGAGACATAAGAGGGGCCATTGAAGTTATTCAGCTCAGTGGCATAAAGAGTGTGTGACAAAAGTTCTTATGTGCACTCCAGAATTTATAAAAGCAAATAATCTCAGATGGAAAGCCGTAACCACTAGTCGGCACATAGCAACCAGAAAAGTATGCAAATGTAGAATAAGTCATGCATACTCACAGGAAATTGAACTTATTGTTGAATAAGTATGTATTTGATCATTAAGGGCAACAAGTCTAGAGTTTCTGTATTAAAAAGATGATAGAACTAAGAATGCTTCACGTTCCTCTCTTAAGAAAAACACAAAAGTGTGGGTGGCTGTGCATAGGAGAGGGTGGTTTACTTTACGGGAGGCAAAACTGTAAATCACAAGCCAGACAAAAAGGAGAGAACCATATATCGCCTTTGTGCTTCCAATCCTCATGGACAGCAGCCATGACAGAACTGGACTGAAGCCACCTGCTTTTCTGCAAAGCCACTATGCAACACTCAGTAACAAACACTGACCACTGCTGCTTTTCTATGTGATCAGTGAGGTGTATAAATGGTTACATCCCTCATGTTAAATCAAGAAATCTTTAATTTAAAATGAGATTTTTTTTTGTATTTTAGGCCAACATATGTGAAGGAAAATCTTAATGTCCTATAAATTCACACCAAATTAAAATATATATATATATATATATATATATATATATATATACATATATATATATATATATGTATGTATATATATATGTATATATAAAAATTGTATAAAATGACAGTTTAGATTTATAGAACGATCACAAATAGAAATGATGACGGCCCATGTTGTTATTTTCATTGCGCAAACTTGTGGTACTTGTAATCCTTGCACTGTTCTATTCAATAAGCTCTTTCCTCTCAGGTATGCATTTGCTAAGTATTGTACTCTCACACACACACACACACACACACACACACACACACACACACACACACACACACACACACACACACACACACACACACAGAGGCAAACAAAAACCTGAGGTAGCCCAGAGTTTTCCTAATAGTTTCCTTAGTTGTGACTTGCTGATGCATTTATATGCAAGAAAGGAAAGAAAGAAAGGCTTCTGTTCAAGGATGTATCCAAACCCCCACATCCATATTGATTAAACAAATTTGCCACAAATCATTTTACAAATGCCCAGTGGGGGGCTATAGAAGTTGGTGGAAATACCCCATTCATGCTCTGTCCTCCCCCACAGGGCTGAAGCCTCGACTCTTGGCACGTTTAAGCGTGCTGACAGCCTCTGATCCTCTGGCCATCTGCAGGGTGGGCTGGCCAGCGCTGAGGGGGCTTTGTGTTGGAAACTTTTAAGAGATTTAACTGTGAAACAAGAAAAAAAAATCCAAAGGTGATGGATACCCCTCATATTTTTTGGTTCTAGCTCATTTGCAAGAAACACAAATCAAACTGTGAAGTTTACTCAACAGGTGCTAAAGGGAGTAAAATGAGCAGAGAGAAACGTATTACTGACATTATAAACTGGAACCATACTGATATGAGCTTTATGATTCATCGACTTGTTTCCATTTTAGCAGATTTTCACAATAGACTTAGGCCGACAAGTGACTTTTGCTGCAGTACATAACAGATGCCTGGCGTGCGTTTCTAGTGGCTCATACAAATTTGGGTCAGAATGAGCTCCGCCTCCATCACCAAGCCTCTCTTTGTGAATGAAAATGGGTGGAGACAGCTACCCTGAGTGTAAGTGCATGTGTGTGAGGGAGGATTTTTTTTGTGTGTGTGCTTGTGCTTGTGTATGTCCATGTGTGTGGTGGAAAATAAACAGGCAGGTTGTACTGTGTGTTGTAATGGTAGGTATGACAACATTCTCTAATAATCAAGTTTTGGGATTCAAGATTTGCAATTCAGATTAAGTCTGTTTTAAAAAGAACTGTCAGACTTTGTAGATTTGATTAAACACAAATGCATATTTCAGAATTTACTGCATGATGTTATTAATTAAACAAAAATTAAGCTGCATGTTTTGCAGGATACATTTTAAAAGCGCAAAAAGATAGAGTAAATATGATCAAACTAAATCATTACTGGTTCTTATAGTGTTGAAATTTGCCAGTTTCAGATGTAATAAATAATGCTTCACCATGATACATTCACTAAATAATAATGTTGAAGTAAGCTGCATTATGTTCTACTTTTAGGTCTGTGTATGGGTTCGTCCCTCCCCTTCTCCTAACCTCAAACACATGGTCAGCTCTTATTATTTTAACTGCTTCCAGTGACTTCAGATCTCCTCGACCTCTGAGTGCAATCAAGGGAAGGAATGGCCACATTAAAACAACCAGGCCCACAACAGCTTAGGTTACCCTAGATACGAGGGGTGGAGAAAACAAGTCAGACAATACTGAAAAAACCACAAATGTTAATCGGCAATGGATCAGTTTTTAATTTTCTTTTAAATCAGAAAACAGTTTTATGAGGTAAAATTGTGATTATTATAAGGATATTTTCATTTACAAGGTATATTCATCTTGAGATGTGAATAAATATTCCTTTGGATATTGCAACTCTTTGTATATTTACTGTGAATGTGATGTTAAGCTTGACCTCCTGTGTATCCCATTTCTTATAATGTGGAGAACATGTCTGGAAATTGTCTTGTTGCTGCTCATACAGAAGTCAAAAGCTGTATGACGAGTGGGCTCAGAGGGAGCAGCTGAGAACAACAAACAGGTAATGCTTACAGCAGCTGTGTGAGTATGTATTAGATCGTAGCTTCCTCCTGCTGAGTGGGGTTTTTAAGACTGTTACAAAACACATGATTAGATACGAAGACCTTCAAACAAAGCTAGATTCACATAAACCACATACACTGGATTATATGGATATCAAAACATGCCTCATTCATACTCCTGATGTAACATTTATTAGGATCTTGAATCTATTCCTGTATAGCTGGTCTTATAGGCTGCCCCTAAATGCTTCCCCAGAAACCTAATCCAACAAAACAGCCCATCGCTCATAAAGACGCCACATGAGTGATGTGAGCAGAGCGAGTTATAGTGACCTTGGGACACACAACTCTTCCCTTTCCCAAACACACAAATTCCACTGATTTGCGCCCATCTGTGATCTCAACCAACTGTCACATCAGTTTCGGGGTGGCATTTATAAAAATCTTTTCATACACTGGTTTTGCATTACCTGTAAAAGTGGCAGTTTGTTTGAAAACAGAAGAGTAGCGGCTTTACATAACCACACCGCCTACATTTCGATCCACTGTCTGATTACTGCTATTGACACGGAGCAGCTTTTGAATTGCAAAGACATTAAATCAATATCTTTTCTTGATACTGTTAGTGTTGGCGGGGGTATAAAAGTCTACATCAATAGTAAACTTGTGATAATAGAAACACAACCTAGAGCTTCTTTAAAAATAATGGGTCCTCTGTGCTAAGTAGCTTGCATTTATAACATACTGTAAAATCCATAGTTGTGTCTGAGATAAATTTACAAAAGCAGAGACTGAAAGAAGATCAATCGGTTTGATGAAACGACCTCTAAGCCTGGAAAATTAAGGAAAATTAGGATAAATGCATACTCTTTGTGATAGAAACAAATGATTTTGCTTGAATAAAATCAACAAATGACTATAATTCGAAAGTTTTGCACTTTGGGATGCGCACACGCCCCTTTATGTACCCACAACTTTTTTTTTTTTTTTGACCCACCTAGTTGGAAGTTACAGAGGCTTCATCCTCTACACAATGAGATAAATATACTACTCCACTCTTGCCTGCAGATTTTTCTCATAAAAATCCCTTTGATAGTTTAGCCATCTGGCCGGAGCCGAAAAAAGTCCTCATAAAAGAGGCCCAAATAAGGTCAGGGGTCACTCCCTCCCTAGGTCAGGGGCCCTGGAAGGTTGTTATAGTGGACTTTACTAAAGTTGTCAGCTCAGATCCCCTTGACAAATTAAAGCACATTCTTCTCTTTTTAACAAGTATTCCGTTACAGTCAGTAAAGGAAATGTTGTTCATACTTAGTTTCATTATGGGGAGGGCAGGGTAAAATGGAGGAGAGAGGTAAGTTGCACATGGAATATGAACTCACCTTAGTGAAATCAGACAAAAGGAAAAACACATAAAAAATTAAAAGAATTCTTTTGCCAGAAGTAGCTTGATTATACTGTAAACAGAAGCCATATACAAAGCACAGAGCTGCATCAATGTACAATTCCAAAAGTCCTTTTTATGTTCAACCTCTTCGTTTTTACCATTATCATTACCCCTGTGTAGATGAGTAAGAGGCCTTTACTCAACACATAGTACATTAAAGGTTCAATGACAACCTGTCATTAACCCTGACCTGTCTGTGTCTCCGTCCGAATGTCCAGAGGATGAAAGGCTTGGGTTGGACTTATCACACAGACACATTTAGCCGGCTGCTGTCTGTGTCAGCGAATTGACGCTGCCTGCTAACACGACACAGACACTGGGAACTTTGGAATGAGACTGGGATGAACATCTTTTTCAGTAAAATATGAGATACTGTCATGTTTTTGGAACTATTAAAGTGTGATTTCTTATGGCCCAAGTATTAAGTGAGAAAAAAAATGTTATTGGAGAAAAAGAATGAGCAAAGCTACATCTGTCTTTATACCCTGTGACTTTCACACACATAAGAATGTGTTTGGTTCCACCCCACATGCATTCAAAAACCCATCTAAAACAGTCAAACAAATGCTCAGCATATGACAGCCCCTATGCAACTGTGGGAAGAACTGGACAAAGGCAAGTGTTTTCCACCACACAGCTGCTCGGTTGGAAATTTGTCTTGTGTTCATTGTCTTACGCTTAAAAGAAGTGTTAAAGCTCTCGCTCCATGCTCCAGTCACTTCCTAAGGATGGTGCCGTTGGATGATACATGGGCACAAGTGTCCAGTTTCAGGGGAAATGGTGAAAGAATTGGCAGGGGATGTTGAGCTCCATTAAACACCACAGAAGAAGTGGACCTCGGAAGACTGTGTAGAGTAATCAATACTGCACAAGCTACAGGTGGGGTATGGGAAATGAGGCCCCATAACACGGCAATCGCATATCATTTTGTCTCAATTTAGTGTGTGGGTATGGATTATTGTCTACTATGCAGTCACAGAATGGGATGTTCAAATAAAAGAACCAGAATTAAAAGTTTAAAACAGATCTCAATATACTAATCTTTATCAGAAGTGACTTCTTTTGCTAAAATTTTCAATTACCTGATGATGAAAGGTGATGGGTAGTGGGATGGGGTGTGGTGGGGTGGGGTAGAAGGGGGGGTTAACAATCTCCAAATTCCACGCAGACAAGAATGCAACGTCTCCAGTTTCTTATAATCAGCATGACTATGAAGGGTGAAAACAAACAAACACTTTTCTCTCATAGAATTTTGCCTCAGGGACTCACGATGAGGAGGGGTCTTCATAAGAGCACACTGTTATTAATCTTTGTTAATTGTAGGCTTCTCCATTCAGATGTCCCACAGCTGTATTTTTCATCATTAAGCGTGTGTTTATAGTAGCAGGAAATTGACCAACAGGATAATTAAATCTCAAGAACACAGATTTGTTCAAACGGTGTGCGGTCAACTAACAGGAAATAGTCTAAAGTTTTGTGTGTGACCCGCGATAAAGTCCCACTGTTCATCTGTTTCTACATTTTTTAAAAACGCAGGGGTGACAAAATACATCATCATTATATATTTACCAGTACTTTACGGATTCAAAAAACATCAAACACTAATGGGTTTTAACTCTGTGTCACTCTTTTAGATATGTGACCCTGTGACAAGTATATAAATAGAATACATTTATATAAATAAACTATCCACACATATTTAGTTTCCCACTGTGTGCATTTGTGAGCACCTGTTTTGCTGTTTCTGATGCTACTTTTCTTGAGCAGTGGGAGGATGTGACATGCCTTTAGTGGCCATAACACAGCTTGCATTCCATGTGTTGAACAGTGATGGTATCCTCTGCTGAAAAGGAATGCATCATGGTGGAATAATTGCCCTTACTCCTCTTTGGCCACTTAGTTAAAAGGGATTCAGATGGTTTGGGATCTCTCTCTTTTTTTTTTGCGCTCCGTCTCTCGGCCACCCCTCCTCCCATGGGGCAGAGAGAGGAGGAGGAGAACATGAGGGGGATGGGTGTGTTTGACTTGGGAGAGCTGAATTTGGAAGGGGGTGAGAGCATTTACATAAAAGAGCAAAGTTTTTTTTCCACCTTCATTTTTTATCTGTGGTGACTTACTGTTTTGCCATGTGACAAACATAGCTCTAAACTACGGCTTACCCTCTCCGTTACAAAGACATAGAAAAGAGCTTGGGCTGGCATTCCATAGAGATTCCCTGAATTAACTTCCAAATACAAAGTGACCTGCACAACAGACACAGATATTGGATTATGGTGGAGTTTTGGTGGTCACATGATCTGCATGGATCACATATCGACTTGGTTTCTTGTCACCTCTTGTTGGCTGGACTTACCAACTGCTGGGAGGTCCAAATGGACCATACTGCATGTTTGGTGGGACAAGTGATTGCATGTGGCTATGGCTTATCTAACCCCTACACATGCATGTTCCCACACATACGCCCGACCTTTCATTGAAGCTCACACTCTTTACCAAATACTCTTGGTCTTGTCCTGTTTGATCCTCCTCTCGCTCTTCCTGTGGAAATATAACCTTAAGTAACAGGGCAGGGGGCAGGGGGCAGAGATGACTCACATTGCATTTGTTTACTGAATCGGGACAAACAAGTGTAACAGGTTTTTTGAGTTTTGCAATAAGTGCTGAAAATGACAGATGACAAGAATTAGTTTTGGGGGGTTTATTGTCTGTGTCTGTGTGTTCTGCAGCAGGTATGTCAAGCAGGACATATTCACAACTACCCATTTGAATTCCTCACTGAAAGAATGCGCATTTTTGCTTCATTTCTTCCACCATGAGGAACAAACAATTCACATTATTCAGTGTCTTTTGGTGTAATGAGATGAATTGTTCTAGGATGATTAAATTCTTAATGACATGCAGAGAAAATCATAATTACAACTTCTCGATCCAAAATAATTTATGTACTTCCTCCGAGTCTCTCAATACCCACAGTTTGACTCTATAAAGGTTGGAACTGACTGCTCATTTGTCACTTTTTTCATTTTAACAAATTTTTCTCTGTTCCTAACACGTGTCTGGCATCTCCAAGCCTGTAGTATCATGCTCCTGTGATTTTGTCAATCCCATTGAGTCAGTCTTATGTTTTCAACCCCACCCCCGCCGTGGGGCTAATTAAAACAATTTCAAGGACAAAGGAGGGGAGTCTATTGTATCACACAACCAGCAGTGCAACGGATATGGCGCAAGAGGGGCACAGTTGTCAAAGATTAGCAGCCCTCCGCAGATGCAGATGGATGTATAAGCCTCTCACCGCTCCTGATGAGGGTCTGTCTGTGTGAGACAACTGCCTCAAATGAGCTTTTAGCAGGAATTTAGGTGTAGTCAAAAGAAATGGAATAATGAGCAAAACGAGCTGCCCTAATAGAATGAAAACACAACTGTGAACAGGTTTAGGATTAACCTGTAGCTGCTGAACTGGGTGGTTGAGGCATAAATAATGCATAAGTGGATCTTAACCAACAAGCCTTTTATTTTAAACATTTTCACAATACTGTAGTTGGTCTTAGAATTTATTTTCCTGCATAATATAGACACTAGTGAGCAAACCCTGATCAATTCAATGTAAATTGATGAATACGCATGTTAAGCCCCATAGATTTTTGTTCATACTTTTTCAATTAGTTTTGAAAAAATCCTAACATCTTAACACCCAGGTCTTTCTTTGCATTCCTGAGCCGTGTAGAGCCCACCCCCTTCTAAAAACAGAGAGATTTGCTGGTGACAAATCTTCAAACCAACTTCCTCTTCTTCCTTTCAACTCAAGTAACAGCCCAATGAACTGGATTCTCTCTGTTCTGACTCACATCCTCCATGCCATAATATTTATGCCTCCTATTCAGGAGCTGCCCTCATTAAATTTCTTCGTGAATCACGCTACAGGTCCGGCTTCACCATAATACAGCATGACTAATAGTCTGAATATTAATCTTGTTGGAAAAGTATTGTTGGAAACATTAGCTTGCTTAATACATACATAAGTAATTGTTTGTATGTTTTTTTTCTTAGCAACTCAACTGAACTGAGCCTGAGCATTAATCTGAGTGGGAGTTCTACAAACCGAGGTGTTGACAGTGAATGTCTCATCCATGCTTTTAAGGCATTGTTGTTATCTCTGTGGCCAGGCCATACTTATCTCACAGAAGGAACTGTATGTGAACAGAAACAATAGGCTTGATTGAGTGCATTCCCAAAAAGGTGTAAGGTTACATGGGCCTGGTCTATTTAATAGATGATATCTGTCTGAAGAGACTTTGCCATGAGATCTTTATCAAGTAGCCTTTGAGAAATGGTGCATCATTCATAAACTAATTAATTATCTGACATGAAAATGTGATAAGAGCTGTTGTCCTGAGGCCATGTGTTGTGGGTTAACCTGAAACCAATACAATAAGGAGTTTGAGATGGTCTATTTTTACTAAAACACATAAATGCAACCTTTACCACTTTTGTTCCCAAATGGTGTCATATGTAATGAAGAAAGCAACAGGAAACACTATTTCATTTCCATGTGAACAAAATAAATCTCATTAATAAATGTGTACATTCATACATAGGCCCACATACCCCCTACTTGAATTTTTTTTAAAGCCACAATAATGCAATTAGCCTAACAAAGAAAATGGTAATCCACCAGCCAGTCTGAATGCATGGGTGGGATGCATCTGTAATGACCTGAGAATGACTCTGAGAATGCTTCTGAGGAATTTTCACACCAATAAGCTCTAGGAGCGCCAGACTAAAACTTTGCAGAGTCACACACATGCATTCATATAGTGCTAATCCCTATGCGCTGCAATTAGGGGGAAAAAAAAAACATTTTGCATATAAAAGCACCCCCTAGCAAAGTCAATTTCCTCTCGTAAAACTCCAGGTTAAAATTCTAAGCTTTAAATATGATTTTAAATCACACCTGACTGATATATTTACGAAGTTTGGATACAAGGAATTCTCTCTGTGTGAGTTTACAGTTATCAGTAACAGTATGTAACATTATCAGGCCACCAACAGATACATAGCTGGGGGTAGAATCACATATGCTAATAAAGCAGATGTCCACAGTCTTCAACACATTCCAGGCACCCTGTAAAAACAAAGCTGCTTTCTTCCCCAAGGAGCAAAGCCTCATCTCTGACTGTCTCCAACACTCACAAACCTTCATATAAACATTTAGTGTTATAACCTGATGATCCCAGCAGGGCTCGCTCCCTCCCCGCCACTGTCTCTACAACAACCACAGCAATCTGATTCCCTCGCATTTTGGGAAGACTCTGTATGTTTGGCCAAGGTGTGGGTGCTTGTCTGAAACTTTCCATGACACTGGAAGTTTCAGGGCACGTCTCCACGCTGTCCACTGTGCCCGACACTGGCTGAATTCATCAGCCATTGTTGTCTCTGCACAGGCATTTATGATGTCACTGCAAACATAAGCTTTGTCCTTAGATGAAGGATCAGCCAGGGTTCATGCCCTTATGGGGTCAAACAAACAGCAAATATGGACAGGTTATGTTTTAGATCATGGGATTGGGTGGACATCATGGTGGCAGAAAGAGAATGTAATTTGAGGAATCCTTTTAAAATTCCCCAAAACAGGAGATGTGCTGTTTTCTATTATTTGTAGAAAATTATTCAAAAATAGCTCTAGAAGGAGTGATGGGTGAAAAAGCACAGATTTAACCTTATCTTTCGCTCTTACTTCTATCATCATCCCCTCTCTTCACTCATGCCATATCAAAATGAAAACAAAAACATTTCCTGCGTCTGCCACAGACATCACCAATGATGATTGTTCTGACCATCTTGTAAAACCAGCGCCTGCATATATCGAAGTAAATCACTCTTATCGTTTGTGTGAAAAAAAACTTAAATATTAAGATATAACAAATGACAATAATGTTTAATCTTGATAAATGAGGCAGAACAAAAAAGAACACATGGATTTTCTTTTGAACGTAAACATTACCTACTCTACTTATTACTCACTATCATGTTGTGAGTTTGGATGAGCATACGTTTGGCAGCAGCAGCAGTATGTGTGTGCATTAACACTTTAAAAGAAGGCAAGGTAAACACAGATTTAAGGACACACACATGGATGTGAGCATTCACACACACATACACACAAAGACACAACAATAGCTTGTATGTGTAAAGATCAGATTTCCATCATGTTTGTTTTCTTAGGATAAGGCATGAGTGAACAAAGAAAATATTTTTCTTGCTCATAGCCATCTGTGGAAACCAGTGGAATTTCTAAAACTGTAAATAAGTTTGTTTGGTTAGACAAAATGTTTATTTAGTAAGATATTCTTACATTTCTCTGTTATTGATGCACTTCTCTGTTTAATTGTTACTTGCTTCCTCCTTGCCTACTATCAACTGTGTCCTTATTCCAAATGTCTATAAAACCTATAAATGATTGATTTCTTAAGAATGATCTAATCATGTTATAATGGCACACTGGCACTGAAAGCAAATGTTGACCGAACACAAATGACTGTCCGGCTCTGCAACTGTGAGAATGCACACAGCGGAAACACAAAGCAACATGCTGACATGTGAGAATGATCAGAGGCTGTGGCAAAACCAAGCATAAAAAAACAAATCCTGTATCTGTGCAGGGCCTGAGAATGGACAAGACTAATAACACTTAGCCAGTGTTCCCAACTTGCATCTCCCAAAATATGGAATAAAAGCAAACAATTGAGTGATTGTTCTTGCTTCAATACATGGCACCATGTGCACGGTCAAAACCATGCAAACATTCATTTGTTTAGGGTTAGTGGCACAGAAACAGGACAAGAAAACAATGGCCAAATGTCTTTGTTACCGAATCACAAAAGCTGTTAGCTGGTTATTTGCATTCAGAAAATCACACTCGGCGGTCATTGCTAAATGGTGAAAACTACATCATTATAAAGGACATTGTTATAAAAGGCAGTGGCTCTGTGTTGGAAAGCAGGGGATACTGTAGCATTCCTTTGTCCCTTAAAGGACTTTTATGGGCTTGGTGCTCTCACTCCACCAATGCCTATTGGCTCAAAATTATACTTATTTTTCTGCCCCCTGAGGACTGGTTTTAAACTGCTGCTTTCAATCTTTAAGAAACAACAACAAAGAGCCTGTCAGGGAAATGCTTCCTGACAACCCAAGATAGACAAAAAGACAAAAACAACACCCTAAACTCTCAAATGCCAGATGAACATCACAAAGAAGGTGACAATGCTTTCAGGCCCAGATATAAATAAAACCTGATTGATTAGTGAGAAGCAATTAATGTGTCTAATGCGGAGATTTAAGTAGACAGTTGCTTTCAAAGAAACTGTGCTTGATTTCAATCCAAGATAAAAGAATAAAAATGGAACTCAATCAACCCCACTGGAGCAAAAACCAGCAAGTATTTGCCTTTAGGTAACGTTATTGATTTAACTCTGAGACACTACAATGGCCTAATAATGTTTTAGCAAATAATCACATTGCATTCAGAAAGGCAAATTAGGGTGTCTTTTTTGTTACAAGGCTGCAAAAGCCTTATCAAATAGCTCAATCATCTTGTATTTCTGTTTCACAGACAAAAAGGATTGAACAGAGACAAGATAAAAGCCCCCAGTGTACCCAGAAATCAAAACTCACTTAAGATGTCAATAGTGTCACAGTAAAAAAGATGGTTGCATTGGAAAACAAATCCATATCAATACTTACCAATCAGTTAATTTCATTAGAGCATTCAATGCCATTTACTGATGGGATAACAAATTGTATGCAAACAAAGCAAAGGTCAGAAATGTATTGTTAAAGTGAGGGAGCATGAAAAAGAGTTTGCAATTTATAGCCCCCTCTGATGAAAGAAATGAACTGTTATAGTAAATTCATTAAAGTCTGTTTTACAGCCCATTTAGGGTTTCACACTATTTAAAGTACCTGACCTCTTTTTACTAATGTTCATGTGTAGTCTTGTTCTGGCAGTTGTTCTTCCATCACCTGGTCCTCTCTGGATCTGTTTATGTCCAGAAGGAATGCATCACAACTTACGATTTCTTTAAGCAGCTGTGAGTGGAAATTGCTTTTTGGGGAGACATTTATGACCCCATTCAAAGGCTGACATCTCAAACACAGGAAGGAAGGAACTGAGAAGTGCCATACAGTATCAAGAGGTCCCTTTAAAACTCCTGCTACCTTTCAGAAAAAAAAAGCTTTCAGAAAACTATAAACCCATAAATAAAGAACTGCAACACTTACATACATTTAAATACATTTCCATATAAAGACACCTAAAGCACAAGCTAAAAAAAGTAAGGTGTTTGCAAGCATTCGTTCACAGTTCAATCAAAGTCCATCATATGTACAGAAGTTAAATTAAGCTTTGCATTATGGTCACAATTTAAGCTGTCCCTCAAAGCAAAGCTCTAAAAATGTCGTAGCCCATAGAGAAAGCACTTAACCTGGCTATGGTGTCACATGTGGAAAAAGAGAGGGGGGAAAATGGCCTCTCCTCTTCAAGGGTGCACAGGATTAGGGCCTGGAAGTCTGTTAGATAATAGATCAAAGAGATAAACCAGAGAGTACTTCTCCATCTTTCCCACATTTACACTCATCTTCAAATATAATAGAATCTCCAGAGCATTCCTACCTGAAACTCAGCACCAGATAATAGTCCTAACTGATACCAGTAATGATTTTAATGACAATAATGTAATGTAAGCTCGGATGCGGGTACTGAATATGTCAGAGAGTAAGATATCCGAGTTCAGAAACAATGATACGCTTTTTATGAAGTGACTGCAATTTTAGTTGGAAATGAATGATATAACTGAAGATTCAGATGTCTATTTGTCCACTCTTCAAGTTTCTTTATATTCACACTCCATGGCAAAGTATATTAATAACAAAATAATAAAAGAAGATGGTGATAATGGGTGGATTGGATATGATTATGATCACATATTTACACAGTTACTCTCATTCTGATTCAATATTTTAGTCTACAGAATGTTAAACAATGATGAAATACTTAATTATAACCCACATTTATGGGGTTTAATAGCTACAATGTGAAGTTCTTTCTTTTATATGCTCACTTAACTGCAGAGCGAAACATTTTTGGGTCTTCGTCTTATTTTGCTTCTTGTGAGATCCATCTCCTTCTCTGAATGACGACCATTCCCTTGAATTGAAAACTCAAGACAACCCTGAAC
Organism: Sphaeramia orbicularis; assembly: GCF_902148855.1. Classification (NCBI taxonomy): domain Eukaryota; kingdom Metazoa; phylum Chordata; class Actinopteri; order Kurtiformes; family Apogonidae; genus Sphaeramia; species Sphaeramia orbicularis. The sequence goes on from NC_043963.1 coordinate 21,747,756, forward strand.
TTAAAAGCTGGTCAGACCCACTTATCAAATAATTTTATCATAGTTTGTGGCCATGCTGAGCCAGAAAATGTAATGCCATTAGTGGTGAGGGACAAGGAAGAAATCAATGACCAACTGTTCAGAGAAGCTTCCTATTCAGGAGCAGCTTTTATTCTCTGCAAATACTAAGTGCTGAAGTCTGAGTGTAAAAAAATGGCCAGGAATACATATCGCAAAGAGAAGAACAGGCACTTTATTGAAAATCTATTGGGGGACTAACAAGGCTTTTAAAACCTGAGACCTTGATATGCTGTAAATGTTCTCTATAATTGACATCTCCTGTCTAGATTCAGAATGAAGAGGAGTACCTGAAATTATCCACAAAAGCTACACCTATAGAGTATGCACAATCAATACTAGAAGACTTCAATACACAATGTCAGTGATAAATACGCCCTTTAGCCGAATCACTCTGCTGCCACCTTATGGACAAAAGGGAGAAATTCATAACGCATACTTCATACAAAGGAAAACCATTTCATTCCAAGTTATGCTTAAGACTTTATTGTTTTTTTTTAATGTCTGAAAACAAACCAGTTAAACAAAAACAGAGTGTCTCAAACTATGTCAGAAAGGTCTAAGCAAAGATTAACTTCCATGTTTCAAAGTCAGTAAACATTACAGATGACAACATTCTGACCTCAGCTTTTGTGCTGCAACAATTCATTATTCTAAAATCTGAAAACTAAAACATGTGTTGAGAATCATGACATCACTATTGTTACTTAAGAGTTTAATGATTAAACAGCTCAAAGTAAAAGCTGTTGGTGTTAATGGCCTGCACAGACATAACATTCAGGATTAGGTGTTTTTACTGGCAAAGAAATAGCTTATCATGCAGGTACAGTCTTTTCACTTTTACAAAAGTATAATCACACGCCCTACACTCACTGCGGGATACCTTCCAGTGTGTGTGAATCAGAGTAGAGGGTGTGTGTGAGGTGTTCTATTGTATTCTGCTGTGGCTGAGTGGATACTATCAATGGGACCCCGTGGATGACCACATTCTGGCCACCCAAGCTGATGTTTGGCACCAGTAACGCACTTTCCTCGCAAGCTAAGGCACTCTCCTCAACTGTTACCGCTGGTCTGGAAATGTCCTCCGATTGGCCACACACCATTTCAGTGGGATTAGCTGTGGTGACCATGGCGGTGTTACCTTCAGTCACCACTGTAACCTCTGTGCCACCCTCCTGGATCAAGGCTTTGAGGCCCTCTAGTTCCGAGCAGGTGGTGATGAAGGTCTGCGTACCATTGCTGGAGTCCTGAGCTGTCATGGTTGTCTGTAGCAAGGCCTGGTGGAGCGGGTTGTTGGTGTCGTCAGTGTTGAGCTGTGTCAAGAGAACTGCTTGAGGTTCAAGTGCTGCCTCTGCGGTCTGAGATGACCCCAGAGGTTGCATAGGTGCCAGCAAGTTCACCTGTTGGATCATGGAGTTGACTACCAAGTCCTGGTTTTCTGGGCTTAGTAAAACCATGTTTGTTTTACTCTGACTATCTACAGTAGCTGGGATTAAAGAGTTCTCTTGGCTCAGAGGGTGAGATACGATGATTTTGAGCTGTGCGCTGCCATAAGGTGCCATTGAATCTGATGGGGTGGGAAGCTCGAGCTGGGTGTTGCACTGCGATGTTGTAGCAGGAACCAAATTGACTGTGCTGGTTTGGGTGGAGAGTTGGAGCTGCAATACATTCTGAGTGTCTCTGTGCTGCTTCTTATGGCTCCTCAGAGAGTCTTCCCTTACAAAAGAAGCATCACAAGAGTCACAGCAGAAGGCTCGGGCTGCGTCTAGTTTAGCCCGGTAACGAGAGCTGACAGGTTTTGGAGAGTCAGCCCCTCCACTTTTACCTCCACCTCTGCTACCTTTCCCTCCGCTGCATTTCTCAGGTTTATCTGAGTGGAACTTTTTTGAGTGGATGACTAGGTTGCTGCGCTGTTTGGAGGCAAAACTGCAAAACTCACATTTAAAGGGCCGCTCCTCTGAGTGGATCCTCTCATGGACTTTGAGCGCCCCCTTGCTTGAACAGGAGTAAGTGCACTTGGAACACTGAATGGGCTGAGTGGGTTGGTGCTCCCGTGAGTGTTGACGCAGAGCAGTTTTATTGGTGCACTTAAAATCACAGTGCATGCAGTGGAAGGAGTTCTCTGTGCCATGTTTGATCTGAATGTGAGATTTTAAGTTACCTTTCATGGCGCAGCGATATTCACAGAATTCACACTTGTATGGCTTCTCGCCAGAGTGAATCCGGATGTGTCTCTTCAAGTCTGAGTTGATTTTGAACTTTGCATCACACTGTTGGCACTGGAAAGGTGCATCCCCTTAGAAAAAAGATGGAAAGAAAACAAACCAAATTTCAGTGTTTTGTAAAAAAAAAAATCACCATCTCTTTAGGGGTGTTTAACCACTAACCAGTGTGAGAGCGGAGGTGCACGGTGAGCTGGCTGGAGTTGCGGCTGGCGTACGGGCAGATCTGGCATTTAAACGGCCGTTCATCATAGTGGATGCGCAGGTGCTTCTTCAGACTGCTGCTATCGGCTGCTGCATAGGGACAGTGTTTACACTTGTGTGGCTTCTCGCCTGTGTGTGAGCGGCTGTGCATGTTGAGCTTATCCCGTCGACTGAAGCGTTTGTGGCACAGTTCACATTCAAATGGCTTCTCACCTGAATGGCAGATGATTAAACAACTTGTGTCAATATCTGCTTTTTAAGTGCCCAAATACCTCTGAAACCCACATGTGAGTTAGTGACATACCAGTGTGAGTTTTAAGGTGCCGCTCCATATCTTTTTGGCCATACTGTGTTTTAAAAGTGCAACCTGTAGATCAAGAGAAAGTGACTATTTGTTGAGAGTGTAAACTAAGTGGGAATTTAACCCTAAAAGACCTCCATTTACTGGCAATTAAAACCATCTACTGATCTAAAACGCTTAATAATTTTTGAGCTACTAATCCTATCAATACATTGAAATAATTAAAATAAAAAGCCCTTTCTCAGCTTTTCAGTCCCATCAGATATGGCTTATTTGGACATTCAGAGGCGCTGTAATGAACGTGGAAACACCATCATGCTGTCAACAGTGGTTGTAGACACTTGTTTTTCTGATCAGTTAATGACATATTTTGCTGAAAAGAATGCTTCTTTCAATCGTTTCTTTTTTGATATAATAACCTTTGAAGTTACTCTACGAAATCTACATGGTAAATTAAATATGCACTGAAAAATGCAAAATTCAGAGTATAGTATTATAATTATGTGATAAATCACTTAGATAAGATTAAATCTGAAGAGAAACTCATTTGAATGCTTCCATATCTAAAAGGGTTAACATAAAATAAAAGCTAATAGACAATGTCAGTAGTTGATGATGCAGATGATTAAAACGCTGAGCAAAAAGCTATAACTAACACCAACTAGTCAAATTCTCAAAACAGAAATAAGCATACTTATGCACTCATAAATAAACTACAACTAATCTATAAATTAAAATCTAAGCTGTAACTATAACTCTATTTGGGACTTCAGTGGTGGGAAGTACAGTTGTCTGGTAAGAAGCAGGAGGAAAAAAAACAGATTTCCAACAGTCGTAAAAAGACAACAGTCAGGCACCAACCTGAGAAACAGCAGCTGTGTCTCTTTGAAGTCAGGGAAGGTTTTAATTTTTTGGAAGGTGTTTTTTGTGCTTTGGTCAGGGTCTTTTTAACACCTCTCACGACACAAGTCTGGTATGTTTCCTCAAAAACAAACTCTGTGTTGGTATCTGAAGAGAACAGAAAGGCATCAGGTTTAGACTGTCCAGCACATACACACTTTTAATGCATTTTGCAGGCAGCCATAATGACAAAACAAGGCGTAATGTATTGTACCTGCGAGGGTGGTTGTTGCAGTGGTGGCTGATGGGTCTGAAGTGGGTAGAGCACATCCATTTTGCTTATGAGCGAGAAAGACTTGGAAATTGTTATACTGCTGTTTGCAGAAACCACAGATGTGGATATCTGGGCTCACTTCTACCACCACTGAATGTCCTGTAGCGAATAAAGACGGCAGAAACACAACACAGTGTCATATATAATGTACGTATGTTCAGAACACACGCATCTCGAAACACAGACTATTACGATTGACGACTTACATCAGTGATGTCTGGTGGTTTTCGGGTTTTGTTGTTAACTGTTTCCCTTACCTTCTGTGTTGTATGTTGCCATTTTCTAGCTTGTTTTGCTAGGAATCAACTCATTTTCTGGCTCCACAAAGCGTACACAGCAATCATTACGATGTTAAAGATAAATCAACTCCTACCAAGACGGAGCAACAGTAAACATTACTCATTTCAAAAGACGAAATTTACAACGGATTAAATACTAATGGGAACAATTATGTACTTCTTTAACAACACTGATGCAGACCGGTTTTACGACAAGTTACGTGTGGTTTGCGGCAACGGGGTTCTCAATCATTCGACGTCATATGTTGCTTTCAATGTTATAGGAAATTTTCTATTCTAAGACAAACCAGCATTATGAAAGTGTCTTCAGCGTATTGTTATACATATATGTTATTTTTTGTAATATCCCACATTTTTGTCACGTTTTATTTACTTTAAATCACCAAAAGTTCTTTATTAACAATGAATATTTTGTATGTATACTTTGTAGACTGTCTTTTAACAAATTAACAACCAGTAAAATGTCATCAGGTGAATTTGCTGACATAAACTATAACAACTGAATGTCACATCACCACCGATGTTGGATTGACAGACATTTTTAAAAAAAACTTTCATTCTTAACAAAACTATTCCATAGTTTTACAATACGGATTAAGCTTCCTTTGTATAAAGATTAACTACAGTGATCGCCCCGGAGTATTGAAAAGGAATACCCGTCGGTTATTATCGTATTTTACAAACGTGTTTTACAAAGTTCAACAAGATCATTAGTGCCACCTGTTGTTAAAAAATTATATGACATGTAATTGACCTACGTGTACATAATAATATATGTGGGTGTAAAAACTCTGCTGTTAGCTTAGATACTAAAAGAGTAGCCCTGGGCCTAGCATTAGCTGACTGCTGTATATAACTTTGGCACTTCCTGTGGTGCCTTCGACGACTTAACAGAGTATTTTTCGTTTGAGAGGTAAGCTTTCAGATGTAGCAATTGTCGTAGGGCACTTAAATATCCACACTTTACCATCTTTCAAGTAAGGGCAATTTGCTGGGCTGTTGGGGTGAGGGAATGAGAATGCCACTTTTTATGCCAGAGCAGTTGTGCTAGTGTGAATAAGCCATGAAAGTGACTGACATACAGCTCCATTTTCAGTGGCAGGTCCTTAACTGCCTGATTGCCACTGTGAAGCTCAGGAATTTCCTTACGCTGACTTTCCTGCATGGCAAAGGCACAGGACTGATTCCTTCCCTGCTGAAACAGCAAATCCTCGAGACAGACTGGAGGTGCTCTCTCTCTCTCTCTCTCTCTCTCTCTCTCTCTCTCTCTCTCTCTCTCTCTCTCTCTCTCTCTCTCTCTCTCTCTCTCACACACACACACTCACACACATACACTAACATACACATAAACACATATAAGGCATATAATGACACAAACGCACACACCAGGCCTTTTCATGGCCTGGATGCATGAACCTGACTAGTTGATTACCTTTGTTTTTGTATTTGATCTTGTCAAGCCTGTCACTGTAAATTCACGTACACATATCATGACTTTTATTGAAATAAAGCCTCTTTGACTTTTTTGAAGACATACCCTCAAAGGCAGTAATGAAATAAATAGGTATGACCTAGGAGCATGCAAATCACATGCACATAATTCCCCCTCACACATGAACAGCTAAATGTACATCAAAACAGCACATTTACATGTGACAGACAAATGACACGGATATGGGCTAATTAAAGAAATCCTTGTGTCATCCCCCCCAGCGCTGGAGAAGGGGCTAGTGTGCTCCATGCTTTGATCAAGACTTTAATTTTTACGCTCAATAGAATTGTGAATCTTGGTTTTCACTTTTCCTGTCCCCCAGCTTAAGGCTCTCCTTTTAGGCCTTATGTTTGAACATATATCATTGGTTGGAAACATTCCCTGCAAATAATGTTCACAAGCCCATCAGTTATACCAAAACAGTAGTTTTCTTTGAGGAAGATGCAGTAATATTGGTTTGCACTTTTCTCAGTATTACTTTTCCTTCTGGTTTTGGTTATTTCTTTCCTCCTGAAACAATAAACTATTTTTCAGTTGTTGTACTTATAAACAAAACAGCTCTTGGACATCCAGCTGTGACAATTCTAATTTGTCGACGTGTCCCTTTCCCATTCATTGAGACAACGGAGTATTCAGTGAGTGATGTAATGTCCCTCTTTTCCCCAATGAGACAAGGGCAACAATAGGGGGGAGTGCCTCTGTCACATTATTTTCCCCCACCGAGGCACGCCAGCTGCTTACAGTTGCTTAATGGCTACGAGCTGTCACAAGGCATCACAGCCCGCTGCCACACAGGAGCGGCAGATGCTTTAATTGCACAATGACTTGTAGGTTGTCAACAGCAATTATACCAGGCTTCCACCTGAGGGCACCCAAAGAACACCATCTACTTACTTCACTGGCAAGATCATGAGCCTCAGAAGCCGACTGCTACACATAAACCTGATCTCTGAGTGTTGCTTCTGTCCAGACAAGAGGCACAGACAGATTCCAAGTCTCTTTTTAGCTTAATGGTTAAGCCATGTGCTGCAAAGACCTAGGCGGGATTGTCAGACATTGGCTCAGGACCCCAAAATCATATTTAGACATAAAATATTTATCCAGCTTTGTCACCTTAGGGCCCACTGCTCACCGTGCTGCAGCAGGTCGTGGTGTGAGTTTGAGTAATTTTTCTCATTATTAATTCATGTCATTTTTTTCCTTTGCAATTCAGGGGAAACTCATTCACTGCTGCTGGTCCTTTGGTTATTATCATTAAGAGGAAGCAAATAAAATGGTGAGTTCAAAGCTATGCCAAAGCACGCACTGCTTCAAGTATGTTGATAGCTTGTTATATATACAGTTCTAAGAAAATAGTGTGTAATGCGCTTAGATTTGTGGCCTACTCTATTTATAGCCACCCCTGATATTATAATCAAGCAACACAGAAACCAAACACACACAGTGACCTTATGTTTGTGTCATGTCAAATTGAATGGGTAAAAGATGTCCCAGGTCCAGTGTTTGTTTTGAGCCGTAAGACAAATTATACACACATGTATGAATTCCTTTGGTCAACAGCTGCCATCTCAGCATCAGATAAAACAGAGCCAAAGTCTGGCAACCATCAGATGCCTCCAACACTCCTACTTTATCATATAAAAAGACAGCATGCATAAGCACACACCGTGCACACTCACACACTCACACTTGCACATACAAGCAAGTGCAGCCGTGGCGTACACAAAAGGCGCACATGCTCACACGCAAATCAGCACTATGCTCTTTGTATCTGCCAACTGATGCAGATGATAGGGCTGCAGATGAGTGCAGGCTAACTAGAAACTAGAGGGTACATGTGCCTTCACAGACAATAAAAGGCCATAGCTTTAGGTGGAGAGAGTTTCAACCTTAAGAAAGCTTTTAAACAAGTAAACTATGACCTGTTTTTTTTTTTTTTTTTTTTAGATATATATAACATGAGATAGAATTAAAAGTGAGAATTTTACGGTGATAGAGGTGAGCTGATATTGCAGGTATATTGAATGTAAACCTAAGAGACATCAAGTTTTGCATCTTATCTGATTTCTAAATACGAATGCTTTTCCATCAACACTGACTTATTTTAGTCCCTGCCTTGTATTTTGCTGTAGTGTCAGCAGGGGGTGTCCAAAATCAGGCTAGAGAAACAGACCCTGTGCTTGTTTGAAGCAGCTTATAAGGCATTGCTCCAGTTTTCAGTCGCTGACATTTTGGAACCAGTGGGTCAGCAAAATGGAGAAACCATGGAGATGTATCAAAAGCAGCGAGACTTTTGATCACGCGACAGTTGTGTGTAATTTATTGTGCTTTTTTTTTTGTTTTGTTTTTCTTTTTACTGAGTCCTAATTACAGTCACTGTGCACTGACCATTAACATTATTGTACAAGTAGGTTTCAGGTGTTGCTTACTATTCCCAAGTAGAACAGAGCTGGAAATGAGGCCATGGACTGAATATTGTGGGTTTAGACACAAACGCAGAGCCAAATCTAAACAAAAGATGTGTGCTTGTGTGTGCATGCATGATGTGCCAATGTATGTGAGCACCCCTGCTTTTTTTTGTGTGAAATTGTCAGTGATGTCATGATGGAAGAGGAAATCTTGATAGTTAGACAGATAACAATGAGCCTGGCTTATTCACGCCCTGCACACACACACTCGCAGGCACACACACGGCATCATCATCGTCACAGAGGGAGCAAGGCTCATAATTGGACAGAGGTGTCTGTAGATAATGAAGCCAGACCTCACACCTGCCAAACCTTGGGGATTTCACTTGACTGGCCACTTAAATCTTCCTCACTCTGCGGGTCTGGAGGGCAAGAGAGTGAGTAAGGAACTAATGGAAAAAAAAGCATGCGCTACAGGGAGGATCCCTGTCAGCATGAGTGTAGTGTGGACCCCCCCACACACCCCAGCCCAGCTAACTCAGCCCCCACAGCTCGTTCCATACAGCACCCACCTCACTTCACTTCACTGTAAATCCTCTGGTGTCAAGGATTTCAGACGGAAATGGGGAAATGCTGCACCAGCTATTTTGTTTCAAACTCTCAAAACACTCGCTTCTCCCAAGTTGTCTTTGGTGACAGCGTTGTGTGCGGGAAGCGTATTGTGCCAGCTTTTAGTGGGGTGTCATTCGAGGTGCTGAAAAGGAAATCAGATAGACGCTTCAACGGAGAAATACTTCTGTATAGAAAGTTTACCTGACAGTCATCAGTGAAGGTGTGACACTGTATCAGTGGTAGCAAAAAGCGACACCAATTAGGGACTGAGTTTACCTTGGCAAAATCTTAACAATTTATGAGAAACAAAATGGATTTTCTCTCAGTCTTTTTTGTATGACGTGATCCATAAATGAGGCTTGGGAATCATTGTCATTCTGGATACAGATAAGGTAAAGAGAAGAGATGTGAAGAAATTTAGCTTCTGTTCTATCCTATAGATGCGCTGCAGTGAGACACAGCAGGGGGTATCACTCTTTGTTTGCTTGTCATGAAGTCAGCCATGTCACTTTTTACATATGTGGTTGTGTCTGCTGTCAAAAGGTTGTAGTGGTGAATAGGAACAATCAATAACTTTGTAGTGCTAACAGACACAAATAGGGACTGGTAGCATTGCTTGTGGGTTAGCTGCATCCAGATGGCCTGGGTATATCTGTCATATTTTATTCTTTATTCTGCACATATTGGATAAAAAGGATAAACACGAGCTTGTCAAACTCGAGCTGTCTCGTGGAAGTTATTTTGTGTCTCCAGTGTTACTACGAAGCCGAGCCATGCATAAATGCTTTGACTTTGGGGCTAAATCAAGGTTACGCAGAGGATTCAATCATATTTCTCATTGTGGACAAATGCTGATACAGAAACAATACTGATTGCTAATGGAGATTTACATGCACATTTGTAGCTCACAGAGTCAGTCAGAGAAGCAGCTGTGTGTGAGGGAACTGCATATGATGGCATTCAAGCTGGCGCATTAGTGGCAGGATAATGCCAGTTAGTCTATTGGTTATTAGTTCTGAAATGTGCATTATTTCTTATTTTCAGTCAGCCTTTCACTTTTGATTGTTGATGTCAGTTTAGTTTTACATGGGTATAAGTGGTTTTGTTTTTATTTTGAGGAACGGAGTAGCTGAAGTATAATTTTGATTTATTTAACAGGTATTAAGAGGAAAGCATTGATTTATAGAAGGTGAAAAATCTAAGATGTCTTGCATGACTGTAACTTTAAAAACATCATTGTTTATTAGGCATTTTAACACTGGGAGGAAGCTGAGTTTACCTGCAGTGCTGTATTGTTTTAGTTTGTGTCACATTCTCCATTGTATTTTTTATTTCCTGTAGGTAATTTTGAAACCTGACATTTTTTAGTTTTATTTCAGTCAATAAAATATTTTTTCACTATTAGATTTTGACTTTGTCTTAGTTTTCAATAATAAACCCCGGACAGAGCTGCACAGTATTAAATTGGGTGGAAAATCTGAGTGTATTTTAAAAATATCCCCCTTGTGAGTAGAAACAATGCCAGAAAAGTCTACCCAGGAAATTTAATCTTTAGACATTTCCAGTTTAATTTTCACCTGTCCAGGCCAGGTGGGGCGGCAAATGAGCCCAGGTGGCCCGCCTGGCCTGTGATGCCCAGGAGGGAAACTTCGATCAACAGCAACATAAACCAAGTATCTTTGACAGATAGTGTCACATGTCCACCTAGTGTTACTGCTTTAAGTGCTGTGCATACTGAGGTGACGGTTCACCTCCTCCTCCACTGTGATAGATTATAGATAGCCGGAGCACAGCCAGTTGTAGGAAGTGTGCTGTAACTGGAGACACTGGACTTTCATCATCCCATCTTTTACTAGCTTAAACTGCCATGTTCAGACACTTTTAGTAGTTGGGCAGCATTTGCTAATGTAGATCTTCTTTCCAAATTGCAATGATAAGCAACACCGAAATGCGCTCTGAAATGAAATCACGCGGAAACCGAAAGCTTATCAAGATGAAACTGTGCAATAATACAAGAATTATCCATCACCATCCATCATGTATTTGTTTGCAGGAAACAGATTACATGGATCTTAATTGAAATATTATTTTACCTTCATTTGAATTATTTATGCGGTTGCTGACTACATTCATACCTCAGAGAAAAACACGGACACATTATGTGGTGCAAGAACGTGTGTGTTTGTGACTATTTCTCATATATTATTCAAAGTGTAGAATCAGAATATGGTCTTATGTAGCTCTATGAAGGATATCAACGGGCCTGTCTTTGATACAATTTACTTGAGATCCACTGGCCAGAGCTGAGCTGTCCATTGGCCTTCCATTGCTAATGAGATCGGGGGGTAAAATTGAGAGTGGTGGGCTGGCTGTCATCCGCTAGGTGATGGTTTTAAGACTAAGCAGTGATACTTCATTAATTAACCTTCACATTCTATGTAGATCTGCTCATCAAGATGCAGTTAATTAAAGAAAGGTCATTCCAAGGGCTGCTGGGAAGCGGCATTATTACAATGGAGGGATGGCACTGCTTTGAGCGAGATAACACAGGGGAGGGGGCAGGGAGGAGGCGATCACCCAGTCATCACTACTGAAATGGCAGGCGACTTGTTAAAGCCAGTTTCTCAACTCCTTACTATGGACATGCACATCAGTTCCAGAAAAAATGGAATTTTTACTTGTTTGTTTCTTTCTAGCCATTCCCGTCTTTTTTTTTTAGATTGAAAGACACTGCTGAAAAGCTCTAATGGAGAAAGCCTCAGTAAAATATTCATTACACTCAATCGACAGCATCTATCTTTTAGCATCTTGCTATAGTTTTTTTTTTTTTTTGCACCCCTGTGTCTTTCCTGCCAATTTCGAGAGATCTACTTTCACTGACCTTGCTCAGTGTACAGAAAGAAATGCCTGCCATCGTGAGTAAATAAAAGGGCGGAACATAAAATAGTTATGTTATCTGTAAGAGAAATCCACTTCTGGTTTGTGACTTATTCATTTTGATTCCTTTCTGTCCATCCGTCTTTCCTGCTGTCGGCTGAAGCATATTTGAAAATATGTAGTCTTGTGGTTTTAAGAAGTAGGTGAGGTATTCTGTTAGTATTTAAAAGTACCTTATAGGGTGTTACTTATCAAAAGAGTGATATTTATGCACAGGTATGTGCAGTGACGTAAAAGCAGAGCTATGAAACGCTGTACAATGGCCAATTGTACAAGTAAGATCAGACTTAGTGTTACAGATGGCTCTGCTTAATGTTTTTGCCAAGCTTTATTTTTTGATAACTGCACAACCCTCTCTCAACACTGTCTTGTTTAGAACCTTGGCATCAGTTTTTCAAAATATTGCTCCACTGCAAAATTGTAGCGAGACATCAGCGCCTCCCCTGTGTCCACTCAGTCCTCCAGCAGTCATCTCTGAGTGTCTTTTGGCATTGCCTTCAATGGCAGGTGTAGAGACAAACGAGGAACGGTGCGTAAGTTTGCGTGCATGCGAGCATCCAAGTGTGTGTTTGTATGTGTGTTTATTTCCCTCCCACCCTGCTACGATACAGTAACTGCTGACCCTGGACACAGTGCCATTATGGCAGACGAGGCAGGGCTCCCCTGGCAGCGGCTGGGGCGGCTGGTTGCTAGGTGGAGAGACATTACCGCGGGCCTCTGCAATAATTTATCCTAAGAGCGCGGCGAGCCGTCATGTAGCCCCTGACAGAGAGCTGCAGTACTTTATCAGCCTGCCTGTAAATCAGCCATGTGTGGGTGCAGACGGCAACATTGTTTGATCTCTTTCAGACACTCTAATAATCTGCTCCCCTCTGATTGATACCTTCACACAACAAAGCACATTACACCAGCAAACCACAGCAGCCATCAGTGTGTGTGTGCACGTCTGTGTGTGTTTGACTGTGTGTGTGTCCGTACGTGCATGAGCTAATGTCTGTCTGTAAGAAATATGCGTGTGCGCGTCTGTCCGTGCGTGTGTGTGTGTGTCTTTCTGGTGGTCATCAGTATTGCCAGTGGCCTGCGGAGGGAGAGGGAGGGGATGAATGAGTCTTCTGCAGAAACACAGGGTCATTTGGAGTCTCTAAACCAATGACAGGCTAACGGGTTCACAAAACGATCACTGGATGAAGGGAGGGGTGGGGAGTCAGACAGAGAGAGAGGAGCAGTGCCACCAACCTCAACAGAAGAAATACAGCAAACAGATAAAGAGCAACTGAGGCAGTTATTATTGTATTAAATGGAGGCGGAGGAGGTGTTATTATAAATGGAAGTTTTTTGTTTTTTTTTAAAGAAACCCTACTATCACTGTGACATCAAGAGGATTGTAATATCTCTGTTGAAGTAGCTCTATGTCAACATGATAGTTTTTTTTTTTTTTTAATTTATAATAAACATTAACTTCAGAATTGATTGCTGCTGAGATAATATTTGAGTGACAGATGTATTTGAGATATATTTTTTGACATTTTACAGACAAAGCAGTTCATTATTTATGGAGAGATAATTAGTGCTGTCAAAATTAATACACTGCAATTAACTGGAAATAAGCAAATATAATTAGTGGCGGGTTAGCATCTCACCAAGTAGAGGTTTTACCAAGACCTGGGTTGAGTCCATCCCAGACCCTTTACTTCATGCCCCTTTTTTTCTCTCTAGCTTGTTCTAAAAATAAAAATCAATCAAATTAATGCAAGTAACGCTTCTGCGTTGCGTTGATTTTCATGCAGCTGAGGTGTTGGCAAGCAGGTGTCGCGACAGGTAGCAGTGTTGCTAATTTATCGATATTTCTCCATAATTTCGCTTTAAACAAAATGATTTTCACAAGCAAGGACCACTATCTCAAATAAGTGGAATTAATGTTTATAACAGTAGAAATGGATGTTTTGTGATGACGATAGAGATGATGACCACATGATGTAGGTGGTGATCATGATAAAGGAAATTTGTAGTTGCTATTAAACATTACAGTTTCCTTTGTATTGATTACACTGATCCTATCATTTGACAATTCAATATAGATTATTACAAGCTTCAGTCTTACAAAGAAAAGACACAATTACTCACAGCAAACATCTGGTTAGTTTCATTTTATTGACTGCCCTAAAAATAATGAACACTTGAATCGATAATGACAGGCATCTTTAGCGGAATGCTTATTTTTCTTTCTAGTTTTTGCTTCTTAAAAATTGTTCTTCCAAATCTTACATAAAACCGCACAAAAATTCTCCAACATGTTTTGGTTATTAATATGTATTCGACGCTTCAACACAAAGAGCAAATGTAGCCCCACAGCTGAATGCTCGTATCTTTTCTTCAAAACGCTGATATTTATTTTTTTATTCCGTTCATGGCCCTCTATCAAATCAAAGTGAATTGCATCGTCTAAATTGCCTTCCAACTCCTTGCTTGATATGGCTCATATACAAAGGAGAGCAATGTCCCGTCCAACAATACCCATACCATTTGTGCCGCTCAGCTTCAGAATGTCATTGGTCTGAGTGTGACAGTAAAACATAACTCTACCTTTTCTCCGGGTTGTATTGGAACATGGCTTCCAATTATTCAGCTCCAAATTCAATAGCAATTTTCTGCTCAATGAAATAGTGGTTTCTATCTCTGGAGTAATGTCACTTTAGAGAGATTTTCAAAATGGCATGTCTGTGAGTGAATAGATGGACGCGGGAGGATTCATTTTGCTTGAGGAAATGATACTTGTCTGCTGAAGCTTGTCATTTATTGATGAAAAAAAGTCTTCTTCAGATACTATAGAATCCACAGTATAGATGTGGTGTTTGGCCATGTTTTTACTCCAGTCATGAAATCCAACAAATTACACTATGTCTAATTTGTAGCTTTTAGTCAAAAAGTGGATAAAAGATGCCAGCCAAATGCATAACCTTATGATTTTGTTTGGTCAGATGGAGCCCATTTTGCCTGGGTGCAGCATTAAAACTAGCACTGAACAATAAAAAAAAATGCAATTATAAGTGTGTTTGTGTGTAATGTATCAGTAGCCCATCCAGAGCACCATAATGAATGCAATGCAACGTGCGATCACTGAGCCGTGCGTATGCCCTGCTCAATGCATCTCTGAAAATAAACAGAGCAATGGAAATGGTTCTCATTAGTGTTGTTTTCATATTAAGTCCCTCAGACAAGGTTGACAAACCCAGCTCCCTGTGCCAGGCTCCTCAGGGACCATTGCTTCAATACAGCTAGGGCAAACAACACCAGCCGATACCAACACCATTACCACCTCCTATAGTTACTTATCCTCCCCTCCCTCCCTGTGGAGTGCTCTGTCTACACAGACCAAAGGAAAATGCATTAAGATCTTCCAGCAGCATAGAGAAAGAGTCCTGCTTTCATTTATCACCATTGCTATTGGCCCTAAAAGGGACAAACGTCTGTTCTCCATCTCTGTGCTATTAGAATTCGAGAAATGTGTGCTGTGTGTGTGAGATGGAAGTTATTTTGTGCTCCAGAGACGATCCACTGCGAGGCTGTTTAGCAGGAAGGGAACAGGTGTGCTGAGCTTCTGGCTTCCACCATGTGTTCCAGTTGTTTCATCTGCACCTGTTCCCCGACTCCTATATATGTTGATCAAAACACTTTATTAAACATAAAGCATCCTCCCTCATACACTACACTACTTCTGCTTCTAAACATTTGTTTCCCGCAGTCACATATCATTTAAAACTACCGATTTGACAGACAAGACATTGCATCAAAAGTTGCATAATTCTTAGTCATAACGTCTGTACTAGACTTTTGCTACTTTGGTCATATTGTGCCCCAGAAATGAGTCTTAACATGTGGTAGTGAGTTTGCATGTTGAACCTCCTGGTCATATAATAAAAATTCTATAATAATATCGCAGTTAATGTTAAAGTATGTAACATTTTTGTAAAAAGTAGGCTCACACAATAATAAGCCCTGTCAATCATCACTTATGTCCTAATACAAATGTGTGGTGGTGTATTTACCTGCAGAAACACTGCCCCCTGCTTGTATTTCCTTAGTAATATGTCTCTGGGTAGTATGTCTCTTTATAAAAACATAGTGACCTCGGTTACAGAACTGTCTTCTCTCTCAGATGTACTCTGTATAATTAATCCCTGCTTGTTGTCTTGTAGACAAACAACAGGAAGACACATGTAACCTTCTCTGGTGGTTGCGTGACGACGTGGGCATATTTATTTGTACTTTAGAACATAACCACAGTGAAACAACCAGAGGATCAGTGTCTTCCCTGCTGCTCTTTGAACATTAAAAAAAAAAAAAAAAAAAAAACTATATCAAGAATGCAATGCCATTTATTTGACTATTGAAAAGTCAGTCATCTTTTTTAAAATCAAAATTTAATACAAAATATTATTAACGAAATGGACAGTTGCCTTGATCAAATCTGAAATCCTTGGTGTCTGTCTGTAATCTATTATGCATTATTGTAACCATTGTGATGAAATCTTCAAACCTCAATTATGTAGATATTTTAATCCAAACCACAGACTTTCACTGAATCTAAGGCCCTGTTTGTTTTTATTATTTTGTATATGTGACATTACTTTGCCACTTCTGTTGGAGTTGTTAATGTAGAATTTACTTTATAAGCCACAAGGGACATTATTGACCACAATGTTGTCAATTGGCAAACAAACAAAAAAAAGAAAAACTTGCCTTATTTTTCTTTTCTGCAGCAAAACTGTGGTTTGTCAAAATAAAATGAACAGTGGCTAACACA
This sequence comes from Sphaeramia orbicularis, assembly GCF_902148855.1. Classification (NCBI taxonomy): domain Eukaryota; kingdom Metazoa; phylum Chordata; class Actinopteri; order Kurtiformes; family Apogonidae; genus Sphaeramia; species Sphaeramia orbicularis. Next base: position 21,764,266 of record NC_043963.1, read on the forward strand.
AGAAAATGATGATACAGAGAACCAAAAATACCCAAACCACATTTTAATCCATAAAGACCCAAACATCCACTGGTGATTGATCTAAAATATTTAATAACTATTGATCCACTAATCCTATCAATACATGTAAATAATTGGTGTAAAATGTAATTTTCCATCTTTTTATGATCATCAGATATGACCCATTTGTTTAGAGGCTCTGTAGTGAATGTGGAAACACCGTCATCTTCTACAACACAGGTGTCAAACATGCAGCCCGAGGGCCAAGTCCGGCCCGCCAAAGGGTCCAATCCGGTTCTTGGGATGAATTTGTGAAATGCAAAAATTACACTTAGATATTAACAATCCTTTTAGTTCAGGTTCCACATTCAGACCAATTCAATCTCAAGTGGGCAGGACCAGTAAAATACTTATCATAATAACATATAAATAATGACAACTCCAAATTTTTCTCTTTGTAAATGTACATATTTTTATGTACTTACACTAAAGCAAAGTATAATTTTTGCAAAAAATGTGAATAACCTGAACAAATATGAACAAACTGAAATGTCTTAAGAGAAGTAAGTACAATTTTTACCAATATTCTGCCTGTTACTCAGTGTTTTGTGTATTTGTAGATCCACTGTGATCTGGAAGTTATAATGTACATGTGTAAATGATAAACTGAGGCAGAATATTGTTAAAATTGCACTTATTTTTTCAGTTTGTTCATGTTATTGACAACTTTTGCAAGGTTAGTTTGTAGATATAAAACTTTTCCTAATGTGAATTTACTTTTTTCGCTCTAAAACAGAGAAAAGTTTGGAGTTGACATTATTTATATATTATTATGTTATTATTTTACCAGTTTGGCCCACTGCAGATCAAATTTAGCTGAATGTGGCCCCTGAACTAAAATGAGTTTGACACCCCTGTTCTACAACATTGATTCACTAGTAAAACCCATTGGAGCTGAATCAACGACAGTGGCTAGAAACACTGGGTTTCTCTGATATTTTACTGAAAAACATATTTTTTTTCTTCAGTTTTCTGTGTTTTTGATATAATAACCCTCAACTTTCTTTTGTGCTTTAATTAACATCTACATGATCAGTGAATTAGACATTGGGAAAATACCAGATTTTCATTTTAAAAAATGAAAAATACAGAGCTTAGTGAAAGAATAAATGGTGAGAAATCACTCAAGAAATGTTGAAAATGAATTCGGGACCTGCCACAAAAGTAACACTGGGTCCTTATGAGTTAATACTGCAAGACGTGCAGGACAGATCAGCCCTTTAACTGTTTTTACAAGTTCACCATCATTGGGAACACAACGCCCTGTACAGTATAGTTCCGTCCGCTTTGGGTCTCGGGCGCGTTCTCGGCCTCTTCCCAACATGGAGCGTCTCCCTGACCCACCTGAGCAGTGATTTGGCAGGGCACATCACAACTGCTCCAGGCTACTGTAAATATCACCTTTCTTGTTATCTCCAAGACCTGCTTTTCCAGTAAATAGGGGAACATGTAACTCAATACATAGTGTCGAGCCATTTGCTTTCAGAGGACATCTAGGTGACATGACATAGTGGCCCCGGAATGAACATAAAGATTAATAAGTAATGGCCATATAAAGATGATATTTGCACTCAGATATCCCCTTTTTTTAGATTAATGCTTTTGATCACAGGGAAACTGGTAATACAAAACGAGTTGCAGACAGCAGAAGGTATGACCAGTCTACACAATCTGCCACTTTAGGATTCGGGCCCATTTCTAGAGTGTCTTATACTATCGATTCTAACAAAACTTTACAGCTTTGTACTTCATTGGAGTCAGTGATTTTACTGCTTTAGCATGATATCAAAAGAAATTATGAATTATGCAAACGGTATAATACATTTTTCCTTATGATGTTACGTACGAAGCTATGGTTGAGGTCTCCAACTAGCTTGCATGTTACAATTTATTGACAATAATGATAGTATTGAACTGCATGCCCAGCACTCTAAAATGAAACAGTATTTGGTTCGTCCTCTGTAATACTGTTGTTGGTCCCCCTGGCATTTTGTAATTTGTTGCAGTGTTTGTGTTCTCTTTCACACTTTAATATCATGGTATTGCTTCAATTTGAGCTGCAAGATAAAGTTCTATTTCATTTTGCGGGATTAACTTACTGGGAAGCACACGTCTCAAGGTATTTGTTGTGTTTTGTTTTATCTATGAATTATTTAGAAGCTTCAAAAATAGAGAATGGGTTAGAAGACTTTATGTCCTGTCTCTCTCAGCTATCTCAGTCAGATGTTTAATTTGGTCCGCTACCGTGGAAAAGCATTCACCACGACTGGGATTAGGTGGTTGGCTGTGTAATTTCCCTGAAGGAGGAGCATGCTGAATTGGAGAATAATGATAAAGCAGGAACTGAACATTTGTAATATGAACTCATGGTTTTTGCATGTTGGAAGTTGTCATGGATTTTTGTCTCTAACATAATGTTCTGTGTTATAACATCAAACTACGCAATTCAGCTTCTTTGTTAAGTCTGCAGCAATGCTATAATTTTCTTTTATGAAGCCATCTTTCATAATTTACCCACAACATAACTAAAGTTCACTAGGTCTATTAATGTAGGATTCCCTGTTTTTCTTTACACTATATAGCACTTTTTAAAAATGCTAATGGACTCCAACAAGCACCTGAGCAAGGATGAAAGTGCCCTAATTCCTGCTCAAAAGGTCACAGAGATGAGTTATAGTGGTATAAGCACCTGAAAGCTATTCCCTTGTTAGATTTGACAAAGAGAGGCTGCCATTTCCCCCCTTAAAAATAGTGTTGGGTAATAAATGATCATTTGTGGAATGTGGTTGCTACCGGCAGTGACTTTTCGTCTGACATAACTTTACTGCTGGCTGATTTACATCCCAAAAGTTGTCCCCAAAATATTTAAAATGAGCGTTTTATTCATGATGCACAGCAGACGGCGGTGACACACACAAGAGCTCTTATTGTGACTCTTAGGGGAAATGGCTAATTAGTTGACCATGAAAAATGCAGGCGTGCTTTTTTTTTTTAACTATCATCCTCCGTTTGACTCAACAACACTTTAGGCTTTTGTAACAGATTTGCAGATATATACACAGAATCAGCACAATATGAAGTATCTGAACGCCCACACTTTGCTTTCACATCACTGAGTTACTGACACATGCATGCTACTATCAATTATGAAACATACTGGTCTCTGGATAGGCGTGCCTTCTGTACAGTAGGTGCTGTGTGCACCTCAGCATATGTGATAGTCCTTCTCAGCAGCCCTTCACGGGTCCCTGAAAGGTGCTCCTGGTGTGGATGCAGGGCTGTAGAGCAGGGATCACAGTGACAGTTTCAGGTGGAGGAGTCTATTAATAGTTTACCTCTCAGCCAAAGCATTTCATCATTTTTGGTGTCTGAGGGCTTCCTGCTTCAAAAAAAGGGGATGAAGTTATGCATCTCAATCTACCCCTTCATATTTCATGCTGTTGAGGATTATAAATAAAAGGACAGACTTTGACCTGGGCTATTAGTTACCCGGGATCCTGTGGGTGGATGGTGCTTTGTCTTCTGTCAGCTTGTGGTGTTTTTCCTTCAGAAAGCAACAGGATTACAATCAACGTCTTTGGGATACAATATGAGATATGATCCCTGCTGCCTACAAGTGAAAAGAAGAAAGACTGTAAGTCTTAGAAACAACAAAAAGCAAGAGGAAACAAAACCAATCAGTCAAAATCAGCCAAAAGGGAACATCAAAATGAAACAAGGTGTGGAATTTGACAGTAGGTCAAACTACGGGTCAGTCTAAAGTACCACTCTGGAGATTGCTGTTTTCCCCTTTGTGTGACTCTCTTGTTTTGACCACACAACAGGCCGAAAGGCTCTGGAGAGAAGACTCTCTGACAGTGTGATGAGGAAAATAGTAAGCTAGAAAGCTCTCACTCTCTCACCTTCCCCATAGTCCAATAGATGGACCCAGCATATGCCAAAGCAGTCTGTCAGCGCTGCTTGTTGTTGGACAGACCTTTGATCTTGAACAAATAGAGAGAAGAGTCTCAGAGCTGCTGCCTCGGGGCATAAGGAAATATGGGCATTACAAAGGGTCAGATTCTGGAGGAAGGCAGTAAAATTAAAACCTTTATTGCTATCTTTATGGCTTCATTCCCTATGGCAATTACATTATCTATGGAAAATGACAGAGCTTTGTTCCCATTATCAGTGAAATCTGTAGTAAGGAGTGTCTGATGTGCTGAAAGAAAGTGATGTATGCCATTCTGACTATATTATGGTAGATGTAGACCTATCATACTGTGTCAAGGTGGATATAATAGGCAATGAAACAAGCTAAAATCGTACCACTTTGCACAAACAAACACAAGTCATCAAGTGTAGAAATAATCAAAGAATAATGAGAAAACTTTTTTTTTAGCCTTCAGAGTGTTTCTATCAAATCTAGATTGACAAGCCTCACTTGAAATTGATTTTATTTTTCTGTGACCACTCAGTTGCTAACCACCCGAAACCTCACACATTGACTTTTCTCTACAGATTGCAACTCATCCATTTTTTAATTGCGTTCATTTTTACCTGGGTCCCACCGGACCTGCAGCAGTGGTGGTCGTTGTCATCCGTCTGCTCTGACAGGAAAAGAGAGGGAGAGAGTGGCGCCACGCCACTTTCCAACCCAAGCTGATGTGTCAGGCTTATCACACAGCCGAGCGATCCTGAGGTGACATCCTCCACTGAATCAGTGACATTTCACGGACGGTGCAAATCTATCCATCTTTGTCAAGCATCCGCCTCGATTTTAGCATTCCCGAGTTAGCATATTGATCACTAAGAAACGCATGAGTGAGGAGTTCTTGTTTTCTGCTTCTTAAAATGGGCATTGTGAGTCCACTGGACTCCTCTGTCAAAGTCTACTGCTGTGGGCCTTAATCTGCCCTCTTCAAAGTCGCATAAAATATGGAGGCCTTTTGTCATTCAGGACCAAGAGGGGCCGAATCACTAAAGACCTTACTTTGTGTCAGAAAAGTTCTCTAAAGTGAAGTCTCCTAACAAAGTTTCTTGCTTTGTTATTTCTCCTGTTATGTTTATTTAAAAAAACATGCACGTTATCTTTCATGTAAGTGGAGCTGGACACCAAACTTTAATGTCACTGACCAAACTGATTAGACACTAAAAGGTATTGAAATGAAAGGGCAAATTTTAATACCCAAGAAATAAATCTCATCACTCACTGCATGCAGCATGCACAGTTTTTACACATTTCTATTAATGACTTTATTTTAACAGAAAACTTCAAGTCATGGTAAATAGGTTTATTTTATGCTGTGAAACTGCTTTGACTGGAAAAATGCCAGGGTTCTGAAACATAAAACCAAAGAGTTGAAACAGTCACACTGTGGTAAAGAGGGTTATACGACTTTATTTATCAAACTCCAGAGTATAAAAATCCAGTTGAGCTGAAAAATATCATGAAAGATTTGTACCAGAATGAGTAATGTAATTTTCATTTTGTTAAAATGGAAAATTAGTCTAAAAAATAGCTCAGGATCCTGTATCAAAGCTAAGATTATTATCACTGCTTATTATCACTGCTAGTATCAAAGATGTCATACATATAATCTCCTATGTGAGACTTCTATTTTGATCCAGTTAGTTTTTCTTCTTATATTTTTTAACCTAAGCTTAACTTTACCAGCATCCCTATAAAAGGATTGTTTGCATAATTGTTGAAATGGTGTGGGTGTTTAGGCACACATGTATTCAATAAACCGACAAGCTAGACTTTCCTTGAGCTGCTTTAGATCACAACAATGGAGCTTTGTTTCCATCAGTTAAATTGCTGTGACGCATTAGGAAGAAAGACGCCTGTTTGTGATGGAGAACCACCTGGGTCCAGCCGTGTGTAAACTATAGCAGCTTCTGTTATTTGTGTAAGGGCGTTCGTGTAATAATTGATTAATAATGCAAAGCTTTAGGGGAAACTATAACCCCTAAAATGAGGGCGATGATTGTGCCTGTGCCGAAGCAAATCAACAGCGACAGAATAGCACCAGGGATTACAACATCTGCAGTCTGTGGTGTCGAGGTTAACTTGTCCTGTGATTACAAAACGCATTTCCCGGGAGCAGGTGTTGCATTGACATCGCTGCGATCATGTATGTGCAAATACCGGCGCAAGTGCACACATACACACACAAATTGAAGCGCCCGATTGCACAAAAAAAAGGATGAGAGAGCCGAATAAAGGACGGCTGCTTCCTCAACCATATGCTTTTGGCCTCTATGCCTGTGAGACCCGTGTGAAAACATGAATGAGCAGCCTGCAAATCGATAGGGACAAGAGATCTAGTGTCTAGCAAATCCAGTGCAGACTGACATGTTCTCCATGTAATCTCCTGCATTGTGCTGGGAGGGGAAAGATTATCCTTCTCTGACTGGCTGGTAAAAGGTTGCTTTGCTGTAGTTCGTGTCTGTGTGAAGGGAGGGAGCATATGCCTCTCTGTAAACGATGCTGGCTCCCCCTCCTCCTCTGTCAGAGGCTGGATTATGTCCAACATTATCCACCCCCCTCACACACTCGCACACACCCGACTCTCCAATAAAGGGCTTTCTCCCTCCTCTTCTCCTTTCAAAAATCATCGGATTTATGACAGTGGATTTCGGAAAAGTTCTGCGCCAATTCTGATTCCTGCTAAGTACCCCGGCAGGATTAGAAGAGGCCTCTTGATGTGTGCACTCCAGTGTGTTAAGCAGTACATTGTGGTCAGGGTTATCAACTGAGGGAAAAAAGGCAGTAGTACAGAGTGCATAATGATAAGGCTCGTTATACACATCAAGTGCTGAAAGCAGAGAGTGAGAAAGAGCATGTGTGTTTGTTTAGAATCAATGGAGAACACTATCACATTTAATTTGTCTCGTGCTGCCTCTTCCACCTCTTTGCTTTACATTCATAAACAGCAGACTATAGGAGATGGCTAGCTCCACTGTAGCAGCACCATTATGGCAGATGCAGGGGAAATGGCGTTGGAGCTGTCTTCTATTGCGTGAATGAAATGACCGCTTACATTGACAGTAAATTGAAACTTAACACTGCGGCACAATTTACAAAGGGATAATAAAAGGCAGCGACTAGCTCAGGATAGACTTGTAAAAAACGCAATATACATGTTGTAAAGTGTAATGAAATACAGCAATGACTTTGTTCTGATCTAGAAATAAACAGGAAAAAGTTGTGAGATATCTGATGCAAGATTTATTGTGCCACGCTCGTATCTGCAGGAGTGTGTGTTCCTCAAGTCTAGACAAAGGAGGCAGACAGTCACCTTCACAGCCTGCAATCCCGCCGCAGAGTCCACCTGCGTTTCCGTCTGTGACGACGTTTGGAGGCCTGTATGTTGCAGCTGTAAATCCAGAATCGCTGAAGCAGCTTTGACAGGCCGTCCACAGACTGTCCGTCTGACACAAGGTCTGGCTGCAGGCAGGTGCGAGTCTAGGAAGAGCCAGGTTAGACTCAGTTAATAAAGCCTCAACCAGTTCCTCAGTCTGCCCTTGGAGATCGCTTACATCAAAGCACCAATCAAAAACTGGTGCAGATATAATTTGTCATCAGGGATTTCCTGCTGGAGAATTATAGAGAAGATACAGGCCGATCAATACTATGGATTTTCACTGCAGTGGCTGATTGTCCAATTGCCGTGAAACATGTACCGAGATAAAAGGGCACGCCTGCCATTTTGTAACAGACTGCCGAGTCAGCATAGAGCTTGTCAGATACTTATAGGCTGCTGTGATAGAAAATTATCATGCTGCAGTGTCCAAGTACTATTTAACACATTCTCCCTCCATGGGACGTGATTCATCACAGATCCCCCCTCTCTCTCTCTTCCTCTCTCTCTCTCTCTCTGCTTTTGAGCGGGCATCATTCTGCGTCATTGTCAAGTGCGGCTCTGGCCACACATGGATGGTGTTTAAAAGGAGCAGACACACACGGGTGCCAGCGCAATGGAATCTCTCCGCTAGAACATGTCGACTAGAATTAGGAAAGACGGTGGCGGATTCTGTTAAATCCCCTAAACGCTACTCAACTTTGACCACTTAGGGCATGTTCTACTGACTTCAAATAATCTCCAATCATTTTAGATTAACTTGAAAAAAAACATGCACTATTGTGTGTGGGTTTTTTTTTTCAGGACCTGTTGCATCCACTGGCACATGCTTCTAGTCTCACTGCATATAGGACAGAGACACCATACTGTATATCAGTCAGGGATGACTTAATAGATATTTTTAAAGATCCCTTCCAGACACGTTTTAAGATGTAATTAAAATACTCTTCGTTAAATAATAATTTATGCCTGATATAATTTTTTCTCTACAACACAGTTTGATGACCTTGTTAAACTGACATCTCCTCCTCCTCCTCCTCCTCCCCCCTCTCTGAGAAATCCAGATCCTGAAATTTGCAAAAATTGTTAATTCCTAGACGCACCAGTTAATTTCTGTTCTGCTTTATGGTTTTTAGGTTTTCCTCAGTGCCACGCAAGATCAAAACTGGCACCCAAATATAAGTCCTCTAGGCCAAAAATCACCAGATTTTAGGTGAGTGCTTAAGTACGTGACAGTAAAACAGTGTCAGACTCAGCAGAGACATCATTCTTGTCAGTGAAACTTAAAGATTACAGTGAAGGAACATGAAAAAAGGGGAGGAGGGACATTAAGGCTTTCTAATGGCACTAATCAAGGTCTGCCAGGGAGCTTATATCTCTGTTCTTTATCTGGTTTGACACTAATCATAAAAACTGATGGACCAGAACCAGGTTACAACCTTTGGACAGTGCAGCAAATGGACAGTGGTGTTACAGGGGAGGTTACTTTACTTCCTATGTAAAAAAAATTAACATATAACTCTTTTAATCACTTCATCAAAGTAGTGTAACTTATTGCACTTGATTATTACTTTTCTAACATTTTTCATACCTTTGGCAATAAAGGTGAAAAGTCGTAAAAAACATACAGTACTATACAACAGTCTCAGGCCACTTTTAGCTTTGTTGTTTTTGCAGGGTTTAAATGAACATACATATGTACTGTACAGTCGCGGCAAAAATTATTAGACCACCCCTTGTTTTCTTCATTTTCTTGGTCATTTTAATGCCTGGTGTAACTAAAGGTACATTTATTTGGACAAATATAATGATAACAACAAAAATAGCTCATAAGAGTTTAATTTAAGAGCTGATGTTTAGCCATTTTCCATGTTTTCTTAATAATAACCAAAAAACAGTGGAAAAAACAGTACTTTTAGGTATTCCATGTTTTCTTGTCTGTCTGTTTTAGTCACATGATACACACAGGAGTTAGTACTTGATTTCATAACCATTGTTTTGGATGACTTTTGATGGTCTAATAATTTTTTTCCGCAGCTGTATTTCTTATTCTGTTTTCTTCTCATACAACAACAGCTTACAGGAAATATGTGCACAGCCTTAAAACACACACAAAAAACTGAACTGTTGTAAAGGTTAAAGTCACTTTTTAGGTTGACCCCTGACCCCTATGACAAGAAGCAGCAGAAATAGAAACATCTGACATGTGTTGAATGAAACATGGTACAAAACATCAGAAAAATAATGCAATAAATCTCATATTGTCTGAACAAAAGGGTTAAAGACATGTTAAGTGCAAAGGGAGATCACACTAAATACCACCACTTTGGTTTATAGAAGCCGTTTTTTCCCTGAAACTTTTGTCTTTAGTGCTGTGCGTACTTCACTTATATCCAGATTGAATCTGAATACAGACACTGAGAAATGCATATATGTGGTCATTAGAACTTTACTAAACAAACAAACCCAATGTTGGCCAAAGATTTTTCACAACACCATACATTTAATCCTTAGAGTGTAATCTTCACAAATGTACTCTTACTAAATGTTTTTCACAATAATGAAACTAGAAGCACTCGGAGAGCGCAGACCTCCGCCAAAGCTGATCAGTGGCCCCCCCCCGTGGGCCCTCCCACGCCAAGGAGGTTATGATTTGCCAGGGTTTGTCTGTCTGTCTGTTTGTCTGTCCGTTAGTGTGCAACATAACTCAAAAAGTTATGGATAGATTTTGATGAAATTTTCTGGTCTGCGCCCCCCCCGTGGGCCCCCCCCACCCCCGATCACCACCAAAATTTAATAATTTCTTCCTTATCCCATTTCCAACAAACCCTGAAAATTTCATCAAAATCTGTCCATAACTTTTTGAGTTATGTTGCACACTAACGGACAGACAAACAGACAGACAGACAGACAGACAAACAAACCCTGGCAAAAACATAACCTCCTTGGCGGAGGTAATAAACAAAATACACTGTTGCTCTTAAAGCTGGAATAAAACACATTTTGCCTCTTCTCATGAAATGATTGTGACAATGGGATTTATTTGTGACAGATAAAGTATAACTGGGACTCAGCATGTAATTATTCCATTCGGTCAAAGGTCATTACTGATGTGTATAAATAGGAATAAAAAGAGGAAAGTGTCTGAAAACAAAATTATTCCAACTTTATGGGCAGCAGTGTATTATTGAGAGACAGATTTTCAGGACTACATTCAGGTATATTGAACTCAGGTTACATCTAATGGTTACTTTCATTGTTGATTAATCTTTCGGCTGTTATCTCAGTTAATCAACTAGAAAAGCACTCGGAGAGCGCAGACCTCCGCCAAGCGCAAAAATTCCCCACATAATCGGTGATACAAATCCTACATTTATTTTTTAAAATAAAATCCGCCTTCTGAATCAGATCCGGATCAGCATTTGAATTGTGATAGAGGACCCCATTGTCAATTCCTGAGTTAAATTTCATGAGTTTTGGTCAATAATTAAGCGAGATATTGGGAAACGAAAATTTTGGCCCCATTTACCACAATGTTAACGAAAATTTCAAAGTGATCCAGAATCCAGGATTTCTTTCGGATCACCCCCAAAAGTTAATCATTTCTTCCTTATCCCATTTCCAACAAACCCTGAAAATTTCATCAAAATCTGTCCATAACTTTTTGAGTTATATTGCACACTAACGGACAGACAAACAAACAGACAGACAAACAAACCCTGGCAAAAACATAACCTCCTTGGCGGAGGTAATTAATTGTTTAGTTTGTAAAATTCTAGAAAATTGTGAAAAACCACAAGATGATGTCCTCAAATGCCTTGTGTAGTGCACATCCCAAAGATATTCAGTTTACTGCCACAGAGGAAAGAAAGTGATAAAAAATAAATAGTGATATCAAAGATATATCATTGATCAAAAACATAAAAAGTACATTTTGTCTCCTCAGATCCACTTCACATGAGTTGGCCTTTTCTGCTCCTGGTGAAAATAAAAAGAATAGCAAAATTGAAAAAGTAAATAATTTAGTGCAAATAAAAAAGTGAACAAAATAAGCAGCTGATCTAAGTTTCTGGTAGAGGGTAACTTGTTTTTCTTAAAAAAAAAAAAAAAAAAGGCTTAACCAAATAATCGATTATAAACATTGTTTTCCCAGTTTAATAGCAGACAATTAACCAGCAGATCAATTAAATAAATTAATCTTTTTAGCCCTACTTAGATCCACACCCTTCTCATTCATGTGGCAAATGAGAGTGTATGCGGATTTATCCGAAAACTGCCAAATATGTATTTAGAGACGACTCCACGTGAAATATCCTACTCACACAAAGTTATATTCTACATTTAAACTTTTTAGAGAAGAATATATTTCCTTTTCAACTGCCATTAATGGTAAGTGCAGTTTCTTTAGGTGTGTTACTTTAAATTGGTAAGAATTACAATTATTTTTATTTTGCAGGTTAATTATTTAAAGAGCAGTTTTGCCTCCATTTTGAGTCTAACTCCACCGATGATTACGTCTACAATGTCTATAAAGTCAGAAACAGGCTAAGAATGTGGAGATCAGTGTCTGAATGAGTTCAGGGACATCTATATGACGGAGAATCAAGAAGATAACTATGGAGAACCATATAAGACTGTAAAAGCAAGGGGTCTGCAGGTTGTCCTAAATTAATGCCTTAATCCTCCTTAAAATTGGTAATCAATCCCTAAATCTGGCATTCAGAGGTCTTAATATTGCTATATTTTCTTTAGAAACTTTGTCAAAAATTTGTTTAATTAGCATTGCAGCCCCCTTATTTTATCTTATCTTATCTTATCTTATCTTATCTTATCTTATCTTATCTTATCTTATCTTAATTAGTGTTAACATTTTAGCATTCATAAGTGGAGGGGTTCAGGTATGAGCTTTAGCAGCTTGAACATCAGTAGCAGAAACATTAGTTACTAAGAAATGAAAATATAGCATTAGCTGGATTGCACCATGGTTAAAACTCGTTCATAATAATAACTATGAGGCCTGTTGTACTGTTATTTGTGTGAATTTTTGTGAGTTAAGTCTTGCATTTGATCAAAAATGCCTCAAAAATGGTCTTAAATAGTCATAGATTATGGCTTCCTCAAACCTGACAATACTCTATAAAAGAGCATGTTTGGGTTTTTATACCCTATGAAGTCCTGTCTTTCAATATTCATTACTTGTAGATTATATTTAGTGTAAGTTGGTTGCTTTTTCTTGCCATTTTTCTCTGTATTTTCTGTGACAAAAGAGTGATTCTGCAGCCCGTGTCACTGTGTATTCAACAAATCACATCCTTTCTGTGAGTCAAATGTTTCCAGGACAGGATCGCTGAATACCCCTGATTAGAAGCATTAACATTTATTTTATTGGGGTGGCAAAGCACAAAAAGACGCAGCAAGTTGAACCATTTGGACAAACAGATTTTTATATATTTATCAGTTTTTCTCTGCAATATCACCAGCCGTGATGTATTTCACTTTAATGCTGTTATGTTCAACTAGTTACTCCCAGTTCTAGTGAGCAGCAGGGCATTCTCAGTAGTAGCAAACCCGACTCCTGACCCCAACATCATCTGGTACATGTTCAAGCAGGGTCAGCAAAAAGTCATTTCTTTTTTGCAGTGATGGATAGAATATCACATCACTGCAGGTACATAATGTGTGGCTTTGCTGCATAGTCTCAACTCGCTGCTGGGAGTTGATCACTGCGCCAGAAATGTAAAGTTATATTTCTTTAGGCAAATAAAGTAAAGTATAACATTTTAGGGATAGAAGTTTTCATACAGCTAAGTGACATAGAGGTTACTCTTAGCAATATTTTGAGAGAAATATGTCTCATATGTCATAGCTCACATCATACAGTGAAAACCAGTTTTCTGAGTGGGTGGGCCTGGACCGTAGGGCACTGAATAGAGCCCAAATATGTCTGTCTTTGTTGTGTATGCCAAGCTAGTCTCCAGACTGAGGGCAGTGACTTATAGGGCTGGATGCCAGGGAGAGAAAATGAGAGGCTGCAGCTCAGTGACAGAAGCAATGACCCTCAACTCAACCATCTTTTACTGTTTACGGATGTAGTGTTGCTCTAATGATCCATTTGTATAGTGTGTCTGGCAGTTCCGAACATTATATTTTCTCGTATTAAAGGAGTGTAGCCTGTATGGATGATCAAAAGGTTAAGGCTAAAACAGTTCATATAACAAGACTCCACTATTTATGGAGGTATTTTATGTTTTTATGAAGGTTCAGAGTGAGACTAGACATATAGTTTAAGGAAAAGTCAACAGCAACCAAACACACTCCAACAAAAAAAGGGACAATTTTTGCAAAGAATATTTACTCCTGCTGTTTTTTTTTTTATCGTTTAGGAACTTCATTACCTAAAAGATGTTCTATATTTCTTTTCACTAAATTTCTTCCTTTAGTAGCATTTACCTTTTACTAAGAGGTTGTTAACCAGCTCTTCTGTCTTGTAGATATTTTGCAGCCTCTACAATTTACACATGTAGATTTGTGCACTTTATACCGAACATCTGAATGCTAATGTCAGTTCACATTAAATTTATGTTCATAATAGCCCACACTAGAGTACTGGGAGAATAGCTTGTACAAAATTACTGGTGTCTAATGAATAATTAAACAGATAAACAGGGTATAAAGGGTATTTAACGGCAAGCAGGTACAGTAATTGGTTTGGTTAGTTCCTGAGAAACACTGAAGCTTCATATCAGTATGTGTGCTGGTTTTACAGTTAAAAACACTGACTGCATCACAGGATTATTGACCTGTGATCTAAAAATAATTCAATGTAACTGTTGAATTTTTATAATATTATCCATATAAAGTGTAGCAACAAATTTATTCTATATAGTGAATATAAAAAGTATTCACCTCATTGGATGTTATTTTATAAATGGAATCAGGGTCAATATAATTTATATTCTTGACAAGAAAAAAACATTTAATATCAGCAGGAAAATATTTCCACAACTAATTGCAGCTAATTAAACATATATAATGCACTCTGAAATTAAATGTTTAAAAAATAAATTATATTGATGGTTTTTAAAGCAATAAAAAGAGAAAACAGCCATGGGTGTGAATACATTTTATAGGTATTATACAATAAACAAATGACTTAAGGCCAAAGAATGGTGACTACAGATATAGAAAGGATCATTATTAATATCGATTGTATCAGCATTAAAGTAGTGTATTTTTTAATCAATTTATTCACTAGCCCCCTGAGATTATGATCAGTGTCTGATCACACTTGTTTTCTGTAATCTTTTGCTGTTTTTTCTGTTGTCAGTCTGTGTTATCATACCCTGTGTCTTCTATTTTATTTCTAAAGCAGAACTAGAACACAACGTACTGCACACTTTTATTTATATACCCCTCGGCCAAAGAAAGTTACTGCCCTGTAATTTACATTAGATTGTCTTTGTGTAAATTTGGTGCGGAAATCTCAACATTCTTCAGGTAATTCATCAAATTTGACCTTGGAAAAAGTAGGTCAAGGTCACCTATTTTCAACAGGCTTCTGCTCCATGCCATGATGCATCCATAGTATAAATTTGGTGCAGATATGTCAATACATTCTTCAGATAATTCGATTATATTGTTGAATGGACAGATGGACAGACAGACAGAAAACAAAACGATTACAATACCCCTTCAGCCTGAAGTTGGCAGAGGGGTAAAAACCATGCAATATGTTCCTTGTTTAAAAAAATACTCTAAATGTCTCTAGAAAATACTCAGGTCTTTTGCTGTCAATGGCACAAAATTAACTAATATCAGTAACTAGTGTGGATTTAGCCCATAAAGACCCAAACATCCACCACAGACCAAAACCATCTACTAATCTAAACATTTTAATACCTGTTGATCCACTAATCCTATCAATACATGTAAATAACTGGTTTAAAATCCAGTTTGTCATCTTTTCACGGTCATCAAATATGACCCATTTGGACGTTTAGAGGCTCCATAGTGAACGTGGAATCTTTTACAACATTGATTCACCAGAAAGTGGAGTTTGGTGAATGACAGTGGATGGAGACACTTGATTTATGTTCAATTAATGATAGATTTTACTAAAAAAGTCACATTTTCTTCAGTTTTCTCTGTTTTTGATCTAATAACCCTCAACTTTAATTTGAGTTTTAATGAACATCTGCAGTGAATTAAATACAGGAAAATACGTGATTTATACTTAAAAATGCAAAATACAGAGCATAATATTAGAAGAAATGGTAATAAATCAGTTAAGAAAGGTTAAAATGGAGAAATTCATTTGGGAACTGACACAAAAGTAGGTACTGGATCTTTATGGGTTGAAGAAAAAGTACAAAGTGATGATTGCTGCTAACTGGTTGTGACTACTTGACTATTTTGGAGAGTGATTATCACAGTTATTTTTTATGATTTTCCAACTGCAAGTATGCTCCTAGTAAATCACTATTTGTTCAGTATTTAGCTTCTAACAACACAGAAAATAAGTCAGGTGTAGTGTGTACTGTATAGTGCATAAAAAGGTGCAACAGGATGAAACTAGCTAAACTTTATTTCATGTGTTCACAGGTTCATCGTCTGCTTTACATTTACTCTGCAATTTTGAAAAGGGTTTCTCGCCAAAAACATGTTGGTAACCCAGCGAAAATTGACACCCGCTGCTTTTGCAATTATCTACAATGTTAATAAGTAAGTATAAGTCAGTGGGTTGGACAGTTAGACCAGTCCTGGGTTACATGTACATCGCATACTCATTGAATGTCAGATACACACAAGTCATGGTGAGCTGTCTCTGCTGTGCCTGATGGACCTGATACCAGAGGCCAGTAAAACGGTTAATGGAGTGATATTTTGCTTTTTTAAATGGAATTATACATTTTAAAACATTTCCCTGTGGTTGAGATAAACTGTAAATGCTATGCTCGGGTCTGGATTCTTCATTAATTCAACTCCACAGGTCCATCTTCAATCCTATTTCTGAGTAATGACACCAGAAAGGTCATTTTGGCATTCTGGCCCTATAAATGCACATGAGCCACTTCACACTCCACCCCTCCAGGTTATTGATCGTGCGTTCTGTCCCGTTCAGCCATTTGTGTTCGTTAATACAACCAACAACTGAACATTTTAGGTAATCGGTTCAAAATTTGGACATATTTTCAGTTTTTACTACAACCACTGCTGTTGACAAACAATTATGGCATACTCGGAGAAATGTTCATTGGAATTCTTGACCTTATATGTGTAAATGTTGTGACATAAGTAGTTACAGATGTAACAAATTAAGAAGGAATTGAAATGGGTTGTAGAAATCCACTTGATTTTTGCCAGAATGAATATAAAGATAGCTTTGCAGCACCTGGAGGGTTCAAATACAAACTTTTTGAACTGTTAGGCTCCAAATACACAAATAAATGTACCAAAGACTAATAAAAATGGGTTTAGCAAAATATGACCCCTTTAAAGTACATTTGAGTGACAGGATGGTAGTCATGTAAACTAATACAATGTAATGGAAAATCATTGCCCAGCCCTAGTAGAAAGTGGCCAAAGGGGTATTGTAATCATTTTGTCGTCTGTCTGTCCATCTGTCTGTCGATTCTGGCCGAGGGGTATTAGTGCGCTCCACATTATGTTTGATTTTGGGTGGGGCCATAGGGATACTCTATGTTCTGATTGCTCTTGTTTGATGAGATATACTATATAAATTGCAATACCAGAATTCATTCACAAACCTCAACCATTAGTGCGCAAGTAGAGCATCATGAAAATACATATGGCTTGTTATGCACACTTTCACATACAGCCAAAGAGAAAATGTCAGGCCAAATTTTAAGATATACAGCATGTTTTTCTTGTGAAAACAGCTTCAGCTTAGCTCGACACTCCTTATAACTACAACTCAGGCTATGTTGTACAGCTTCTGAACCAAAGGTCTCTGTTTAGAAGAACTGGAGAACCCACTGAACAGCTTTAAATCCATATTTCCCATATTCTCTAAGTTCTTTATTCGTCTTATACTGCGGTGGCCAGGCTGAACGGTACATACCATGCTGAAAAAAACTCAAATAATTACACAGAAAACCAAAGCGATTCAGTGCTGCTGAGGCTGGACTCACTCTTCTCAAAGCCAAAGGACAGCCATTACAAAGTTTACTATTTTGTGTTTTCTATTCTCTGTTGTCCTACCTGCTGCTTGTCTTAGATGACTGGCGTGGAGATGAGTGTTTTGGGAAATATGCATAGCAAAATGAATTCATACTGTAAGGTAATGAGGACTTGCATGAGCTGTAATTGTTATTATTGCCAGACACAAATTGAAAAGCATAACCTGTCTGACACCAGCTATCAGTTGTCATTATGTGGGAAAACATGCCCTCATTGCAGATAGCTGTCTGTTGACACCCAAAGTAATTGAGGAGGTAGTCGAGCTGTTGAAGGCTCTCAAAGGGGAGGACGAACACTTGATCAGAGCATTTTTATGTCTTCGGAGATGATTTGATTTCACATAATGTCTATTTTACAGCCAGATATGCCATTAATTTGCATGATAGCGAGCCAAAATGTGACATTTTTATTTAGACGTCCCCACAATGTTTGGAGAACAATTGGGTGGTGTTTTTTCTTCTGTCAGTCTTTCAGAGCGGTGGCGTCTCATTATATCATATCTAACAGAGCAGTGAATAGCTGCCTCTCTCCTCACATTGCTGTGTCAGGTCAATGTGCCATTTTTTAAGTGGTGACGGAAGGGAGGAGGTGGGGGCTTATTGTTGACAGCAAGATGATGATTTCACATTTAACTGTTTGTTGTTGTTTACCAACCGCAGAAACAAATCCCAGAAACAAAGGAAATTGCTTTATCTTGCACATTATGCTACATCCTCTATCAGCTGACCAAAAAAAGAAAGATGTATACTCTGTAGGGGTCCACCAGTATGGATTTTTCAGAGCTGATGCAAATTATTAGTAATCTGGTAGAGCAGTAACTGGTATTTGGAACCAGTATAGCCTACATCTGCAGTAAAAATGAAAATGTTGCTGCCAAATTTGAGACTTTGCTGAAATGCATTCATGGAATTTAAAAGGATTGGTTTAGATTTTGGCTGTTGTAGCGAGGAAATTTCTACTACGGTTGTGTTGGCTGGCTCATTACCGCAATATTTGGAATTTGGAAAAAGCTTTGTTTTGTCATGTTTATGTTTGTAAAAGTGGGTGTGGTGTGTTGACATCTTATAAGGGTGGTGGTTCTGACTTTATTAAGTGTTGCCAGTGAGGGATCTGGTTTTTGGTTTGGCACTCTTGGAGACAAAAGAGGCTGATCACACATTGCTATGAACTGTAAATATCTATTCTATATAAATGAAACATTTGAGGAATACATGGAGGCTGGCTGGTTGAATGACCAAGTGGCTATCACAGAGGCCTGGAGTGGTCACCTGGTTCAAGTCACCTGGTCATGGGGGGTAATGACAGTAACCTGAGTGGCAGTGAGTTAACCTTACACTCCAGCAGAAAAGAGAGTCTCAACCCTTCTGCTGCTAAGGCCCCCCTGTATCCAATAAATAATTCCAGGGCCCCACTTCAGTACTTCTGTCTGTTTGGTGACAAAGATGCATCCTTAAAAGAAAGAATATAGCATTTTATTTTGTATGAAAATACATGGTTGTAACAGCATAGGCTAATGGAGCAAAGGGAACTGAAGTGAAATTACATCCTGCCTGTCAACATGCCTAATCGCAAAGCAGCATTATATTGCAGAAACATTAATGTAGGCATACACACATAGAAGCACCACAGTGAATTACACATGATCTTGGTGTTAAAGTTTTTGTTGCACCACAGTTAAGTTGTTCTTAGCAGTTCACTACTATATCCACATTGGTGCAGGTGGTCCAGGTGATGGGGACCTCAGTGGTGTGTACAGCCATGCTACTATCCATGACTGCATTTTGATCAGTTTATTTGTTTGTTATCGTTGGGTTTGGCAGTTTTTCTACAAATGAAGCACTACGTATCAACTATTTGTTTAGTTTAGATAGTTGTTTCTCTTGTTATTTTGTCATTTGGGTATTTTTCTGTATTATTTTCACAGCCATCTTGAGGCCCTCCTCATAGCTCTCTGAGGCCCCTTAGTGAGTTGTGGCCCCCCCCTGTTGAGAATTGCTGACTTAGGTCACATTTTCACATATAGAACAACACACTGGGAGTGGCACTAGGTACATGCTGGCTAGTTGTAAATTTTCAAATAATGCAAGCCACCATTAGCATAGCAACTTACCATTGCAATATATACTGTAGCAGGTTTTCGTAGTCTAGTTTGTCCTCCAGTAGTTTTATAATAAACTGAAAACTTTTTTAGACTTCCCTGAGTAATATAACAGATCTCTAACACTGTGTTCTATACCGTTGCTTTAATAAAGTATCTGTATAGATTAAAACTTACTACACTCAGATATCTGTAGCCAGCGGGTGTCTGAATTTCTGAGGGAGATGGTCTTTGTTTCTTCCACGACACTTTTACTCCTGACGTACTCTAAAGAATCAAACCAAAAAGGTCTGTAGAGTCCAACGTTGAGTTTGGCACTGTTACTTCAGCAAACTTAAAGCAAACCTACTGCACGTCGAGTTCAGACACCGGGCCAGCCGACAGACTTATAGCAAGTCTTTACCGCCTGAAATCATTATTTTGTCATTATTTATTTAGTAACAACAAAACAATACCTTACACAAACTCAGCTGGTTACTCTGTGGACTAACCAAACATTTTAGAGCAGACACCAAAGAATCAACATGAACACACTCAGTCTAGCACAGCCACATTAATGTTAGCAACCTTAAATACTATAATACTCTGGAAGTCACATTTAAAATGTTGGATTAGGAAAGTTTGGACAACACCTTTATTTATTACATGATATGATTCGTAAGATTCCTCTGAAAAACAGATTAGGTGACATACCAATATAACAATTCTGTGGGAAACACACGTCGTGTAGCCCTGTGACAAACAGAACAAATGTGAAAGCAGCGTCATGGATGCTTGCTGACCTGCAGAGGATGTTAATAGCAGGGGTATAACTATTCTGTGATGGCCCTTGTTTGGATTTTTTGAGTGGGGTCATATGAGGTGTTTATTCAGTGTATTAGCAACAGATCGCAGTCAGCACAGGTCAGTTTTGCAGATGCACACAACTGAACCAGCACAGAAGCAAAGCTGTGCACTGGTGAGAGCAAGAGTGGGACCAAAAACCGCAGACCTCCGCCAAGACAGGTCTCCCCCCCCAACCCCGATCACCACCAAAATTTAATCATTTGTTCCTTGTGCCAGTATCAACATTTCCTGAAATTTTCATCCAAATCCATCCATAACTTTTTGAGTTATCTTGCACATGGACAGACAAACAGACAGACAGACAGACAGATAGACAGACAAACCAGCGCCGGCAAAAACATAACCTCCTTGGTGGAGGTAAAAAAATGGTCACATTGCAGTGAAGTGAAGCTTGGGACTAAGTGAATACCCCCTGTCCCCTTTGCCTATGTTGACTACAAAATACATTATTTGTCTCTACTGGAGTTTGTAGTTAAGGGAATATTAACTGGTCCTCAATACAAAGTACAGTATTACACTTTTTAGAAAATGGAAAACAGAAGAAAAGGAAGTTTGATTGGATCTACTGCAGTAGGATGGTGGACATTTAAGTCCACTTCTTACCTCGGCAGATATAAATGGGTCTTTGTAAGAATATGAAAATGCAATTTTCATTGTAATTATACAGTAATGAAAACATAATTATGGACATTATATTCAATTTCTCCGATTAGATTCTCCTAAATCAACCTAAATCTTACACACTGGACCTTTAAGTGTAAATTATATTTTGCATATATATTCACAGCTTACTTTACTAGACTGTTGTTGGTATTACATAGAACCAGTTCAGGTATTCTTACGGATAAGCGCCCCCGTGCTGCTCAGAGTATATTACAGTGTATGTATCTGCGTTGGTCAGAGTTACAAAGGTTTGTCTGATGGCAATACTGTGGTGAAATTATTCTAAATATAGTGACTAACATTGACTAGCGCCTCATACAAACCCACATCAAAAAAATATTTTTAAAGGAGAACCTTTCAACTTTATCTTAAAACAAAAAGCACAAGGAGCTCCCAACAGCATTTCATATAAAGTTGAAAATTGTGGTAAATAAATAAATAAAAAAGCTCCATGAAGTTTTATAAAGTAAATAAAATTAAAAGTATAGTTCCCATTCAGCAGCACCTGGTTGTGGTGCAGAAAGCAGAGCTGCCACAGCGTGGTGAAAAAAGACAGAAGAAGGGCCAAAGTTTAATTAATTTATCAGATGTTGGAAAATAATACAGCTGCATGATGCATCATTTCAGTATTTTCACTGCAATGTGAAGATTGTTTTTTTTTTATTTTTATTTTTTTAAACAATATGAATGATATTGCATATTCAGTTTTTCTAATATTGTGCTGTCCTAGACTTAAAAAAAAAGATCATGATGATAATCATATCCAATAATCAAACAGGCTGATGATTAAAACCCAAATGAAACCCTAATATTACTGATTTGTTTTGAACACCCACTACCAAGTGCTTAAATGTAGTGTGTTACAAATGTAGCAGCTCTTCACCAGGAGACGTATCTGTAGATACAATATGAACACATGCTGCGTTTCAGCCATACATCCAGAGCTCAGCCCAAAACTCCTCTGTCCTGTTAGCTCAGACTGGCAAACTGGGCAAGTCTGTGCTTGGTGCCTGAAGCGCTGAAGCGAGAACAAGGGGGTTCTTTCCCATGAACTGGAGCCAAGTGCCAGCACTTAAGGTGAAGGGCCGAGGCGCTGGAGAAGTAATTTAATCTGAGGCTCTGCCCAATTCCCTGGGCGGCCGAGTTTAAGAAAGGTCACATAGAGAAACAGGCACTGGTGACCCCTTCCCAATTACGGCGCTACAGCAGAACATATCACAGCACCGTCCAAAGTGACAGTCATTTAGCAGCAACTCATCTGAGGGGAGGAAGTGGGAGATGGATGATAAGGAAATAAAAAATGATTTGCCAGGACCTGTTAGCCACTTCTCTACACAGGCCTGCTGCTCCCCCAGCTCCTCCCTGTCTTATTCACACACACTCATATCCTCTCTCTCTCATTCTCTCTTTCTCTCTCTCTCTCTCTCTCTCTCTCTCTCCCCCCCCCTCTGTTTCTGTCTCTTCCCACCCCCTGCCACCCCTGCTGCCCATCTCCCTCCTGCTCCACAGACACGTGACGACTCCGCATGATTATTGGCGCAATCACTCATGTAACAGCCTGCCCAGCTTTCCGTGGGGGCTCCAGTATTTGTCACTGTCACTTCCCCAAGTGCTCCGCCATTGTCTTGGAAATTGTATGTGTAAGGCAAGAGATGCCTGTGACCCACTTCGACAAGGGAGCCAGCAATGTGAGGGCGCTCATCACACAAAAAAACAGCAGTTTGATGTGTCCTATTATGTGTCCCAGCAAGAGCCATAAATAATTGTGACAAGTTTTTTGTTGCGCGTGAAAGTCCTTGACTCTGCCTCCTGTTCCAGCACCTCCTCTCTCGTATGGAGACGCTGCCAAGCACCCCCGATGATAGATGGCACGGTGCAGCAAATGACAACGGGATAGATTTTTAGTTTGTGCTTTGGAAGGGATCAGTAATGGTGCTTTGCTGTACAAAGCAATAAAAGAGAAGGACAAGAGACAGAGGGGGGAGAACGAGGGGAAAACAAAACAAAAAAAAGATCCATCGATGCCGGAGAGGTGAAGAATGATGGTCGGTGACGCATGATTTTTGGGCATTTGAGCATTTAGATGTATAAAATCAGGATTTGTCAAAAATTGAATGGTGGTGGGGCATTTGGCTACTCACTACAAAGAATACATAAAAAAAATGCATGAAATACACTTCATAATATTATATTGTCCGCTAGCGTCGAGAAGAAATAGTCTGTCTGACTAAGAATAAAAGAAGAAATTGATATGCCCCAGAATAACTGCATTGTTTTGTTGTTTGTCTTTACCCTGGACAAACAGAAGCTGTATGCAGTTGTACAACTATTCATTTGAGAACATTGCTTTTGCTCTTTGTTCCTTGCCAAGCTGTGATTTTGGACTGCTTAGCACAGAAAATTTTCTGTGAAAAATCGACACGGACGTTAGATGAAGTACCACCTGCAGGTCTTGGGTGCCAGGCGGCCAGGATACTGGTAGACAGTATGATCAGTCATGGTAATGAGCGCGAAGCTGACATACATGCTTTGAATTATATGACTTTGAGGCCTAGGCACCCTCAAACCAGGCCTCAGCCATTAGTTCAACCACCCTCTCCTTATCTCCGAGTCAAGCTGTGAAGTTTTAACAGCGCCATCATTCCCCCCTTTTCCTCACTAAATTGTTCGACCTCCGTGGCAATACAGAAAAGCGGAGGTAAATAAAGACTGTGCACTTTGACATAATGTGCTCTTTAACTGAATGAATATGGTGATGTTTTTTGCCTGCACAAGTCAACAAGCCATGTTTATTTGTTTCAAGCTTTCTTGAAAATGACAGAATACAACAGCGTTCATATCAGCACTTTAACTGCTGTTGCTATGTATGCAGATGTGTTCATGTTTGTCTTCTTTAGTTGACCGCAGATGCATTTGCTAATTGTATTCCGGTTCCTCTATCACAATTATTAATTTATCTCTTAAGACCACTGCAGCAGTGATGATCATTCATGTCGCCGCATCCGATAGTTAAGAAGTGGGCTTCCGTAAAAATCCATCATGTACATCAATGCACATTACTGAGGTAATTAAACAGGAGGTAATTCCGCCAGATATCGTAAAATATCAAGGGGTGATCATACGCCCCTTAACACTGTACAGCCGCAGCACATGGAAATGATGCAGTATATGAGGGATCAGCTGCAAAAAATGCGACACACAAATGTAAATGTAATTTGTCTATTTTAGAGTATCTGTACCTTACCCTGTGAAGAATACTAATTATTTGAAATAAACTGATTACAGCTAGCCGAGAAAGTGGCATTAAAATAATTACTTGTGAGCCCTCTCAGAGTTTGTACATTTAGCACTGTACCACCATTAGGAATAATCTGTCCAATTAAAGGTTGTGTAATTAATTAAGTGCACATTCTGTGAAGAGGAGAGGGGAGAAAATTTATCAACCTGCTGAAATATGACCTATCTTGTCCAAAAGACTAATATGTTTAAACAAAAGATGAAAATTGATGACAACATTATTTGTAACAAAATGCTCACTGTGCAACTATGATGCATCTGTACTTGGATTCGGCTTCGTAGCATTGTCCTCACAAAAGCTGTGATATATTACCCCCGGCTGCCTGGCAATAACTTTCAATGAAGGGCGCTTTGCCTATCTGGTGTAACAGTCTGTTACTTTATCCCACTTCACATCTCAGGTCTTCACTGTAAACATCATCTGCTAGATAACGACATGATAGCATATGTAAAGGCTGTAAACATGAATTCTTCTGAGGCCTTCGCGGAAAGGTATGTGGTGTAATATCATGTTGTGGAGAGGAACTGAAGTAGAGTTGGCGCTGAGTGGACATCCTGATACCACCACCCAAAAGTGTAGTAGAGCAGAAAACATCTTGCTGCGCGAAACCTGTCGGGTCATTTCTGTTATAGCAAGAAATTTCAAGCCAATGTCCTCTGTGTGAGAGAGAAAGAGAGTGTGTGTGTGTGTGTGTGTGTGTGTGTGTGTGTGTGTGTGTGTGTGTGTGTGTGTGTGTGTGTCTCTAAAGGAGATTTAGCAAGATGCCAAGTGCACATTCTTTCACCTGCCATAACAGTTTATTGCCAACTCTACATATGGCCTAGATCAGCAGAGGGAACAGGCATCATAGCCTAACATTTAGTAAAGTACAAGTGCAAACACATGTCTAATGCTACCATGACCAAGATGTGAATAATATACACTGCAGACATAGTGCAATCACACATTAATTTAAAAGACGCTACTGATTAAGCACAGTGAAGAGCAGGAGAGAATAAAAATAACAGGAATATTAAAGAAACTGACTTGAACTTTCAGTGTTAGATGCTTTTTTTTGTAAGAAAATTAGGTTTGCACTTCTAGTGTCTTTTTACAGTAATTCATAAACTGAGCCCAGTGAGTATGTTGTAGAAAAACAGTATCAGAGCAGGAATGAGTTTTAGTTTTCTTAGGCCTCCTGTCACTGTTTTAATGTTGGCAATGATTCATGGTAAACTAGTGCATATTTTCTGCCACATACTGGTACAAGCAGTATATGGCAGCTACCGTCTGCTCAATATCTGTTCCCTAAATTTGAACATTACTAAAATGATTTATTTGAAAAAGACAACAAATGAGTAAAAAGTCTACTAAAACAAACTAAAAAAAAATAGTGTCCATTGTAACTGTATTTATTATCCCGCAGGCTTTGGATAATAAACTGCACTGTTGTCCCTAAAGTTGTATTAAAATATTTTTACTTCTCATGAAATGATTGACACAGTGTGATTTATTCTTGATAAAGTGTAACTGAGACTCAGTATGTAATCATTGTACCTGGTCAAAGGTGATGACTGATGTGTATAAATTGGAATAAACAGAGGAATGTCTCTGGAAGCAGCTTTACAGGTAACAGTGTATTTTATGTGTTTAATAAAAATGGTAGTTTGTCTTTTAATGACTGAACAGCATCCCCTATGAAACCATAACCAAATAAAAGTGAATGAGTGAAATTTTTTGTGAATCGTAATCCAGTTCAATGACGTGGTTTATATTTACAACAGAACCAGTTATGTTAAAAGAAGGTAGTGAAAGCGTTAATTTAAGACAGTGGTTCTCAGTCTTTTTCTGTTGGGCCCCCCTTTGGAGGACAAAAAATCTCCAGGCCCCCCTCAACCCCAACAACATTGCAACAGTGGTGCAATTACAACTTTTATTGAAAGAAACATCAATATCGTAAAATACTTTTTGCTTTTCCTTGAATAATTTGTTGTGCAAATTAAAAATAACTTAGATTTTTGCTTGAATAATACTAATAAACTCAACCAGACTGCTCCCTGAGGCAATATTTTTCCAAATAAGGATAGGAGATGTGCAATTATCTTACAAATATGACAATAAAGTAACTTTTTTAGAACAACAAACTAATTTTGGTAACAAAGATTTTAACAATATCAGTGGCTGCAATGAGCCCATTTACATCGCACATCTCAGAACATTAAAGTGCAAACTGTATAAACTATGCAAAAACAGAAACATTGCAGTAAAATCCTTGTCCACTGTCCAAACCTAAACTCTTTGTCTAGTCTAGCGACAGATCACCATGGCAGTGGATTTGTTTGGTGTGCATCCCTAAAATGAGCCCAGGGTGCTCCAACGCTAAAACATTAGTTCTACCTGCTACATGTGCTAACCTGAAGAACAAAAAAAACATCCAGGAGTGATCCCATGCCCCCCCTGGCAAGTCTTCGCGCCTCCCCTGGGGGGGCCCTCCACAGTTTGAGAAACTCTGATTTAAGAGAAGATTATTCACCTATAAAATTCTCTACCTGGTACATTCAGACTTTGTTTCACTGTTTTGGGGCGAACAGAGGGCTGAGCCAGTCGACAACTTGTGAAAGTTGTTTCAAAACTATAACGTCCTCTGCTGATACACCAGGTGACAACTTCTCTAAAGAACCACGAGAGAAGAATAGGCCACATTACGGGCACATTTTGTGTTGTGTAAGAGGTTTCACAAAGGCAGGTTACAGTTTGAGCTCTGCAAGCCTCACGACCCCAGTGCGCTGGGTGTTAGAGGGCGGCGTACCACCACACCTTCCCAAACTGCCATCCAGCTGACAGCTCACAGCTAAGGGGAGAGAGGAGGAGAGGCTGAGGGGAGAGGGAGACATAAATCCTGTGTCCTATATAAAAAGAAATACTATCCGTGTCAAGGAAAGGTGGGATGCCCTAAAATGAATGATAACAGACTCATTAAAAATAACGGCCGCCTAAATGATAAATAGCTTGCTTCCTGAAAAGAGCTCAGGACAATGGCCTTAACAAATTAAGACTGCAGAGCTCTGCCTAAAGGTGTTATTGTCCCTCTTTTCTTTTGCGAAAAATATCAACTAATAACACTGCATCTAGTCAGGTTTCCACATAAATGATTGTAAACATACAGTTCCAAATAATCTGTTTTGATGATATGTAAAATACGAATTAAAAAATAATGCAGTCATAATAAAATGTACTTTTAGCTCTAATTCAAACATCGTATACAGTATGAACATAACGTATGAATTTGCAAATGCTCATATTTAGTCCTGAAACACATTAAACAAAAAGATGGAACCAGATTAACTAGTAATGAATAAAAAATAATGATAATGAACAGTGTGAAGAAAGTGATGTAATGTGGTCAAGTAATTGTAATCAGGATTTGTCACAAAATCAGCATCCGGGAAAGGTGTAGTCAATTAGGAGCAAAAATGGGCTGAGGATTGGCAGTTAATTTATTAGTTTATTGTTATGTAGGAACAAGAATGCAGTATAGGTTATATATAACCTGGACTAATTTGCAGTAGCAGTAGCACATAAAACACATAGAAATGATACAAAATGCATACTCAATGACAGTATAAACAATAGAAAATACAAAGGAATTTAGGTTTTCAATAAATGTGTGAGAAAATCACACGTATCTTTTTACAGTCCAGGATAGAATGAAAGGATTCAACACATCAGCAAGAACTATCATCCATCTATTGCTGATAGAACAAAGACTACACTGGCTAACTTCTCTTAATCAATACATTACTGAATTATATCCACAAATGCTAGTTCGAAGTTTACGGTGCCAAAAAGGAGCCGTGTGCCAACTGTGTCCAGAAGTGTCATTGACTTCCCTGGACTCAAAGGCATCTGGGATCGATGCCATGTGCTCCGGACCTATGACGAACATGCCTTTGACCTGGCATTTGTGGATGTAATAAAGTTTTTCCACAGTAGACCTGAGCTCATCGGCTTTAGATGAATGATGGCTCTTGATGCGGTGTCATCTGAGGGATTGGAGACCATGGTTTTCAGCTTAGGCTTGCACCGTTGCCCTTTACACACTGAAATACATCCAGATTCCTTCAATCTTTTAATCATACAGAGAGTGAAATATCCAGATCCCTTCCTGTCTGTCTTAACCTTAACCCTACAAACTGACAATCCCCCCCGGTCCATCTGTGCTCCTGATGGACTAGACCACTCCTGGATTCTGGATTCAAATCATCATTATGACAAAATGACATTGTTATTTTAATATTTTAACAGATTATTAGGCATAAATTGCTCCTGTCTCAGCATTTTCTTTATTGTGTTGCAGCCTGAATGTGTGGTTTGAATGTGTATTTATGAATGTAATGAGGCTGACCAGACAAAACATAAAATATGCTGTGTTCATACTGTTTACAATGACGTACAACCCAAAGATAAATATAAATAAGTATCCCTCCTTTCGTTTTTAATTTGCTTTTCCGTACTCCAACTATTTCTTATTTGGGGTCACACAGCATAT